>NW_022631192.1:609360-1103494 GCF_010015895.1 Lontra canadensis | reverse complement strand
GGTGGCTGGGTTATGGACATTGGGGAGGGTATGTGCTATGGTGAGTGTTGTGAAATGTGTAAGCCTGATGATTCACAGGCCCCTACTCCTGGGGCACAAAATACATTATGTTTAAAAAACTGTATGTGAGGGGGAGTCAAGATGGCGGAGAAGTAGCAGGCTGAGACTACTTCAGGTAGCCGGAGATCAGCTAGATAGCTTATCTAAAGATTGCAAACACCTACAAATCCAACGGGAGATCGAAGAGAAGAAGAACAGCAATTCTAGAAACAGAAAATCAACCACTTTCTGAAAGGTAGGACTGGTGGAGAAGTGAATCCAAAGCAACGGGAAGATAGACCGTGGGGGGAGGGTCCGGCTCCCGGCAAGTGACGGAGCAACAGAGCACAAAATCAGGACTTTTAAAAGTCTGTTCTGTTGAGGGACATCGCTCAAGAGGCTTAACCAGGGTGAAGCCCATGTGGGGTCAGCGTGGCCTGAGGTCCCGCAGGGTCACAGAAGGATCAGGGGTGTCTGAGTGTCGCAGAGCTTACAGGTATTAGAATGGGGAAGCCGGCTACAGAGACAGAGCCAAGGAGTGAGCTCTAAGCTCGGGGTTTCCTTGAACCGGTCGCAAGCTCGGTCAGCTTGGAGCACGGCCGGAGCCAGGGTGATGGGAGTAATTGGGCGCTATTCTCTGAGGGCGCACTGAGGAGGGGGCCCCGGGCTCTTGGCTCCTCCAGGCCGGAGACTGGGAGGCTGCCATCTTCATTCCTGTCCTCCGGAACTCTACGGAAAGCGCTCAGGGAACAAAAGCTCCTGAAAGCAAACCCCCGAGCGGATTACTCAGCCTGGCCCCTACTAAGGGTGGTGCAACTCTGCCTGGGGCAAAGACACTTGAGAATCACTACAACAGGCCCCTCCCCGAGAAGATCAACAAGAAACACAGCCAGGACCAAGTTCACCTACCAAGGAGTGCAGTTTCAATACCAAGAAGAGCAGCGGAATTCCAGAGGAGGAGAAAGCAAAGCACGGAACTCATGGCTTTCTCCCCATGATTCTTTAGTCTTGCAGTTAATTTATTTTTTTTTTCTTTTTCAATTTTTTTTCTCTTCTTCTGCTAATTTTTTTTAACATTTACCCTTTTCATTTTTAACGTTTTTTAACTAGTTTATCTAATATAGATATATATTTTTTTCCTTTTTATGTTTTTTCTTTATTGTTTTTTTTTTTTAATTGTTACTTTTTTTTTTTTTTTTCCTTCTTTCTGAACCTTTTTTTATCCCATTTCTCCCCCCTCATGATTTGGGATCTCTTCTGATTTGGTTAAAGCATATTTTCCTGAGGTTCATGCCACCCTTTTAGTATTTTACTTGCTCCTTCATATACTCTTATCTGGACAAAATGACAAGGCGGAAAAATTCACCACAAAAAAAAGAACAAGAGGCAGTACCAAAGGATAGGGACCTAATCAATACAGACATTAGTAATATGTCAGATCTAGAGTCCAGAATGACGATTCTCAAGGTTCTAGCCGGGCTCGAAAAAGGCATGGAAGATATCAGAGAAACCCTCTCGGGAGATATAAAAGCCCTTTCTGGAGAAATAAAAGAACTAAAATCTAACCAAGTTGAAATCAAAAAAGGTATTAATGAGGTGCAATCAAAAATGGAGGCTCTCACGCGAAGATAAATGAGGCATAAGAAAGAATTACCCATATAGAAGACCAAATGACAGAGAATAAAGCAGCTGAGCAAAAGAGGGACAAATAGCTACTGGACAACGAGGGGAGAATTCAAGAGGTAAGTGACACCATACGATGAAACAACATTAGAATAATTGGGATTCCAGAAGAAGAAGAAAGAGAGAGGGGAGCAGAATGTATATTAGAGAGAATTATTGGAGAGAATTTCCCCAATATGGCAAAGGGAACAAGCATCAAAATCCAGGAGGTTCAGAGAACCCCCCCTCAAAATCAATAAGAATAGGTCCACACCCTGTCATCTAATAGTAAAATTTACAAGTCTTAGTGGCCAAGAGAAAATCCTGAAAGCAGCCCAGGAAAAGAAGTCTGTAACATACAATGGTAAAAATATTAGATTGTCAGCAGACTTATCCACAGAGACCTGTCAGGCCAGAAAGAGCTGGCATGATATATTCAAAGCACTAAATGAGAAAAACATGCAGCCAAGAACACTATATCCAGCTAAGCTATCATTGAAAATAGAAGGAGAGATTAAAAGCTTCCAGGACAAACAAAAACTGAAAGAATTTGCAAACACCAAGCCAGCTCTACAGGGAATATTGAAAGGGGTCCTCTAAGCAAAGAGAGAACCTAAAAGTAGTAGATCAGAAAGGAACAGAAACAATATATAATAAAAGTCACCTTAAAGGCAGTACAATGGCACTAAATTCATATCTCTCGATAGTTACCCTGAATGTTAATGGGCTAAATGCCCCAATCAAAAGACACAGGGTATCAGAATGGATAAAAAAACAAAACCCATCTATATGTTGCCTACAAGAAACTCATTTTAAACCTGAAGACACCTCCAGATTTAAAGTGATGGGGTGGAAAAGAATTTACCATGCTAATGGACATCAGAAGAAAGCAGGAGTGGCAATCCTTGTATCAGATCAATTAGATTTTAAGCCAAAGACGATAATAAGAGATGAGGAAGGACACTATATCATACTCAAAGGCTCTGTCCAACAAGAAGATCTAACAATTGTAAGTATTTATGCCCCTAATGTGGAAGCAGCCAACTATATAAACCAATTAATAACAAAATCAAAGAAACACATCAACAATAATATCAGAATAGTAGGGGACTTTAACACTCGCCTCACTGAAATGGACAGATCATCCAAGCAAAAGATCAACAAGGAAATAAAAGCCTTAAATGACACACTGGACCAGATGGACATCACAGATATATACAGATCATTTCATCCCAAAGCAACAGAATACACATTCTTCTCTAGTGCCCATGGAACATTCTCCAGAATAGATCACATCCTCGGTCCTAAATCAGGTCTCAACCGGTATCAAAAGATTGGGATCATTCCCTGCATATTTTCAGACCACAATGCTCTGAAGCTAGAACTCAATCACAAGAGGAAATTTGGAAAGAACCTAAATACATGGAGACTAAGCAGCATCCTTCTAAAGAATGAATGGGTCAACCAGGAAATTAAAGAAGAATTGAAAAAATTCATGGAAACAAATGATAATGAAAACACAATGATTCAAAATCTGTGGGACACAACAAAGGCAGTCTGAGAGGAAAATATATAGTGGTACAAGCGTTTCTCAAGAAACAAGAAAGGTCTCAGGTACACAACCTAACCCTACACCTAAAGGAGCTGGAGAAAGACCAAGAAAGAAACCCTAAGCCGAGCAGGAGAAGAGAAATCATAAAGATCAGAGCAGAAATCAATGAAATAGAAACCAAAAAAACAATAGAACAAATCAACGAAACTAGGAGCTGGTTCTTCGAAAGAATTAATAAGATTGATAAACCCCTGGCCAGACTTATCAAAAAGAAAAGAGAAAGGACCAAAATAAATAAAATCATGAATGAGAGAGGACAGATCACAACTAACATCAAAGAAATACAATTATAAGAATATACTGTGAGCAATAATATGCCAGCAAATTTGACAATCTGGAAGAAATGGATGCATTCCTAGAGACATATAAACTACCACAACTGAACCAGGAAGAAATAGAAAGCCTGAACAACCCATAACCAGTAAGCAGATTGAAACAGTCATCAAAAATCTCCAAACAAACAAAAGCCCAGGGCCAGACGGCTTCCCGGGGGAATTCTACCAAACATTTAAAGAAGAAATAATTCCTATTCTCCTGAAACTGTTCCAAAAAATAGAAATGGAAGGAAAACTTCCAAACTCATTTTATGAGGCCAGCATCACCTTGATCCCAAAACCAGACAAGGAACCCATCAAAAAAGAGAACTACAGACCAATATCCTTGATGAACACAGATGCAAAAATTCTCACCAAAATACTAGCCAATAGGATTCAACAGTACATTAAAAAGTGGGATTTATTCCAGGGCTGCAAGGTTGGTTCAACATCCGCAAATCAATCACTGTGATACAACACATTAATAAAAGAAAGAACAAGAACCATATGATACTCTCCATAGATGCTGAAAAAGCATTTGACAAAGTACAGCATCCCTTCCTGATCAAAACTCTTCAAAGTGTAGGGATAGAAGGCACATACCTCAATATTATCAAAGCCATCTATGAAAAACCCACCGCAAATATCATTCTCAATGGAGAAAAACTGAAAGCTTTTCTGCTAAGGTCAGGGACACGGCAGGGATGTCCGTTATCACCACTGCTATTCAACATAGTATTAGAAGTCCTAGCCTCAGCAATCAGACAACAAAAGGAAATTAAAGGCATCCAAATTGGCAAAGAAGAAGTCAAACTATCACTCTTCGCAGATGATATGATACTATATGTGGAAAACCCAAAAGACTCCACTCCAAAACTGCTAGAACTTGTACAAGAATTCAATAAAATGTCAGGATATAAAATCAATGCACAGAAATCAGTTGCATTTCTCTACACCAACAACAAGATAGAAGAAAAGAAATTAAGGAGTCAATCCCATTTACAATTGCACCCAAAACTATAACATAGCTAGGAATAAACCTAACCAAAGAGACTAAGAATCTAGACTCAGAAAACTATAAAGTACTCATGAAAGAAATTGAGGAAGACACAAAGAAATGGAAAAGTGTTCCATGCTCCTGGATTGGAAGAATAAATATTGTGAAAATGTCTATGCTACCTAAAGCAATCTACACATTTAATGCAATTCCTATCAAAGTACCATCCATTTTTTTTCAAAGAAATGGTACAAATGATCCTAAAATTTATACGGAACCAGAAAAGACCGCGAATAGCCAAAGGAATATTGAAAAAGAAAGCCAAAGTTGGTGGCATCACAATTCCAGACTTCAAGCTCTATTACAAAGCTGTCATCATCAAGACAGCATGGTACTGGCACAAAAACAGACACATAGATCAATGGAACAGAATAGAGAACCCAGAAATAGACCCTCAACTCTATGGTCAACTAATCTTCGACAAAGCAGGAAAGAATGTCCAATGGAAAAAAGACAGCCTCTTCAATAAATGGTGTTGGGAACATTGGACAGCCACATGCAGAAAAATGAAATTGGATCATTTCCTTACACCACACACAAAAGTAGACTCAAAATGGATGAAGGACCTCAATGTGAGAAAGAATCCATCAAAATCCTTTAGGAGAATGCAGGCATCAACCTCTTCGACCTCAGCCGCAGCAACATCTTCCTAGGAAAATCGCCAAAGGCAAGGGAAGCAAGGGCAAAAATGAACTATTGGGATTTTATCAAGATCAAAAGCTTTTGCACAGCAAAGGAAACAGTTAACAAAACCAAAAGACAACTGACAGAATGGGAGAAGATATTTGCAAAGGACGTATCAGATAAAGGGCTAGTATCCAAAATCTATAAAGAACTTAGCAAACTCAACACCCAAAGAAAAAATAATTCAATCAAGAAATGGGCAGAGGACATGAACAGACATTTCTGCAAAGAAGACATCCAGATGGCCAACAGACATGAAAAAAATGTTCTGTATCACTCAGCATCAGGGAAATACAAATCAAAACTACAATGAGATATCACCTCACCCCAGTCAGAATGGCTAAAATTAACAAATCAGGAAATGACAGATGCTGGCGAGGATGCAGAGAAAGGGGAACCCTCCTACAATGTTGGTGGGAATGCAAGCTGGTGTAACCGCTCTGGAAAACAGCATGGAGGTTCCTCAAAATGTTGAAAATAGAACTACCCTATGACCCAGCAATTGCACTACTGGGTATTTACCCTAAAGATACAAACGTAGTGATCCGAAGGGTCATGTGCACCCGAATGTTTAGAGCAGCAATGTCTACAATAGCCAAACTATGGAAAGAACCTAGATGTCCATCAACAGACGAATGGATAAAGAAGAAGTGGTATATATACACAATGGAATACTATGCAGCCATCAAAAGAAATGAAATCTTGCCATTTGCGATGATGTGGATGGAACTAGAGGGTATCATGCTTAGTGAAATAAGTCAATTGGAGAAAGACAACTATCATATGATCTCCCTGATATGAGGGAGAGGAGATGCAACATGGGGGGTTAAGGGTGTAGGAGAAGAGTAAATGAAACAAGATGGGATTGGGAGGGAGACAAACCATAACTGACTTTTAATCTCACAAAACAAACTGAGGGTTGATGGGGGGAGAGGGTTTGGGGGGGTGTGGGGTTATGGACATTGGGGAGGGTATGTGCTATGTTGAGTGCTGTGAAGTGTGTAAACCTGGCGATTCACAGACCTGTACCCCTGAGGATAAAAATATATGTTTATAAAAAATAAAATTAAAATAAATGTATGTGAGAAAATTTTTATAAACCATATCTTTGATTAATATCCAAAATATATATAGACCTCAGTCAATAACAACAACAAAACAACCCAAAGTTTAACAAAAAAAACACTGAAAAACTAATAAACATTTTTTCCAGAGAGGACATCAGAATGGATAGCAGGTGCATGAGGAGAACTTCAACATTGTTAATCATCAGGGAAATGAAAAGCAAAACCAAACAAGGTATTACCTCATACCTGTTAGAATGGGTAGAAGATAAGAGACAACAGGCATTGGTGAAGACATGAAGGGAAACCTTATACACTGTTTGTAGGAATATAAAATGGTCCAGCCACCATGGAAAACAATATGGAGATTCCTTAAAAAATTACAAATAGGGGCGCCTGGGTGGCTCAGTGGGTTGAGCCTCTGCCTTCGGCTCAGGTCATGGCCTTGAGGTCGTGGGATCGGGTCCTGTGTTGGGCTTACTGCTTGGCAGGGGGCCTGCTTCCTCCTCTCTCTCTTTCTGCCTGCCTCTCTGCCTACTTGTGATCTCTCTCTGTCAAATAAATAAATAAAATCTTAAAAAAAAAATAAAAATAGGGATACCTGGTTGCTCTGTTGGTTAAACATTTCCCTTTGGCTCAGGTCATGACACCACGGTCCTTAGATCAAGTGCCACACTGGGCTTCTTGCTCAGCTAGGAGCATGCTTCTCCCTTTGTCTGCCACTCCTCCTGCTTGTGCGTTTTCTTTCTCTCTCTGACAAATAGATAAAATATTAATAATACATTAAAATTTTAAAATAAGGTAAAAATAGGTCTACCCTATGATTTAGCAATTACACTTTTGAGTATATACCCAAAGGAAATGAAAACAGGGTTTCTATGCAGTATATGTGCTCCTGCATTTATTGAAACATTATTCACAATGACCAATATATAAAAAAAAAAACAAATGCCCATCAATGAATGAATGAGTAAAAAGGATGTAGTTTATAAACACAATGAATATTCAACCTATAAAAAAGGAGGCTATCCTCTCATTTGGGAAAATACAAATGGATTCTGAATACATTATGCGAGGCAAGATAAGTCAGACAGAGAAAGATAAGTACTGTATGATATCACAGGTAGAACCTAAAAATGTTAAAGTTTAAAAAAAAAAAAAAAGGAGTAAAAATGGTGTTTACTTACCAGGTGGCAAGGGTGGGAGATAAGAGTGATAGTGTTTAAGGTACAAACTAAACTTATAATAAGTAGTAAATAAACCATAATGACCTAAGATATAATATAATAAATATAGACAATAATATTGAGATTACTACATATTGATATTATTTTATACTATATTTTTAAAATATTACTGTCTTTAATATATATATTATATTATAATTATGTAATATATCAATATCACTATATTGGTGATTATATTACAAATATAACAAAGAAAAATTCTGTACACTTAAACTTATACAATGTTACATGTCAAATGTATTTAATTAAAGAAAAGAGCAAAGGATTTGAATAGCCATGTCATATATACACACACAGTTCTATATGCCCATTATTTAATACACAGAAAATATAATTATATTATTCAACATAATATCTTATTAATGATTATATTATGTCTGTTATATTAATATAATTATGTTTATAATAATAGACATTATTTTATTAGTATAATTTAATATAATTAACATAACTATATTAATATAATTCTATTGATTTATATATATGATTGCAAAGAACAAAAAGTTGCTCATCATTATTAGTCATTAGACATATGCAAATTAAAACCTCAATGAGATATCACTACTTACTTAGAGGAAGGTTTTTAATTAAAAAGACAGAAAATAGAGAGTTTTGGCAATCATGTGAGAATTGGAATGCTCATATATTGGTGGTAGGAATGTGAAATGCTTCAGTTTCTTTGGAAAAAAGTTGGGCAATTCCTCAAAAAGATGAACTTAAAGTACCATGTGGCCCAGAAGTATACCAGCCTTCTATGTATATACCTAGGAAAACTAAAGATGGAACTCCTCACAAAAACTTGTACACAAATGTTTATAGCAATATTCATAAGAGGCCAATAATCGATAATGTCAATCAATTGAGGAAGAGATAAACAAATATGGTATATCCATTGAACGATAATATTTCAGCCATAAAAAATAACAAATACCTACTAGAACATAGATAAATCTTGAAAATATTATATGCTAAGTGAAAGAATCCAAATACAAAAGACCATATGTTATAGGATTCTATTAACATGAAATGTTTAAAACAAGCAAATCAAGAAAGAAAGATAATAGATTAAAGGTAAACAAAGGTTGATTTGGGAGGTTGGAATAGACAGTGATACTAATGGGTATTTGGTCTCTTTATTGGGGTGAGAAAAATATTATGGGATTATATAACAAAGTTTATACCTTTATGCATATATGAAAAAAACTGGATTGTAGGTTTATAAAGATGATTTTTATGCTATGCAAATTTTATCTCAATTATTAATATAGATAATTTACTAGGTCGCAAATCAAGCCTCAATAAGTACAAAAAGATTTAGACCCTACCATGCATATTTTCCGACCACAATGCTGTGAAACTTGAAGTCAACTATAAGAAAAAATTTGGAAAGACCACAAATACATGCAGATTAAAGAACATCCTACTAAAGAATTAATGAGTTAACCAAGAAATTAAAAAATAACTATGAAAAATACATGGAAACAAATAAAAATGAAAACAACTGTCCAAAACCTTTGGGATGTAGCAAAAACAGTCATAAGAAGAAAGTGTATGGCCATACAGGCCTACCTGAAGGTGCAAGAAAAATCTCAAATACAGAACCTAAACTTACATCTCAAGGAGCTAGAAAAAAACGAGTGAATCTTAAAGCTAGCAGAGGAAGATAAATAGTAGATTAGAACATGATAGAGGATAAATGATAGAAGAGTAACAACAAAAGAGCAGAACAGATCAGTGAAACTAAAGCTAAGAACTGTTCCTTTTTTTTTTTTAAGAATTGATAAAATTGACAAAACCCTAGCCAGACTTATAAAAAGAAAAGAGAAAGGACCCAAATAAATAAAATTATGAATGAGAGAAGAGAAATCATAACCAATATCACAGAAATACAAACAATTATAAGAGAATATTGAGAGAAATTATATGCTAACAAATTGGGCAATCATGAAGAAATGGATAAATTCCAGGAACTTATAAATGACTAAAACTGAAACAGGAAGAAATAAACATTTTAAAAGGCCCATAACTAATAAAGAAATTGAATTGATAATCAAAAATCTCCCAACAAACAAAAAGCCCAGGGCCAGGTGGTTTCCCAGAGGAATTCTATCAAATATTTGAAAGATAGTTAAGAGAATTACAGACCACATCCCTGGTGAACATGGATGCAAAAATTCTCAACAAGATACTACCAGATACTGGTACATTAAAAGAATCATTCACCACAGTCAAGTAGGATTTATTCCCGAGGTGCAAGTGTGGTTCAACATTCACAAGTCAGTCAAAGTGATACACAACATTAATAAAAGAAAGGATGGGAACCACATGTTCCTCCCGATAGATGCAGAAAAAAACACGTGACAAAGTACAACATCCATTCATGATAAAAATCCTTAACAAAGTAGGGATGGAGGGAGTATACCTCAGCATCATAAAGGCCATATATCAAAAACCCACAGTGAATATCATCCTCAATAACCAAAAACAGAGCTTTTCCTCTATAGTCAGGAAAAAGACAGGGATGTCCACCCTCACCACAGTTACTTAACATAGAACTGGAAGTCCTAGCTTCAACAATCAAACAACAAAAAGAAAAGGTAAATAAATTGGTAAGGAAGAAGTCAAACATTCTCTTTTCACAGAAGACATGATACTCTAGGTAGAACCACCCCCCAAAAAAGAAAGAAAATCCAAAAGACTTTACCAAAATTGCTAGAACTGATACACAAATACAGCGAAGTCATAGGATACAAAATTAACATACAGAAATCTTTTGCATTTTTATATGACAATAATGAAGCAGCAGAAAGAGAAATCAAGCAATTGATCCCCTTTACAACTACACCCAATCCATAAGATCCTAGGAATAAACCTAATCAAAGAGATAAAAGATCTGTACTCTGAAAACTATAAAACGCTGATGAAAGAATATGAAGATGACACAAAGAAATGGAAAGATAGCCCATGCTCATGGATTTGAAGAATGAATACTCTTCAAATATCTCTACTACCCAAAGCAATCTACACATTTAACACAATCCTCACCAAAATACCACCAGCATTTTTAACAGAGTGAGAACAAACAATCCTAAAAGTTGTATGGAACCACAATAAAATCCCAAATAGCCAAAGCAATCTTGAAAAAAAGAAGCAAAGCTAGAGGGATCAGAATTCTGGACTTCAAGATATAAGGCTGTAGTCTTCAAGACATTACAGTACTGACACAAAGATAGACACATAGATCAATGGAGCCGAACACAAAACCCAGAAATGAATCAACTATATGGTCAATTACTCTTCAACAAAGCAAGAAAGAATATTCAGTGGGGAAAACAAATAACAACAACAACAGTCTCTTCAACAAATGGTGTTTTGGAAAAACTGGATAGCAACATGCAGAAAAACAAAATGGACCACTTTCTGACACCAAACACAAAAAATAAATTCAAAATGGGTGAAAGACCTTAATTTGAGACAAGAAGCCATAAAAACGCTAGAGGAGAACACAGGCAGTAATCTCTTTAGCACTGACTATAATGGCATCATTAAATACATCCTCTGAGGCAAGGGAAACAAAAGCAAAAATTATCTTTTCGGACTTCATCAAGACAAAAATCTGCACAGTGAAAAAATCAACAAAACTAGAAGCAACTTTTGGAATAGGAGAAGATTTGCAAATGACATATCGGATAAAGGGTTAGTATGCAAAATCTGTAAAGAACTTAAGAAACTCAACACCCAAAAATCAAATATTCCAGTTAAGAAATGGGCAGAAAACATGAATAGACATTTTTCTAAAGACATCCAGATGTCAAACAGACACATGAAAATATAGTCAACATCAATCATCATTAGGGAAATACAAAAAAAACTACAGTGAGATATCACCTCATTGTAAGAATGGCTAAAATTAACAATACAGGAAACAACAGACGTTGGTGAGGATGTGGAGAAAGGGTAACCCTCTTACACTGTTAGTGAAAATGCAAACTGGTGAACCCATACTCTGGAAAACAGTGTGAAGTTTCCTCAAAAAGTTAAAAATAGAACTATCTCATGATCCAGCAATTGCACCACTATGTATTTGCCCATAGGATACAAAAATCCAGGTTTGAAGGTATACATGTACTGTGATATTTATAGCAGCATTATCAGCAATAGCCAAATTATGGGGAGAACTCAAATGTCCATCAACTAAAGAATGGATAAAGAAGAGGTGGTAATGGAATGTTATGCAGCCATCAAAAAGAATGAAATTTTGTCATTTGCAATGATGTGGATGGAGCTAGAGTATATTATGCTTAGCGAAATAAGTCAGTCAGAGTAAGACAAATACCACATGATTTCACTTATATGTAGAATTTAAGAAATGAAACTTAGGGGGGCAGGTGGTGTTGATGCCTGGGTGGCTCAGGTGGTTAAGTATTTGCCTTCATCTCGGGTCATGATCCCAGGGTCCTGGGATCAAGGCCCACACTTGAGCTCTCTCTTACTATATCTCTCTCCCTCTCAAATAAATACAATCTTTAAAAAAGAAATGAAACAGAGGAACAGGTGGTAAAGAGGCAAACCAAAAACAGACTCTTAACTGTGGAAAACAGACTGAGGGTTGCTGGAGGGGGAATGGTTTAAATGGGTAATGGGTATTAAGGAGGGCACTTGTGATAAGCACTGGGTGTGGAATGTAAGTGATGAATGAATAAATTCTACTCCTGAAACCAATATACTATATGATAACTAGTTGGAATTTAAATGAAAACTTGAAATACAATAAATAATAACAATAATAATAACAATAATAATAATAATAAATAGATGGATAAAAGAAACTATCAAATTCCCCAACTTATTGATCCACATGATTAATAGACACCTTAAATTTATATTTTGAATTCCATTTTCTCCATAAAAATAAAAATTCAAAGGGGCACCTGGGTGGCTCAGTGGGTTAAGTGTCTGCCTTCGGCTCGGGTCATGATCTCAGGGTCCTGAGATCGAGCCCCACGTTGGGCTCTCTGCTCAGTGGGTGTCTGCTTCCCCCTCTCTCTCTGCCTGCCTCTCTGCCTACTGTGATCTCTGTCAAATAAATAAAATCTTAAAATAAAATAAAATAAAATAAAATAAAATAAAATAAAATACAACACTAATAAGATTGGCATACTTCAGGCTTTCTGGATTTCGTAAATTACAGCTCTATTTTGCTAGTTTAAGTCAAAATCTTGATGTTATTGCTTGCTGCTGTTGTACCATATCCTCAAGGCAAACAAATGTTCAAAAATATTCATTTTTTAAAAATGGAGATATAATTCTCATACCATATAATTCATCATTTCAAATTATACAGTTTAGTGGGTTTTGGTGTACTTACAAAGTTATGCAACCATCACCATTGTTCAATTACAGAACATTTTTATCAGCAAAATAAATAAAAACAAAATAAAAAACCTAGTTCCAGAAAGGACATTCTTCTCTTCTTCCTGGCTTCAAGGAAAACTCGAGTCTTGAACCATTATTTCTATCTTATCTGTGATTTTTTCCTTGATGTCTGTTATTAGGTTGGAGAAGTTTCCTTTTTTTTTTTCTAGTGTTTAAGGTATTTTTATCAAAGAGTAGTGTGGTGCTTTATCAAAAATTTTTGCACCTATTGAGATGAGTATGTGTTTTTTTGGTTTTCTTTTTTTTAATTCATATTCTAACTACTTTTCAGCAACTCCACAAGTACCACCTGAATCAAACTATTATTATTTCTACACATATAATGACAATAGCCCAATAAATAGACTTCCTTCTATTCTCTTGTCCCATTACAGTGTAGTCCTCCAACCATATCCAATGTTCTTCTAAAACATAAATTACATTATGTCGCTCTTTTCTCCAAACTTCCAATGACTTCCCTCCCATAGAGTAAAATCCAAATTCCTTACCATGACCTGAAGGAGCTTGCACATCTTGCCACTTTCATTCTCATAACTAATATCATACAACTTGTCTTAAACACTGTTTTGCAAAGCTATCTGTGGCATTATTATTCAGGAGTCATTTATTGGACATTTAATAAATGCAAAACACCCATGAATCTTAAGAAAACTCTTAAGGAAGTTATAAAAGAAGTCCCAGATTCTAGGCTTAAAACATTTTAAGTTTGTTTTTTTTTTTAAAGAATTAGATATACAAACAACATAAAAAAAAATCAATATGCCACAAACAAGCAAAGATAAAATATTCAGTGAGGTCACAAGTAATATCCTATACATAATTTTAAATAATGTTTCAAATATCAAGATTTTATATGCTTTTGGGAAATCAACTAAATGAATGAGACAAATATAGCAAAGTATATAACACAGTAATGCTCAGAACACATTCATTATTTTGATTTCTCTACATGACTTCTACAAAAACCATTTCCAGAAAACAATTAAGAATATCATTAATGATGGTGGCGCCTGGGTGGCTCAGTGGGTTAAAGCCTCTGCTTTCGGCTAAGGTCATGATCCCAGGGTCCTGGGATCGAGCCCCACATCAGGCTCTCTGCTCAGCAGGGAGCCTGCTTCCTCCTCTCTCTGACTGTTTCTCTGCCTACTTGTAATCTCTGTCTGTCAAATAAATAAATAAAATCTTAAAAAAAAAAAAGAATATCATTAATGAGAAAATATACCTACATAAAATTATTTAATATATATTGTTGTATAGATAAATCAGAGGATGTTGGTTGTGCTATTAATTGACCTTTCTCTATGTGGCATATTGGATAAGGAGAGTATTTTAATGCAATGATAATGTAAATGTATGCTTCACTTTCAGAGCAATATTTCAATATTTAGAAAATGTTCATATTTCAGTTTAATAGATTAAAATGAGCAGAGTTGTAGTAGCAGCATAAATGAAAGGGAACATTCATTTGTATGTAGCATTTACACTGTAATTTTGTCTAATATGAATGTTACTTGAGCTGAATGAAAATGTGGATTAGAATTTATTATCTGATTTGCAAAACAAATGATTATGATGAAATATTAGGAAAGATATCTTGAATGAGCCAAGTGGAAGAAATTGACTAAATAAGAGTTGTGAGGTTTAGATAAAGTACCTATGGTCAATAAGAAGGGCCATTCTTAAGATTATACATTATACATACAGAATTATCATAACAAAATTGCGTTTTAGATGACTATATGCACCAAGTTTTTGCTTCTTTGCGCATGGATTTTCCTTTTGCTGGACTTGCCTTGGCAAACCAAAGTTGATTCTTACTAACAAATGTGAGGTTATGGGGTTGGTCCAAGTCATAGAGTTTATAGAATGCAGATGGGTATTGCCCTGTTGATAAACAACAAAGGGTTGACTATATAAGTATCACAACAATGATCTCCCCTAGAGCCATCTGGCATTGTTTTCAGATGTACCTCTTAGGACCCATCAGAGCTTCAAAGTAGTAACTCTTCTCTTACTATTCCAACTACTATAATAGAATCTGCTGTTATTTCCACACCAACAGTCTTCAGAAAGTTTCCCTTTAAAATATATGTTTTCCAGGGACTGAAGTGGGTACTGTTACCATTTTACTTTTCTCGCTTAATTCACATTGGAGGTTGTGTGGGAAGTTGATCATGAAATGGAAAGACCAATAATAAAAAAAAGTTACCTAAAGTATGGGAAGATAGACATGTTTTTGTGTGTGTATATGCATTTGAGTGTATAAGTATACACACATCATGCATTATATTCTTAGAACATTAGAAATTAGGGACTTTCATTATTAAGAGTAGCTCCTCTAGTTATTCACAGAGAAATGTAGTCCAATAACTATCTTTGAAATCCCATAAAATATAAGTAATACCATGCTAACTTTTTGAATACCTGGATTAAAAAAGACATTAAAGTAAATCATTCAAATAAAATAAAGTTGAAAATATTAGAAAGATATAACTACCCTCTCTGAAAAATAACATTATAGCCTTTTAGGTCTAATATTAAATTGTAATCATAGATTTTCAAAAGCTTATATTTCAAAATGATTCTTAGGTAAAATCAATATTAAGATTTTCAACAATACTTCTGAGAGAAACTAAATTCACTTGCTGCAAAGGTAACAGAATGCAAGGAAATCAACATATCATTGCCTGATTTTAGAACTGAATAGTCATTTTTTTTTTCCTATTACATGAAGAATTGACAGCTCTTTAAATGAAATGATAGATAATGATGAGAATAACTACTTAAATTAGACAATTCTGGGATTATCTAGTTAAAATATCTTGTAGCCAAAAAAAAAACAAAAAAATATCCCACTTCTTTGAGTTTTATACATAAGTGGAAAACCATTTAAATCCAAAAAGAACCAGAAGATGACAACTTCTAAATGAAGCCCTTAAGAGTTGTTTGAGGAAAACTTGGAAAGGAAGTAACTTCAACTCTTAGACCATGTCAATACCATCGGGATGAAAAGGTTTTTCTCGTTGTTGCTGTTGTTCTTTTGTTTTGTTTTCTTTTGTTTTTAAGGAAAATAAAATAAAGCTTAAAAAAGAGAGAAACATTGTTTTGTTTGTGACAAAGTTGATATAAAGGAAGCCATTTTTAAAAGTGACAGTAGCATCCAAACAACAAAACATGTGTAAGACATTTGCATTCAATGTTCCCAAAGGGTTTTAATTAAAATTCTAAGGTACTATTTAATGAAATAATTAATGCTTTTTAAATAAACCAGTATTGGAATCATAATTAAAAATAATTTTTTGGGTATAAGATTTTAAAATGTTCTAAAATGCCTTTCAAATATTTTGTGTGGAACATTGGCAAAGATAAAATGATGCATATTTTTTTCCTTTTTGGAAACAAATATAAAACAATATTTTGAAAGAAAATGTAAGTTTGAACAGTATTTTGATTGTAATACATTGCTTTAATAAGACAACATTTATGCATGATTTATGACCCATCTATGATTGCTGTTTCTTAGATTCAAATATTTTACATAATATGTATCTGTGCTTCTCATCATGTAATTGGCACAAAACTCAATTTTCCAGAGAAGCGAATTGACAGTGTAGTAAAATGGGTCATAAAATATTAAATCATCTGTACATATATACACAGCCACTATATTAATATGTAGATTTTGGTGTGTGTTGTTTTGAGTCTTACTTATATATACAAAGGATTAAATACAGAGATGAGATGGAAAGACATGGAAAAAATAAGTTATAAGTTACATGCAGGTTTATTTTTAGACTTTTAAACTTAATAGCATGCAGTTTTTTTACCATGCATTTGAATATATCTTTTATCATTTAGGCTATTTCCAGCTTTTTCATGAGTAACCAGAAATTACTTTTCTAAGGATAAATTAAAACATAAAATATTTTTATTTTATGAAAGAAAATGGTTTTGAACTTGAATCTGAAGCAGACAAAATGGATTGAAAAAAAAAAAAAACAGCATAACAAAATTTTTATTGAGAGAAAAGAGTGTTAGATTTTCATAAGAACATGGACTTAATAAAGACTTATTAGGGACTCATATGCTGAGGAGTAATAAGGGAAAAAAGTGGTTTATTAGGCAATGACAATGAAAGAAAATTTTATATTAGACTATTTTGAAAAGTGTTGGTAAAAATATATATATTTATCTAAAGTAGGTTTCTCTGGTTGTGAGGGTGATTGGAAGTTACTATAAGCAGTGGTGGATCTGAAACTTGAAGGGCAAGCAGCAGTTTCTGAAAGTGTTTGTTTTCTGGAGATGAAGCTAGAGGAAGAGATTTGGCAGCACATAAAAAGAGATTTTGGTCTTGTTATGCCTGAGTTTTCACATCTGAGAGACCACTGAGGAGCCAAGCACTAATGCAATCACATGAGGGTTTATTTGACAAGCTTAAGCTTGGGCCCCAGTATACCTGACATAGTGGAGTAGGGACTTGGACCCCGAACCAGATTACAGTCAGAGTTTTTAAAGCCAGAGTAGGGGTGACAGTAAGTGATTGGGTCACAACTACATCCCTATATTCTTGTGATTTATTAATGTTAAGCTATCCTACTTCTGACATGACTTATTACTTCATTAAGCTATCCTACTCCTAACATGACTTATTACCTCATTAAGCTATCCTATTTCTAATTGGGTTTTGGTGTTTTGTTTTTAAAACTTCTGGTCAGTCTTCCTGGAGCCAGGGGACAGTTACTGGTCACAGAGACCTAAGATGGCTGCCTGGGCCAAGATGGTTGTACTTATGTCAAGGCTAGACTTGAGGTGGATACAGCCTTGTTTTTCCTGACCTCCATATTTCCCCCTCTCAGAGGAACCTAAGGAAGGACCCAATCATCGGTCCAGGGTGGTCTCAGCAACAAGGTCCAGTGGTTGCTATTACTGTCTGAGTACCATGAGCTGAACTCTACTGACTCTGTCTCTGACAAAAGATACTAATCTATTGATAATGCAGGGCCTGAAGGTAAGGAGGAGATGGAGGATATATAACCTCTGCTGTAGAAACACTTATTATCTGACATGTTAGGTTAAGTGGTTGGTGGGGATTGGCCCTGGCATGAGGGGAACATAGCATAAGGAACATTAGTAGGATAAGTGAGAGCAGCACAGTCTTAGCTTTAGGGGATTGTCCTTGTTGGGCTGACTTTTCCATTCTAGAACAAAGTCCTTGAGAACAGTGTGTGGGTCAGCTGGCTGGATGTGGATGCAGTGGACCCAGGGAGCAATCCCGTCGACCTTGAGAGTGGTGGGAGTGGTCAGGATCACCATGTAGGGTCCCTTCCAATGAGGCTTCAAGTTTTCCACTTGGAGGCGGTGCATCCAAACCAAGTCCCCGGGTTTGTAAGGATGTGGCTCCAGCTCCATCTCCATCTCAGTGTGGGCATTTAGGATCCCTGCGTGGGCTAGACAGACTGTAATGCCTGCAGTGACCCTCGATAGTTGTGAGTGGTGGTCAAGATGAGGTTTTAACTAGGGGTGCCTGGGTGGCTCAGTGGGTTAAAGCCTCTGCCTTCAGCTCAGGTCATGATCCCAGGTTCCTGGGGTTGAGCCCCTCATCGGGCTCTCTGCTGAGCAGGGAGCCTGCTTCCCCCCTCTCTCTACCTGTCTCTCTGCCTACTTGTGATCTCTGTCAAATAAATAAATAAAATCTTTTTTAAAAAAATGAGATTTTAACTCAAAGTCAATTTACTTGCATCCTTGACCAGGAAGGCCATGGCAGCAATTATGAGGAAGCAAGGGGGAACCCAGCCACTACTGGATCTAGTTTCTTGCTAAGAGAGGCTACTGGCCTTTGCCAAGGACCCAGAGTCTGAGTCAAAACTCCTTTGGCCACCCCTGCCTCTTCATCCATATACAAGTGGAAGGGCTTGTATATGGATGAAGGGCCATCTGGGATGGCCAGTGCTGGGGCACTCAGTTAGGCTGTTTGTAATTCCAGAAATGCTCCTTATATCTGGGGCTGAATGACTGGTAAAGGCAAGATCATCTAAACAAGGTATCATGCAACTTCTCTGAAGTTTACCTCAAGTTGTCTAGCCTAGGCAAACAAACAATTAAAAATAATTAAATTTAGAATTTAGCATCTGTAAAGGTGTTATTAAAACATATTTTTTTCTCTCTAAAATAACCCTCATTTCCAGAGATAGCCAAATCAGGACTAATTCATTTTAAAAACAAGTCCAGTTTTAACAAACTTGGCCTAATTATTTACATAAGGTCAGTGAGAACAGTTAAGTGTGATCATATAGATCTTTCAGAATCTGCTCTGCTGGAACTTCTTATAAGGAATCTCTAGGTTGAACTTTTAGTAGCCTCTCCAGGCCAGAAGCCAAGGCACATAGTTGCCATCAGACAAGCCTGCAATACCTGTCAATTTGGGTAAATTCCTCTTCCTGAGGTTCCCAAAGTATCCTGCCAGGAAGTGACATTCTTTACTCACCTGGTGAGGCTGTTGGGAACTCTGTAAGCAAGGTATCAGGCCAACAGTTCCAGAGGGCTTTATGGCTCCAGGTTTTATAAAGTCAACCTTAGTTCCTTTAAGCTGTCTGGTCATATCTGAGTCTTTTCAAATATGACATTCCAGTCAAAGCCTAGGTAAAATAACCAGTGTTTCCAATGGTGTCCTGTTATAAGGAGAACAGATTCTTTTTTTTTTTCCTTGATAAGCTTAGAAATGTATTTAATTAAAGTCAGTACCTAAGGTCACAAACACCTTATTATTGCTTTTTTTTAAATTTCTTTTCAGCGTAACAGTATTCATTGTTTTTGCACAGCACCCAGTGCTCCATGCAATATGTGCCCTCCCCAATATCCACCACCTTGTTCCCCCAACTATCCACCCCCCTGCCCCTTCAAAACCCTCAGGTTGTTTTTCAGTGTCCATAGTCTCTCATGGTTCACCTCCCCTTCCAATTTCCCTCAACTCCCTTCTCCTCTCCATCTCCCCATGTCCTCCATGTTATTTGTTATGCTCCACAAATAAGTGAAACCATATGATAATTGGGTCTCTCTGCTTGACTTATTTCACTCAGCGTAATCTCTTCCAGTCCCGTCCATGTTGCTACAAAAGTTGGGTATTCATCTTTTCTGATGGAGGCATAATACTCCATAGTGTATATGGACCACATCTCCCTAATCCATTCTTCCGTTGAAGGGCATCTTGGTTCTTTCCACAGTTTGGCGACCATGGCCATTGCTGCTATAAACACTGGGGTACAGATGGCCCTTCTTTTCACTACATCTATATCTTTGGGGTAAATACCCAGTAGTGCAATTGCAGGGTCATAGGGAAGCTCTAGTTTTAATTGCTTGAGGAATCTCCACACTGTTCTCCAAAGTGGCTGCATCAACTTGCATTCCCGCCAACAGTGTAAGAGGGTTCCCCTTTCTCCACATCCTCTCCAACACACGTTGTTTCCTGTCTTGCTAATTTTGGCCATTCTAACTGGTGTAAGCTGATATCTCAATGTGGTTTTAATTTGAATCTCGCTAATGGCTAGTGATGATGAACATTTTTTTCATGTGTCTGATAGCCATTTGTATGTCTTCATTGGAGAAGTGTCTGTTCATATCTTCTGCACATTTTTTGATATGATTATCTATTTTGTGTGTATTGAGTTTGAGGGGTTCTTTATAGATCCTGGATATCAACCTTTTGTCTGTACTGTCATTTGCAAATATCTTCTCCCATTCTGTGGGTTGCCTCTTTGTTTTGTTGAGTTTCCTTTGCTGTGCAGAAGCTTTGGATCTTGATAAAGTCCCAAAAGTTCATTTTTGCTTTCGTTTCCTTTGCCTTTGGAGACATATCTTGAAAGAAGTTGCTGTGGCTGATATCGAAGAGGTTACTGCCTATGTTCTCCTCTAGGATTCTGATGGATTCCTGTCTCACATTGAGGTCTTTTATCCATTTTGAGTTTATCTTTGTGTACGGTGTAAGAGAATGGTTGAGTTTCATTCTTCTGCATATAGCTATCCAATTTTCCCAGCACCATTTATTGAAGAGACTGTCTTTTTTCCACTGTATATTTTTTTCCTGCTTTGTTGAAGATTATTTGACCATAGAGTTGAGGGTCCATATCTGGACTCTCTAATCTGTTCCACTGGTCTATGTGTCTGTTTTTATGCCAGTACCATGTTGTCTGGGTGATCACAGTTTTGTAGTAAAGCTTGAAATCAGGTAACGTGATGCTGCCAGTTTTATTTTTGTTTTTCAACATTAAGGAGAAAAGATTCTTATTGAACTTATGCAAATGACTGATTGCCATGGAAGAAGAATACTTGCTAAGACCTTTTGGTTTCCGAGGGTTCAGATAAAGAGAAAAGTTGAATGCCTTGATTTGTTTATAAATGAGTACTTTTACATCTCTATAAGTTACAGATAACTTAAGAAAAAGTTTCCCTAGTCTGGAGGAGCAAACATCACAGAACCAGTAATGTTTAAAATATGACAAAACTTCAAGGGACACAACATTACAATCTTTCAGTCATCTAGTCCCATGTTACTAATTCTGATTTAGTCTGAATGCAGCTTTTACTTCTGTAAATTCTTACCCATTTCAGTTCCAGGATTTTAATATATCAAAGACCTTTATATGTCCTGGAAGTCTCCCATACGAATTTCCTTTAAGGCGGAATTTATCTTACAAGAGAATTAAAACAATTACAAATGACAAAAACTCAGAATAGATACGGTAAAGAGCTGATGAGATGAGAGTTTAAAATTTAACTGGCAAGAAAATCAGGTTACTTATGTGACACGTAATATTTCTATAATCACATTATCAAGTGATGATCTATCAAGATATTAAAACTTTAGGAAATGCATAGAATCTTTAGAATAGTTATAGCATTTTCCCAAATGTAACCCAAGGTTTATCATTGGTTTAGCAGTACTTCATGAGTAGCTTAGTATACCAAGGAAAGCCTTATGAGTCAAGGAGATCTTATTTACAATTTAAATCTTGTCGTCAATTGTTAAAACCTTAGAAAGTTTTAAAGCACATGCCTAAATATAATTAGGGATGTTAAACACCTGATAAAAGAAAACGTAGAAACTGAATTTTCTGAGCAGGCAAAGAGAAAACCATTTACATTTTTTTTTTAAACAGATCAATTAACCTAAGAAAACTTAGCCTTTTTAAACAGAGAGAAAACCAGATTTTTTTTTTTTAATACCAGTCCCCTTTTTCTTTATTCTTAAGCATGCAGTCTTAAGATAGTAAGTTCACGGGGTTTTCCTCCCATCATGAATGATGTGGCAGACAAAGGGAGGGGGATCTTTCAGATGCTGTCCTGCCCATGTCCCTCGCGGGAACTTAGGAGCGTCTTAGCTAAGGTCTGTCCGTATAAGCCCCGGACCAGGCTACTCCATGGAGTAGATGACCGTTATGCTATATGACTCCCCACGAGACTCAGGGTGCAGCCCACTCAGACTCCATGGCCGAAGCGGTGGAGCCATACAGATTCACACAGTCAGACACTCTTCAGATTGAAACAGGTTGGACATCCCCACTCTGGGTTTTCACAGTCTCTCAAGGCCGGGTGGCTTTTTCAATCTCCCAAGACCAAATGGCCCTTTCACTTAGAAGTATAATCTATGTGGGGGTATGTCAGGAGAGTTCTAAATCACCTTGGGGACTGTTTTTCTTTCTTTCTTATTTAAACAGGATCAGGCATCTGGTCTTTCTCTCTCTCTCTCTCTCTCTTTTTTTTTTTTCCTTAAGATTTTCCTTCACAAACCTTCTATAACTTTCCTTTACATTCCGGTTTTGTCCCAAGTCATTTTTTTTCCAAACAACCATTTCATTTAGGACAAAAATACCTTCTCTTATTTTTAACAAAATGTATTCCCATTCCTTATCTCTTTCTTATCTCCTACTTTCCTACATACAGAGTTGCTTCCCTTGTTTCTATCAGTCTTAGTTACACTTAGCAGAATTTTGTACTCTTAGAAACACCTTAATCTCTAGTGAAGACTAGATATAAACCAATTGTGAACTGTTACAACACAATTCTTTAGATGTCAATTTATGAATCAGTTAAGCGTAAAACATGTTTACCAACAGATTTAAATATTCTTAGTTTCTTTGCAGTACGAAGTCAAAAGAACAAACCTACATCCAGTAATTAATGACTTAACATTTTATCCTGTTTGGTTAAGATCTAGATGTCCATAATTTAATTCCATTTGTCATCCAACAAAACTTTAAAGTTTCAGGTAACCAAAGACTTTGAAAGCTACTTTAACAATTACCCATTAAAACTTTGAGACAGACAGTTAACCATCGGCTTAGTCATCTCTTTGCTAATAGATTTCAACAGACTTTAACATAGATTTTAACAAATAACATGAGCTTATTTGACCTTCAGTAAACTTTGAAGTTTCACATTTACTGCTGATAACTTAAAAGACATGTCTATCTTAATTAAACCAACAAACTTAACTTAGTTCAAATGCTGATTTATGTTCCACCTGGGCCCACTCCACTTTGAATGTTTACCTGAGACATGGGTGGGAAGGTCTGGAGTGGGGGTGTTAGGTCCAGGGGGTGCTCTTCTTGCTCGTTGACAATGAGGAGAGAAGGAGCCATGGTGCATGATCTAGAGGCTAGTCATGCAGGCTGCACACATGTTGGTGCAGAAGCATGAGAAGGGGGAGACAGAAGAAACAAAGTGCTACCAGGAGGAAGAGAAAGGATTCCCAGTTTTGGAGCTCATCAGTCCCAACAGAGGAGCAGACACCATGCTTTCCCACCAGCAAGGGGGAAGTAGTTAGGCAGTCCATGTCGGGCCATAGAAGACAGGAAATTCCCCGAAACAAAGAGAGTTTCAGCAGCTGCTTGGGAATATTCCTTATGGTCTCTGTCTCGAGTTAGACCAACCACAGTTGGCTCCAGTTATAGCCAGCCATTAACACAAGAAAGGAGTAAGGGAGAAACCCCACATCTATTAGGAGGAACAGAGAGATGAAAGTCAGATTCCCCTTACTCTCTGCTTGCCCCATTTCTTTCAAACACAACAAACAACACAACAGACAACAAAAACACAAGACGAAGACAAACACAGACCCAGCGGCCCTCCTGGGGCCATCCAACATTAAAGGATGGCCATTCAGACATGCAGAAAGTCCGAAATTTCCCTTTTGTATGTCCATGCTCAGGTTATGAGCTCTTTCCCTAACCTCCGAGAAGTGGTCAATCACCAGAGACAGAAGAGTTGTCTGAGTCTGTCCCATCACGTCCTTAGTCCACAACAAGACAAATACACTTACGACAATTAACAAGAACATACTCCCAAAGACAAATGATCCGCCGCGGCCACAAAGACAAAACTGGAAGGAAGTTAAGCCCCAACTGCAACAGCAGCTGAGCCTCCAGGCAGGGGCAAAGGGACGTCTCCCAAGACCCCCCGGTCAAAGGCCCGCCACGTGTCCACTTGAGCCAATGTCGACTACTGTACAGATTTGTAATTCCTACAGGTAAAAATGCAGATTGGAGCTCCCTGAAGGTATGCGTGCAAACACATAAAAAATGAGTGCACGCCCCAGCCATCATAAGACCCTCCAGGTTGGGGTCCTAGGAGTCTCCCAGATCTTGGTGGGACCTCCAGTCTTTGTAGCCATAAATTTAGTAATACTGGGCATGCACACACACGCACACACACACCTCAAACTATGTCAGTGACAAAAATGTTAAGAATTTGCAATCTTGACTTGTAGAAAAGTAGAGTAACATCCTTTAAGTCCATTCCACAGACTATTATCTTTACCAACCAATGGATACAAGAGTGACAATGATTCCCATATATACATTCCTCTGAACAGAAGAAGGCCAAGTCATAAACTCTCTTACTGATAATAATGTGGATATAAACCAATAATAGCAATGATAACAGCAAAGAACCAATGTGCATTAAATTTGGAAGCTGGAATCTTCTTATGCTGAGAGAAGCAGATCTGAGAAAAATGGAAAAGTATTTGACTGTTTACTGACAATCTTTCTGTTTTTAGTTCCAGCAAATTCAAGGTCTAACTAAATTTTCTTCTTTCTCTCTCTCTCTTTTTTTAAATTGGATCCTGATAAAACTTTGATAAATTTTCATTTATGCTTGAGGTTATTTGAAGGAGGTCAATGATTCTTCCAACCAAAAGAATCTGTACTCAATAGTTCAATTAGTACAGAGATGATATGTCTGGGTTGTCTTAATTTGAGGATAAAGATGAACTTATCCTAAATGCAGAATATAGAATAATATATTCAGTGTTTCTAAGTTCATCCAATTATTCACAAGGGCACAGTAGAATTACAATCTGAAAATATAGATAGTGAATTCAATTTAAAGTGAAGCTGAGAACAGTGATTAATAAACCAAACAAATGAATTGTTCTACCAAACATACAACAAATGATATCTGACATTTGATCCCAAATCAGGGGTTACTCAAATTCTGTGTTACTTGTGTTTTTCCTAGTGTTGTTTAGAGAAAAATAAGTAGCAACAAATGTTGTTTCTTAGCATGAAGTATAAGTCTGCAAGTGTGGGTGATTTCAACAAGTATCAGATTCTCTTCAGAGACCATGAAGATTTAAAAATTACTTTTGGAGGCATTGCAATGACATTAGAGCTAATACTAAGCTACTCAATATTATATACAAGTTACATTAGAGAGTTTTGCATATAGAGTTAATTTAATTCTCATAACAAATCTATAAATTACTGTTATTAGTCACCTTTAGTGGTAAAATACTTTGAGGCATAGGGAAGTTAGGTAAATTGCTCAGCTAACAAAAGGTAGCAAATCATCCAGTCTGAGTTCAAACCAAGGTCTCCTGCCTCCCAACTCTATCTCTTTAAACCCTTAGGCTATATCCTCTCCTTGCTACTAGAAGGAGGTGTGACAGAAAGATCACTGAGCCTAGAGTTAAAATGCTTAATTTCTGTTCTTAACTCTCTTAATTACTATCTCTTGATCTGTAACGGATCACTTAAATCTGCTTCATTTTTCTTTATCTGTACACTAGGAGCAAAATTTGGTCTCTCAAGGATCAAAATGTGGTGACATAATTATAAAGTGTTCTAAAAAAAGCAAAAGTTTATAAAAACTGTTTTGTGCTTCTATCAGATCTTCCTAGGTAATACCACACTGTTTGGAAATATAATTTTAATAAATACTTGTGACAGACCAAACAGTTAAGCTAGACACAAGCTGGAGGCAAGGATGGTGATCAATAGCTTACACATTAGAAATCCAGGGACACAACATCTTGACCTTGTGGCTTCTAAGACTCTGGGACTAATAGACCAAGAATCACAGGTGCAGAGCATGTGCTCTCCAACTGCATCTCTGCCCCAAGGTAACTCCTAAACTCATTATAATGCATTTGCATTTCTCCTACAGCCCCAACATTCCACCAGGAGAAAGACTGCCATGATAGTTCAGGTATAAACCTTGTAGTGTCAAGACACCCTCCTCTTCCCAACATGTTGGAGGAGTCCCTCAAATGATTGGAAGTAGCCTCCATTAGAGACCACCCCCCAGCACAGAAAGACCCAAGAAATTCCCAATCCCAAAAGCACCTCAGGGTGTGTTCCACCTTGAGGAACTTGCCAGTTTTCGCCTACAGAGTGTACTGTTTCTTAAAACTATCTTCTGCTTTCACTAATGGCACCTCTAATTCTTTATTGTGTTAGTGCCAAGAGCCAAGACACAGGGCTTTTCATGCCAACACTTGTGAATTGATTATAAAGAGTGTGTTGAAGCAGAGAAATTATTCAGTTTTAGCCCAGGAGACAGGAAGAATTTTTGTGTCAATAATAGATATCTAGAAGAGTTAGTTCTCAAGAAAAGGTCGAGGGCTGCCATACAAATATACAATTTCAAATACAGAGGCATACATGTGGAGTTTAAAGGGACTTTGAGATGCTGCCAAAATATGACTGGGACCTTCTTGGAGAGGTTGATATTGGAGATGGATTTAAGACATGCCAAAACCTCTATTCAGTTTCTATTGCTATGGACAAATTGCCACAACTTTATTGGGAGGAAAAACCCTCATTTATTATCTCAAATTTTCCCTGATTGGGGGTGCCTACATGACAGAGTCAGTTAAGCCTTGACTCATTGTTTGGCTTAGGTCTTGATCTTAGGGGAATGAGATCAGGTCTACTTGAGATTCTCTCTCTCTCTGCCCCTCCCACTTGTGCATGCTCTCTCTCTCTCTCTAAAATAAATGAATAAATCTTAAAAAAAAATAAATTCCCTGGATCAAGATTCTAGGAATGTGTTGGTTGGGTCCTAAACTCAGAGTGTCATCACACTGAACTAAAGATACTGTCTAGGGCAACTGTCTCAGCTGCAGCTAGAATCCTCTTCAAAGCTCAGTGGTTGTTGTCAGAATTTCATTCCTTAAATCTACAGAACTGGGGAATCTCAGTAACTAGAGAATACCCTGCCATATGACACTCTCAACCACATGACAATGCGCTTCTTCAAGACCAATACCAGAGCTCTGCTGCTGCTTTTTGTCTCTTTTCAGGATTTATCCAATTAAATCAGGGCTACCTGAGGTTATCTTTTGATCAACAGAAAGCTAACTGATTTTGGAATTCAAATATATCTGATAAATATTTGTTTACCATATAATGTAACAAAATATGGGAGTGAAATTCCATCATATTCATCGGTTTCATATTCATTTAAGGGGAAGGGATTATACAATGGATGTCAGGTATCAGGGATTATTTAGAATTCTATTATAGGAAAATAAAATATTCCCCTCTTATCCTTTCTTTTCTGATTTATCTGAAAAGACAAGTCAAGATAACAAATCATAAACAAAGAAATCAAATTATTTTAGTAAATAAAGGAAGATACTTACATCTTAAATAAGGTCTATATAATGAAAAAATTGTATTGTAAAACCACAAATAAATTTTATTTCAATTTTGTTTGATGATACATAGTACAGTATGAGAATAAATGTTATTTGCAAAAGAATATAATTATCAATGTATTATGAACATTACATAAGTTAAAAAATGTCTTAGATTTTGGACATTTCCCATATTTAGAAAATATGTTTAAAACTAAGCGAAATAAGTCAATCAGAGAAAGACAATTAGAATATGATCTCTCTGATATGAGGAATTTGAGAAGCAGTGCAGGGGTTTGTGGGGTGAAGGAAGGGAAAAATGAAACAAGATGGGACTGGGGAGGGAGACAAACTGCAAGAGACTCAATCTCAGGAACAAACGGGGCTGGTGAGGGGGAGGGATGTGTGGCGGGGTGATGGACATTGGGGAGGGTATGTGCTATGATGAGTGCTGTGAATTATCTAAGACTGATGAATCACACACTTGCACCCCTGAAACAAATAATACATTATATGTTAGTAAGAATAATAAAAATAATTGAAAATTGGAAAACATTCTATGAAATATGGTTTATACTTTCAAAGAGGAAACTCAATCAACTAAGTTGGAAATGGCTACATTTTGTCTTAAGAGTTTTGCTTACTCAATGAAAATTTCAAAAGGAATTAAATAAATGCTATAAATTATGAGTCCTCAAAATTTACAAACTGGCTCTTTAAGAATATTTATAAAGATGATAATTTGAGTTGATAAAATATCAGAGCAAAGCTATCTAGTAGACCTCTAAAAGAAAAAGAAAAATAGCAAAAAATCACACAAAAATAAGAATAGAACTATTTTCAAAAATGGAATTAACAAAATACTTTAATGCTATATATTCTTTAATAATGGTTGCTAGGGAAAGACATGGGAACATTCTAGGAAAAAAATGTAGCACTTACTAACCACCAATTATTGTTATCTAGAAAAATATAACTACAAAATTCTGATCTCATTATTAGGACAGAGAAAGTATATGAGAACAGGTAAACAATAGCACAATATTTTCTTCCTGCCACCATGAATATATATAAAAAAAAGAGTACAACTGTCAAAATATATTATTATAATTAAAATTTTCTGTTTTCCACATAAATATTTTAAAGAAAAGGCTAATGTACAAATGTCCTTAGTTACCCCAAATTCTACTATCTTGAAATATAAACAGATTTACAAGAACTGAAAACTAAAGACAAATTAAATATGACAGAACTAAGGAAGGTGGCAGCCTACAAAGCCAACAGTATCCTTGCTTCATTATGGTTTAATCAGCAATGGCCCCAAATAAAAAAATGTTATGCATTATTTACCTATTGTTCATTTAAGGGTGTGTACTTTCTAGGGAGAGACTAGTGAAAAAGGAAAAACAAATAATTGGAATTGAGAGTATTTCTAAATCAAAGATACTAGGGATTAGGAAATTAGGAAAAGTGAATTGGGAAAAGAATCCAACTGAATCCAGATACAAAATATCCCTGAACAGATGGAGTGAAATCTGGTATGAAGATTTAAACAAAACTGAATAAGGGAGAACAACATTCATAAGGAACAAAAATGATTGTCCACATAGTTTCTCTCATAACAAGAATCTGTATCTATTAAGAATCCAGGTGAATTTACTTTTTTGCTTCTGTGCTGTCAGATAATATAAAGACCAATAAGAAATACAATACTCTGCTCTCAGGAAAAGATCTGAAGGCAGAAAAAGCAGATTTTAGATATGTTGGAAATGTTTCTAAAGGGATTCTCCCACTTTAGATTAATTGAAGTCAAAACAGGGCCTTCCTATTAAATATGAATAAAAATAAAAACAAATATAGTAAACACAAACCATAAAGAAAATATGATGTTATAGAAAGTAAGACAGATAATTGAATAAATAAAAATGAAGATTTGTTTTACTGTACTAGGGATCTAGACAATAGAACAGATTTTTTAAAATGAAGAAATTGTTTCTTAACCAAAAGAAGAAATGATCTTTCAGATCAAAAGAATTTATTAAATCTATTAATATATGGTAAAATGATGCAACTTCAAACATAATAAAAGAGGACTTTGATTCAGGTCATGACACAGTGATTGATACAAGAGTAAATGCCTTTTCTATGTAAACAATTATGCTAATTATACAAGAAAACATTTCTAGGCATTGGCTAACAGTTAGTACAAGGCTGAGATCTCTGAAATAAGAGGAACCTATGAGCCTTAAGACAGCTTAGAACTGTCATGGAACAATTTTCCAATTGCAGCAGAGGGAAATAGAATAAAAGAAGAGCACTGCTGTCCTGAACCAGAGAATCAGAGATTGGATTTTGGGAGTTCTAAAACAACTGGAATTTGTAAGGCAGGACATTAGAGGAGAGGGAACTGCTAAGGCTCTACAAGTCTGTGTGGCAGTACTTTTCAGGTGTCTGCTGAGGGTCTTGTTGTCAGTGCCAATGGCAAGACATGAGGCCTATCAGATGCAGGAGCTATGGGGCTGAAAGGAAACAGAGATGTCGGAGCATTAAAAATAACACATAACAAACCCTGAACAAACCAAAGAGAGATATAAATCAAACTATAGGTACCATTGTAAATTTTGATAACACACTGAGAAAGTAAGTGACAAAACAAATGCAATAAATGAGACTAAAGAGAATTTGTGTATCACCATCAAATAATTTTTATCAAACTGACAAAAAACTAAATACAGTAACTTCAGAATGTGCATTCTTTTCAATTGTACATGGAATTTTACCAAGACAGGCCATGTTCAGTATATACCAATGCATAAAAACAAATCTTAAAAGACAAATGAAGCAAAACGTGTTTTCTGATCACAGGTAAATTCAGTTAGAAATCAATAACAATAAGATTTTTTCTTTTAACTCTCAAATTTTTAGAAATTAAAAAAAAAAACTTCTAAATAACCAAAGTTCAAAGAATAAGTTACAGTAGATACTTACTGCAAATTGAATGGCATTACAACATACCAAAATTTATCTACACAGTTAACCAGAGAAAAGCAAGTTTATAGCTTTAAATGATTATATGAAAAAGAACAGTTTAAAAACAAAATGTCACTTCAGGTTCCAGCAATGTTGGTATAACTTTTACCAGTTATTTCTTTCACCATAAGCCTAGAAAAGTAGATAAGACATATGAAACTGTTATTTTCTTACAGAAGAATGGAAGCAGTTGAGGTGAGTCTGTGATGGCCTCAGTGTTTTTCTGGAGGTAATTTCCAGAACTAAACACAGGAAAAGGGAACTCAAGAAGAATGTAGTGGTCTTGCTGAATTAAGAAGGAAGGGGCCAGATTGTGTTAAAGCTGGAATTGGTGAAGCAGCTTATTAACAGGAGGACCTTATGCAGAAATAGCTCCAGAAACAGGCATGAGATCTATTTTGCTGAATATGATTTGATCATGGGCTTAGTGAAACTCCATAAGGCTTGGTAGGATATACCAGGAAGATCTAACATGAGAAGTTCCCAGATTCTACACACTGTAATCAAAAATCAAATTTCAACTAGCTGAGTTAATATTCAGTGGAAACACCAGAATGTTCATGCCTCAATAACTGGGCTAAAGTAGACTTAGAATCTAATTCAATGGAGAGCTACCTTAAGAAAACTTCTAAAGGGAATTGAAAGTATAAATCTGATATGCAGTTTTCTTACATATCTACCCCCAATTTTCATTTGTTAAAGAATGACAGCAAAATCCATTCTTTTTTAACTCAAGACCCTGAAATCAAGACCTGAGCTGAGATCAAGAGTCAAAGACTTAACTGACTTAACCAGGAGTCCTAATCAGCAATATTCAGTAAAATAAATTGTTACTCCATATAAAAGAAACAAAATCTTACCCAAAGACATTAGGAAAAGAAAAACTTAGAAATAAATGCCAGAAAAGATGGATTTAGGTGACAAAGGGTTTTAAAACTGCTGTTATACATTGCTAGAGGATTTAAAAGAAAACATGGACAAAATATGGAGAAAAATAGAAAGTATAAAAATGGAGAGGCCCCTGGGTGGTTCAGTCCCTTAAATAACTTTCTTTCTCTCAGGTCATAATCCCAGGGACTTAGAATAAAACCCTGTATTCAGCCCCTCTCTCTCCCGCTCAGTGGAGGGTTTGCTTCTCCATCTCCCTCTGCCCCTCCCTCTGCTTGTGCTCTCTCTCTTGGTGGCTCACTCTCTCTCAAATAAATAAATAAAATCTTTTAAAAAAAGGAAATTGTAGATGTGAAAACAGAATATGGAAGATTTTAAACAAAATAGGTTACATGGCCCTAACAGCACATTAGGCACTGCAGAGAGAAGAATGAACTATACACACTGGGTTACAGAGGGAGAAGAAAAAAAAGAGTCTCAGTGACTCTTGAGAAGTATGAAGTACATGTAATTGGAGTGGCAGAGGCGGGAAGAAAAAGCATGTGCATAAGTAATGATAAGAATTGTTTCTCAATTTCATAAAAACTGTAAACCCATAGATCCAGGAAGCTCAAAGAAGCCCAAGCAGAATAACCACAAGAAACATGACCTCAGGATGTATAATAAGGAAATCCTGAAGATAATTAACCTGAAGAAAAAAAAAAAAAAAGGCTTAAAGACAACAGGTATAACAGCCAGTGCTTATATCATGTAATGAATCATTGAACATTATATCAAAAACTAATGATATAGTATACATTGGCTGATTGAATTAAAAAAAAAAGGTGTAGGGGGATGTATGAGTATAAGAAAAACAAAAGATCTCTTTAGAAATGATATAGTCCCGAGAAGAAGATCAAGAAAAAAGGAAAAGCCGTAAACACATATGAACATTGGAGATGGAACTTGTAAAAGATAAGGTGATTAAAAAGAAAATTAAGTGCTTTTTAAGGGCACCTGTGTGGCTCAGTGAGTTAAGCCTCTGCCTTCAGCTCAGGTCATGATCCCAGGGTCATGGGATCAAGCCCAACATCGGGCTCTCTGCTCAGCAGAGAGCCTGTTTCCCTCTCTCTCTCTCTGCCTGCCTCTCTGCCTACTTGTGATCTCTGTCTGTCAAAAAAAAAAAAAAAAAAAAGTTTAAGTGCTTTTTTGAGAGAAAGAATAAATTCAGTTAGAAGTTTAAAGTTTGAAGATGTACTATAAAAAATGTGATTTTTTTTATGAGAACTTTCAAATGTTAAAGGTTTTTCAATATATTTTTCATATTTGCAATTCCTTAAAATCATCCTTATTTTGTTATTAATGTAAGTTAAGTTACACTTATATTTGTTACTCAGAATGTACATATTATATTCTAAAAAGCCATTTTGTCTGCCTATTACTCTTTCTATACATGTCCATCCATCTTTATATACTTGCTTTTCTATCATTTCTATTTACTTATCCACTCTTCCATCCATTCTTCTAGTTGTATTCAACTATAAAAATTCTATTCAACTATATAAAGTCAACTATTAAAGTCTATTCAACTATATATATAAAGTCTATTCAACTATATAAAGTCTATTCAACTATAAAAAGAGGGTCATATATGAATATATAATATTTTTCTGATGATAAAATGCTCATATCTGCATGCTGATAATCTGAAGATTCTTTTTTAAAAAATACTTCTCATGTATGTTTTTACTGCTTTTACTTAAGTGCATTTTGGTCTTACTAAAATTATAGTATTCTTAAAAGTATTGCATATTTAATCATAAAAATTGGGTATGTTCATTTTTCAAAACATGAGTTTTACTGCCCAAAGCAAGTGCCTCAGAAAGGGTTACTTTCTGCCTAGTATATGGAACAGCATGTGTCAATATTCCTGTTATGCACACGGTAATTCCTTGCTAAATGTGAAAATATGTTTTTAGAAAATGTTGCTCAGAGGAAAAATGCATTAAACAAACACAGTGAGAAGCTGGAAGAAAGAGCTGCAATGAGATTTTGCTTCAGAATATGTCTGCAATCACTCTTCATATGCTTAGCTTCCCATGCTGTTCAATACCTGGCTTAGAAGATACTTTATTTTTACCTGTTCAGGAATTAAATACAAATGAACTTATTCAGCTGCCTGAACTAAGTGCCTTGATATTCTAAGAAGCTTTAATTCCATTTTGAAGGGAAAAATAAATAAATAAAGGACATTACTAATAATACATTTCATGCTTGCTACTTATTGATATCTAAGGTGAATTTGGTCAGTAACTTTTTTCCCCCCTAAGGAATTAAATCTGTTTAAACAGTAACCTCAGTAAAATTTCTAAATTATGTTATTTTTGAGAAGTGAGCTCTGACATTTCTTGAATTATACTATTTTGACCAAGCAACTTTCAATTTATAAAAAGGTTGTTTATGTGAAAGTGTAGACTATAGCTCTGTTTGGTTTCTAGGAATATTTATACTATTGTAAATATGGTAAATGGTTATACTACATATCAAGCTCGTCAGCATAATTTGCCACTGTGGGTCCTATGCAAGAAGACCGGGTGAAGTCTTCTTTAAATTGTCTTTAAAAATGATCTTTATTCAAGGATTCTTACAATCTTTCCCAAATGACTTGTAGTACTCTTATTTTCACATAACTGCAACAATTTGCAGCTCTGAACTAGTTTTCAGCACATACTATTTTCAGCACATACTGCCAGGCACTATTATTTTAGACAATGAGTTTGGATTTCATATTTATTTTTGTGGTGTTTAAGGACACTATTGAAGGAAGCTTCATCTACCATATGAGGAGGAAACTATATACAGGGAAATATATCCTAAGCAGTTTACTGATGGGGACTAAATAAAATGACTAGGTTTTTTTTTTCCTTTCAGTAGATTATTGATAATTAACAACTATATTAAGTTTTCCAAACTTATAAATGAAGTGAGCTTTCTATTAATTTTCTATCCAAACTTAATAAGAGTCACTTCAATGTAATTTACTACATGCAGGCATTGAAATCAAGCTGACTAGATTTGGAATCTGATTTCATCTTATCTTCCTGTTGTGGTGATTAGATATTTCCATTCATTTTAAAGTGCCTAGGTCTATATATCTCTGGATTAACAAAGATAAAGCCCTTTCGCTTATGACACTGATTTTTACCATAACTGCTAATATATGTCAGAAGTGACAAAGCTAAGCCAAGACTTCCTTTTCTATAATTAGAGATATGGTCAAGTTTGTTACCCAAGTTTAAATTCAATAATCGTATGCAAGTAAATAGAAATTTCTTCTATAATACCTGACATTTATAAAACCATAAGACACAAGGCTTTAGAGCTCACTGAAAATTATTTGATCTGTCAAGATGATCTTACTATTATTTCAATACCCACTAATATAACTCAGGTGTCTTTGAAAAATGATACTATTTTCATACAAATAGATGGGAGAAATACTGTGTTTTATTTATAAAATATTTTTCTGGTTTTATTTTGTTTTGTGTTTTGTTTCTTTTTTTCTCTCTTTTTGAAGCATTGTAACTGTGTGAGTATAATTTAGAAAACTGTCTTATTATTTATTTTTTTAAGAATTTATTTATTTATTTTAGAGAAAGTATGTGAGAGAGTGGGGGAGGGGCAGACAAAGAGGAAGAATCCTAAAGAAGACCCCCTGTTCAGCACAAAGACAGACAGGAGGCTCAATCCCAGTATGCTGAGATCATGACCTGAGCCAAAACCGAGAGTTGGCTGCTTAACCAACTAAACCACCCAGGTGCCCCTAGAAAACTTTGTTTTAATACAAATATTGCAAAATGCAGAAAGGCTGAAGATTCTCAATATGTTTACTGACTTTCAACAAAATGTCATCTAATTCCTTAGGAACGTTAAGTATTTTTAAGGGATTTTAAGACAATCTTGAACATCTTCATATCCATTTTATTCTTCGAAATTTATAATGTTTACTATGAAAGATTTATTTATAGAAAGATCTCATTAAATTATATCTAGTTCAATAAAGCCATGAATTACCTTCATATGACAAATAGGATTGTGAAAATGTATTTTGTAAACCTATTTCCAAATAAGCTTACCTAAGCACAGTGCCTCTGCAAAATGACTTTTAACACTCTTTTCAAGTAACAAATTTAAATGGTAAAACTCCTAAATTTTAAATATCTTGCAGTTTGTTGACATTAAAGTTTTTTAGTGTAGTTAGTAGCAATCATACATAACTTTACATGTTTTACTCAACTCTCCAAACTAAATATTTAATTTTTTAAGTCCTAACTTGACATGACTTGTAAATATTCAACGAAGGTAAAGAATCATGACAAATGGTATGTGCATAATTTTCACACCTAATTTTACTATAAAAGTGTATTTATTAACCACTTTTCCAGTGATACTGAAGGGACACACGTGTGTGTTTGTGTGTGAGTGTGTGTGTGTGTGTGTGTGTGTGTATGCCCTAGTAAATCTTAACTTTGTCATTTTTGCCCAGACCACTAGCAACATACAGATATGGCTGCTTCATGTCTTTTTAAAATAAGAAAAAGAAAAAAATACAAATTTGTGAATCTTCTGAAGGAATTTTTTTTTACATTTTTTAGTACTCAATTATCACTTAAAATTGCTTTACATCTCATTCCTAATAGAAACATTTTCTTAAAAATAACTTTTTCACATTCCAAAGCACTACATATATTTCTTATAAAACCAGAAACTTAAAAATAGTCATACATATCTCATTGGTTTGTATAATATTTAATATAATTATATAAAAAGAATAGCATCTGCATTAAGAATACATAAATTGAAAATACACACAAATAACCCCTGGTAAGCATACAATTCAGTTAGTGGGATCAGAAGTTGGTAAAAGAGAAAAGGAGTAACCTACCAAGGGTAATCATTCATCCTGACATAGACATAAAGTTACTTATTTTATAAAGAAGATTAAAAAGATTTAGTTAATCTGTCATATTCTTCTCATGGAAATGAGAGGTTTTGCTGTATTTATTATGGATATTCTGAATTTCCTTACTGTAATTCTTATTTATATGAAATATTTCTCCGTAAAATATTTTACATTTTCATAGTTATTTTTTGTTTAATTTTAAAGACAAAGCAATTATTTTGAATATTTTGGATACCTGTAAGCTAAAACTGTTCTTTAATTTACCCAAGTGTGGGAACTGATGGTTAGAAATACTTAGTTTTGAAAAAGAAATAGTTTTGATCAAGATTGGAAGTACATACTTGTCTATGATATTAAAACTAATGATACATTCTTTTATGCAGCCTTAAAGATGCTAACACATAATGCTTTCATAAATAAACCCCAATTCATCATGATGTATTATTTTTATATGTAGTTGGATTCAATTTTTCCTACATTTACAAGAAATTTTATAATTTCCTTTCATGTGATGACCTTTCAGTTTTGCAATTAAGATAATGCATACTTCACTATTTTCTGAAAGACTATAAAATATTAGCATTAATTTTTATATGTTTGATTAAAATTATTTAAGACATATTAGCCTAGAGTTTTTGTCATAGAAAGGCTTTTAATATTAAATATAACTTCATTATTTGAAATGGAAATTTTTTTTTTTGGCAGAGTCATATTAAGTAATTCATGTTTTTCTAAAAAAGTGTTTTTCGGGCACCTGGGTGGCTCAGTGGGTTAAAGCCTCTGCCTTCGGCTCAGGTCATGATCCCAGGGTCCTGGGATGGAGTACAGCATCTTGCTCTCTGCTGAGCAGGGAGCCTGCTTCCTCCTCTCTCTCTGCCTGCCTCTCTGTCTACTTGTGATCTCTGTCAAATAAATAAATAAAATCTTAAAAAAAAGTTTTTTTTCATTTCAGTTGTCAAATTTATTGGCATAAAATACTTCATAATTGTCCGTTTTTATTATTTTTGGAAAGTTCTAAAATTATGTACTTTATGTCATTTCTGATTTAGGTAATTTGTGTTGCCTCATTTTTTTCTCTTCATAAGTCTGGGAAGAGATATATTGTATTTTTATATATATATATTTTTTTTTTTTCTGAAGAACCAGATTTTGGTTTCAAATTTTTTTCTATTGATATTTTCTTTCTATTTTATTTGTTCTCCTATATTTGCATTTTCCTTTTTTTTTTTCCCTTAACATGTTATTTTTTATTTTAAAATATTATGTTGGAAACTTACTGAGACTTTTGTTTCCAATATAGGCATTTCAAACCATTAATTTCTCTCTATACATGGATTTGGCTGTTTGTTATACATTTTGATATATTCAGTTCAAAATATGCTTTAAACAATGATACAGTTCATAAATAAATTAAAAGGGCAAAAAATTTGTATTTTTCCACTAATATGAATACTTCATTTCTGATGTTTTCCAGTCTTTTATGAGGATATCTTTCCCCTGTCATTACATTTAGTGTGAAGAATTACCTTATTTATAGTGCAAGTATGCTGTTGACTGATTCTCTTATTTAGTTTTATCAATTTTATTTAATTTTTGAATGACACATTTTCTGGATATAGAACTCTGGGTTAACAGTTTTTCTTAATTATTTTCTTAAATTGTTCCACTCCCTTCCATCACCATGGGTTCTCACAATAAGACAGCCATTAATTGAATCATTGTTACCCTGGATATGTTATTTTTCTCTTGTTTCTTTCAAGCTTCGCTATATATTTTTGGCTTTCAACAGTTTGAACATGATGTATCTCAGCATGAAACAAATATATTTATTTTGTTTGGTGTTCATCTTGTGTCTGAAAATTTCTTTTAACAAATTTGGAAAATATGACCATTAGTTTCCTGATTTTTTTTTTCAATTCTTGTTCTCTTCCCTCTGTTATTCCAAGTACAAATAAACCTGATTGAGATCATTTGATATTCTGTCCATATTTTTTCATTATTTCTTCTCTATATTTCTCATCGTGCATTATATCCATTGATATATGCTCAGTTTATATTTTGTTATGTCCATTTCACGAAGTCCATCTAGGAGATATATTTTTCAGAAATTGCAATTTCCAGTTCTAGGACTTCCATTTGATTATTTTTGTTGTTTTTATCCTTTGTTGAGAGTTTGTTTTCTACTGAGATTTCATGTATTAAAAATATTACTTTAATTAATTTAATGTGGTTATAATAGTCACTTGAAAGTATTTGTCTCTTACCTAATAGCTACTTCTTCTCAGGGCCAGTTTTGTTTGCTTTTCTTCTCATATTAGTATATGTTTTGTATTCTGGCTTTTCATAATTGAATTTCATCCCAGACATTATTAATGAATATTATTTTCTCTTCTGGCTATAGAAATAATTAGTAGGAGTAGGAGTAGTAGTATTTGGTGAATATTTTTTTAGTTTAACATGTATTTTGTTGACTAGGTTTGAACTATATACTCTTGTCTTACATTCCATCTCCTCTGTCATTTGTAACTTTCGTCTTTGGTTGGACTGTTTGGGTCTTTTACAAAATGTAGGACTCAGCATCTAGACAGAGATGTGAGTGGACAGAGCATGGGGATCCTTATTCTGTTTTGTTTTGTTTTGTTTTGTTTTTGTCTTGAAGTATTTCCCCCATTCTCTTCAGTGTCATGCTTTCTACTTTTTTCCTCATTCCTCAACCCACAAGAATTATGAGATTTTTATTTGTGTCCTCATTTGAAGCTATATAAAATGTGTGTACTGTCCATGGCCATAAGCTAAAAAACAAGGAGATGGGAAATATGCATAGTTTCATGCTTCCTTGCCTTCAAACAAATATGCATTTCCACTAAAATCTGTCTGCTTTTTTTGTGTGTGTTAATGTTAGTCACCATACAGTAATCATTGTTTTTGATGTTGTGTTTCATAATTCATTGTTTGCGTGTAACACCCAGTGCTCCTTGCAATCTGTGCCCTCCTTAATACCCATCACCAGGCTCACCCATCCTACAACCACCCTCCCTTCTAAAACTCTCTGTTTCCTGGAGTCCATAGTTTTTCATCGCTCATCTCCTTTGTCTGTATTTGCAAATATCTTTTGCAAATATCTGTATTTGCAAATATCTTCTCCCATTCTGTAGGTTGCTTGTTTTGTTGACTATTTCCTTTGCTGTGCAGAAACTTTTGATCTCGATCAAGTCCCAATCATTTTTGCTTTTATTTCTCTTGCCTTTACTGATGTGTCTTGAAAGAAGTTGCTGTGGCTGTTGTCAAAGAGGTTACTGTCTATGTTCTCCTCTAGGATTTTGATGGATTCCTATCTCACATTGCGGTCTTTTATCCATTTTGAGTTTATTTTTGTGTATAGTGTAAGAGAATGGTCTAGTTTCATTCTTCCATATATAGCTGTCCAATTTTCCCAGCACCACTTATTAAAGAGACTGTCTTTCTTCCATTGGATCTCCCCACCCTTGTCAAAGATTAGTTGACCATATAGTTGAGAGTCCATATCCGAGCTCTCTATTCTGTTCATTGTTCTATGTGGCTGTTTTTGTGCCTGTACCATGCTGTCTTGGTGAACACAGCTTTGTAATACAGCTTGAATTTGGGCAACATGATGCCTCCAGCTTTGTTTTTGTTTTTTTTTTGTTGTTGTTGTTTTGTGTTTTTTTCCCCCCAACATTTCCTTGGTGATTCAGGGTCTTTTCTGGTTCCATATAATTTTTAGGATTACTTGTCCCAGGATTTTGAAAAATGCTATTGGTTATATTGATTGGGGTGGCATTAAACCTATAGAGGACTCTGGGCAGCATAGTCATTTTAACAAGATTTATTCTTCTGATGCATGAGCATGGACTGTGTTTCTATTTTTTTGTCTTCTTCAATTTCTTTTATGAGTGTTTTATAGTTCCCAGAGTACAGGTCCTGCTTTTGTTTACTCTTCGGGACCTTCATACAGTTGCTTTTTGTATTATGACCCTGGAATTATGGTTGTTCTCTGCAGGGGGAGAGGTCTTTAGTAGAGCCTTAGTTGGTCATACTGAGGAACAGAATCAGTCTCATGTGTTATTTTTTTCATGATCTGACTCCATTCTGAAGTCTATTAGTTAGAACTAAGTAATCAAAATCTAGTACATGCAAGGTTTAAATTTGTATAAAATTAGCTAATAATGCATTCACACAGTAGAAAATATAAAATACTGTAAGGGAGAAGAAGAAATAATCATCATTAATCATTATAACATGTGAAGGTAACTACTTTTGAGATTTTGGAATATAATTCTCCGTTCTTGTTTTCCTTACCGGTTGTAGCTTATATTTTCTATTTATTGTGATATAATTTTAATTAAATGAATACATTATTTCCTTTTAAATCTAAATTATAACAATATCAAATTATGCTTAAATATCAATGCTATTTCAGCTGAAATGCATTACTACCTTTACCATAAATACATATATGCATACATATGTTTTATAAGATATGCAGAAATGCCAAATTTCCATCTTTGACATTAAATGCTCAAACTGATTAGCATGAAATTTGTTGTGCTAAATAGCCTGAGAAGAGGAGAGCATGAAATTGACTTGACATGTTAATATCATATTTTACAGTAAGTCACAATATAATTAAATAGGAATTTTATGTAACTACACATGGTGCCTTTGCCTTCAGAAAATACTCTTACTTTTAACAATTCTGTGGGAATATCATTGGTCCTATAAGGATATATGCTTATTTGAAACCTGCTAAATTTCTGAGATTTACATATGTTCAAATTTAGAGGAGATCCTTCTTCTTCAAGTATTCAGAGTGTGAATTTAAAACAAATTACTGACAAAACAAGAAGACATTTAATATTTGAAATCTCCAAATTGTACTTGTGTTTTTAACTGAAGCTGGTAAATATTTTGTGTCTGGTCCAGGAAACTTACATGTGCCAGAATAAATGGTAAATTCATATTAAAAGTCAAATTCCAAACAAAAACAACCAGCCACTAACACAAAGAAGAATATAATTAAGTTTGTACAATGAGGGAATTACTTAGTTTCTTAGAAATATTATCTATGCTTTACTTCCACTGCAGTTAAATTTTAATCAGGATTTTTTCAATGTTTTCAAAACAGGTTAATACCTCACTTATATAAGACTATATTATAAATATTTTTTAACATAAGAATTGGATAACTTTTTTTAGTTATAGTGTGGATCCTCATAAAAAGGGTTACATATACGACAACAATTCCTCTGCTCATAATTAGAAGCATGCAAATAATGTTGACAGCTGGGTTTAATGCCTTTTTATTTGATTTTAATGGGTTTATCCCTAAGAACAAAGTGATGATCAAAAAAAGTTATAATTTTGTCAAGGTCACAAATTGATTTGCACATGCTATGATGCAAGCCATAGTTCAATCCCAACATTTTTTTTTCTTCTTCCTAAACCCTTAAAGATGTTTACCTGTAATTGTGTCCAGTAAAATTACATCTTCTTCAAAATTCATATATGTTTTGGCTGATTTCTTCATATAAACACCATGTTAGTGTAACATATTTTAAATGGAATATTGTCAGAGAGAAATTACAGTTGACCATAAAATAAGTATAAACAAATAGTAGCTGCGTATTTTTTCTTCACAAACCCAGTTAATGACTAGTACAGTACAGTACAGTATAATGATTAGAGTGTGATCTCTGGATTTAAGACTTGGCTCTACAAATTACTAGCAGTTTGACATCAGGCAAGTTTCTCTGTGCCCAAATCCCTTATCTGTAAAATAGGTATAATGGTGTCATACACAGTTCAAAGTGTTATGGAGGTTAAGCCAAATTAATATTTCGAAAGTATCTAAAATGTTAAATGGTGTTATTCTGATTATGAAGTACAACATTCTAAGTCAGGTATGAAAATAGCATTAGCTGTCTTGTTTGCTCCTCTAACTCTTGTGTTTGGCCAGAGTATTTACAAAATCTCTAATAAGCAAATTGCAATCTACACTAATTTAATACATTACTTAAAGGACACAACACTGGGTAAATATTTGATGATTCTATTCTGTTTTTATATCCAAAAGTTTCTGTTCCAGAGTGTGTGCTTGGGCTTATAAATAGCATACTTAAATTTGACAGGTGAAATAGTTTAATTCAGTTGATTGTGAATAACGGCAGTCAGAATATTGAAAACTTTGTACCAAAGATATGTGAGTAAAAAAGGGATTACCATTCAACACTATCAGAACTCTATTTGGATTTGTTTGTGGGTGTGGAAAACTAGTCAATACTTCTATATGCATTCAAGAACTCTGGAATTATAGTGGCTTCATACCAGGATAGCAATGTCTGAGAACAGGTGGACTTAAAGCTTGGAGGCTACATCTGGCTAGTAATAAATGGATTTCACCCAAAACAGAACAAATCAACAAATAGAGTTTGTCAACGGCACAATACCAAGCCACATGAAATTATGTGAAAAATACACAAGACTCTGGTTTAAACTACTAAATTCAAGAAAATATTTTGTGCCTATTTATATTCTTCAAAATTTGTCCAGGTAGTCAAAAATAGTTATTCAGCATTTTTAAGACCTGTAGAATTACAACAGTTGATTTAAAACATATGCATGGAAAATATCATACTGAGAAAACCCTAGGAATACACTTTTCATTTCTCAATTTAAGAAGCTCACTATTAAATTTTATTCATAAAAAGGAGTTCAAATATATAGTATAAACCTGACTTTGGACATTAAAGATACTGTCCCTCAATCACAACAAAGAACTATAGCTTTGATGGAAGGTCTTTTTAATTCACAAAATAGTTCTGCTGGTTTGAATTTTTTCATCCATTTGAAAGACTGGTTGAAATTCTACATTGAAGGTTTTAAAGATATGAATATCAACTCAAAATAGGCTTTTAAAATTATTATTATTACATTTGATATTTAAGAATCTTTAACTTATTGATTTATATATTTTTTTCTAAGTAAATACTCTTCTAAATAGGTAACCTCTCTTTCTATAAATGAGAAACTTTGGGAATCTACATTTTAGGAATCAATTAATTAAAATTGTCCAATTACTGTTTTAGGTAACTTCTTTATATGATGCACTGCTGTTAACATTATGAAGAAATTGATTTCAATTCTCTTCTTTGGAGCTTGCCATACATAACCCTTAGGGAGTTTCCTAATGTGAACATATTTTTGTGCGCTCTCTCTCTCTCTTTCTATACACACACACACACACACACACACACACACATATATTTAAGTATTTTATTTATTTATTTGACAGAGAAAGAATGAACACAAGCAGGTTGAGTGGGAGAGGGAGAAGAGACTTCCCACCGAGCAGGAAGCCCAATATGGGGCTCAGTCCTAGGACCCTGGGATCATTACCTGAGCCAAAGGCAGATGCTTAATGAGCCACCCAGGTGCCCCTCTCTATATATTTTTGAAAATTCTAAATTCATTTTAAAATGTGAATCATGTCAACAAGGAGCCTGCTTCCCCCTCTCTCTCTGCCTGCCTCTCTACCTTCTTGTGATCTCTCTCTCTGTCAAATAAATAAATAAAATCTTTAAAAGAAAAGAATATTAAAAATGTGAATCCTTTTTTTTTCTGAATTGAGGTTCTTTCAACTATAGATTATATTCTAATAATATTGTGGACATGTCAAAACTCTATCTGCTTACAAAGGTGCTAAATTCATCATAGATAATTAATTCTGGCAGTCCTAGGGAAAAATTTAAATGGCTGTAACTGACCACTGGCCTCTCTCAAACTAGAATAAAAATGATTATAACTAGAAGCATCTCCAAAATGAGAACTTAATACAGTGAAATAATAGAGAAAAACAATCAAGAATAAGGAATAAAGAGTGCAATTGGATTATCCCTCACTCACTTATATATTCATTCAACAAATATTTATGAAGATCTAGTTTTCTGCCAAAACTTTGCTAAGCACAGAAGACACAGGGGGAAGAATGTGTATATATTTACTTCTTTGTGAAAAGTACAGCTTAACAGGGAAGAGATTGGGGAATGGTAAAAACATGTGACAAAGTAAAATTAACTGCAGAATATCATAGATATTGTTGTTGGTCAATCTATGAAATACAACTTTTAATTGGGAAAAAAATGAAATCAGACATCGGTGCTTTGACAGGAACAACAACAAAAACAGTAATAAGTATTTAGAATATTAAAGGTCAAAAGAGAGCATATTCTTGCAATGATCTAAATGAGTTTATCTCCATCCTTTAGTATATTCTTACATGTACCTAATCTTTGAGGTCAAACTTCTTTATTACAGAGAATCTGTACTCTTTTACCCAATGATTTGTAAGATTCAGTTTCTATCAATTTATTGTTTGTTGAGCAACCTGGTTTTGTGAACTACCATTTCTTTTCTTTTTTTTAATTTTTTATTTCTTTTCAGCTTAACAGTATTCATTGTTTTTTGTACCACACTGAGTGCTCCATGCAATCCGTGCCCTCCATAATACCCACCACCTGTTACCCCCAAACGTCCCACCCCCTCCCCTTCAAAAACCTCAGATTGTTTTTCAGAGTCTATAGTCTCTCATGGTTCACCTTCCCTTCCAATTTCCCTCAACTCCCTTTTCCTCTCCATCTCCCCTTGTCCTCCATGTTATTTTTTATGCTCCACAAATAAGTGAAACCATATGATAATTGGCTCTCTCTGCTTGACTTATTTCACTCAGCATAATCTCTTCCAGTCCCATCCATGTTGCTACAAAAGTTGGGTATTCATCCTTTCTGATGGAGGCATAATACTCCATAGTGTATATGGACCACATCTTCCTCATCCATTCGTCCATTGAAGGGCATCTTGGTCTTTCCACAGTTTGGCGACCATTTCTTGAATGGAGACCCTCTATTACATGTTGATGCAAATACTTCATAATTTCTGTTTCTGGTAATACAGTTTGTCTATAAACAAAACCACACGATTCATAATTTGACCCCAAACTATGTCAAATGTGTACATCTAAGTTTAGATAATATAAGCTCAAGCTTATATTGGGAAAAGCATGATTTACCCACATACCTTATTTAATATAAAAAGATTTTATGGATATCATCAAGTGTATGCAATACTATAATGTCAATAATGTATGAATTATTGAGTTCATTATAAACCTAATTGAATTTGCAGTTATTTCCCTTAACATGTTTAGGTTAATAATAATCTTAAAGAATAAGGTGAAAATTCACAAAATCACTCATAAAACTTTAAAAGAAGCCATGTTTTCTAACTAGCTAATTTTTTCCCTTAAATGTGCTTAGAAATTAATACACTAAAATATAGGTTTCATCCAAGGAAGCTTCCCCAGATTTGATTTACATTAGCCCAAGTTTCAGTGGTAATTATTAGAGATGGGTTATTTAACTGGCTATAATTAGAATACCAATGAGCCAGTTCTCTTAGAAAATTTCCCCGTTGTAGATAGACACCTTTTCAGCTTGAATATTTTAGCAATAAAAAGCTGTTCTCCATATAAGATATATTTTTTTCCATCTTGAAAAGGGAAAATGTGTATGCAGGCCATCATTAATAGCCCCAAAGGAATACTGCCCACAGTATTTTAATACATTTATTCAGCCATTACATAGAACTGATACCCTGAGCTTACATGGTTGATGGGCCAAACTTTTCTGAGCAAAGTACAGAATTTTATTTTAAGAAACAAGAAGGAGGCAGGTTTTTAGACATTGTATCACTTTTCACTGGGGCTAGAGTCCAGGGTAAATATTCTGATGGGGTGGCATTTCTTGTGGGACTGGTGAAAAAAAAAAAAGAAGTTTGGCAAACAATAAATAAATATCTAGCTTGGGAATCAGATTCCAAAAATAAAACTTAAGTCATATCTCAATTAATGTATTTTTCCCAAAACATTTAAATACTATACAGATACATTGTGACTTTGGAGAAATGACCTGTTAAAAAAACAATGTATATACAACTGTCAGAATGACTTCTTACAGTAACAGTCCTCAAGATGATTTTGTTCATAGTCTATCTCTCCTACTTTTTTTTTTTTCTCTTTGTTCCTCTCTTCCTCTTCAGGCTAGTGTGTGTGTGTGTGTGTGTGTGTGTGTGTGTGTTTCTCTTCTGCTTCAGTCATAAATATAGTAAAGCAAGGGCATATGAAAAATGGTTAGATTTCATTCATTCTAGAGTTGTTATCTAATTCAGTTTATCTAGACTGTACGAAATAGCTTGGTTCTTGCCTTGTACAAATCTAGGTTTCAGCCTTCCATTTGATTCTGTGACCCCCTCATACCATCAACATCTTCAATAGATTTCCCTTTTGTGTTAGAGTCACACTCTTTCTTTTCAACAAGCAGTCTAAGTGACATGAAAGTCACTAATTGACTATATTATTTAAATAACATGTAAAATGAATACATATGTCCATATTTAGGGCATGAGTAGAAATAAATCTTTTCTTAAGAAATAATTTGCAGGAGTAAATAACATCCTTACAAGGACACCATTACTCCCTGTCTACTACCCAGGCTTTTCTCTGCACCTTTTCTGAGTAATCAGAAAAGGTGACTGCAGGGATTCTCTTGTCAATCTTCTCAGTTTGAAAGTCTTACTTTATCTAAGTCAAATCCCTTATGGTAAATGCCAGACATATGCCCTCATTTTGTCTCCAGTAGAAGCAAAATTCCTAAAACATACTTTTTCAAGAACAGCTGTATACTGTAGTGGTTAAGAGTACCTGTTTCTGGAATCAGTACCCTACCTCTATCTTGAGTTATCTTTGTGACTTTGTGCAATCTATTTCACCTATTGGTGTCTCCATTTCTCACATATAAGGCAAGTATATTAAAGGCACTTACTACATCCAGAAATGCCTGTCATGATCAATTGGAATACTCAAGATAAAATTATCAGTACATTCCCTGGATTAGTATGTACTCAAAAAGAGTTGGCTATTAACAAATTGTATTTATGTAGCCTGTAAATAAAACAAATGAATCAGTATATTTTTTATTATCCTAAAAAATCATATTCCTTGAAAAGACAACCTAGGGAAAAATGCATCATTCTTTCAACAGCACAAATATTTAATAGGTGTCACTGTGCAATGGACACTTTTAGAACTAATGATATTTCATATAGGAAGAATAGATCATGAGTGAAAATTTTGATAATTTTCAGGGTAATGACTTACTGTATGATTTTTAAGATGCTTTTAGCATCTACTAGGACATACTGATTTTCAATTCTCAAACAGGATTTGAAGAGATAGTAACTGAACAAGCACAGCATAAATTCCTAACCCAATATTTTCTTCTAAACCAAAGGATATTATACATTTCAGCCACTATAACAGTACAAAGCCTTTTTGAATACAAAAGCCCCTAGTGCATGAAATGATTGATGATGATACTTCTGATGTTGTAAAGTTGTAATCTGTCTCTTGTTCAAATGGGATGCCAAGACAACTAATAAATTCCCCAACACTGGAGAGAAAGGCCTGAGGCATGTAGAGGGTCAGTTGGAAGAGAATAGATTCCTTTTCTGAGCTTGCTAGAGTACAGCTCCAAAATCCCTTATCCACAGAAGTGTTTTTCTTATGTTTGTTGCAATTTTATTTGGCAGCAAAACTTGATATGAATGATGAGATGATAAATAATAATGTTTAGTCTATGGTCCTTGTGGTGAATATCATATTAATATTTTTTACTAGAATGTGCTGCTAAGGACCCCACAGAGAGTGTTACACATTACACAGTAAACGGATTGCTTTACCTTTAAAAAAATGAAAAAACGTTAAATTCTGAATTGTGACTCAACTTCCTAGATATATACTTGTGGACATGTTTTGAGAAACTGGAAGAGTCGTTTTCCTCTCCAAATTTTATTTCCCCCATTTTTGTCAGTTGCTACATGTATGTGTGTGTTTTAAATATACTTTATATTCAAAGTATATATAGATATATGGATATATATGATGCATATTTTAATGTAGGAGTGGAAAAAACATACCGGTAATTTTATAATTCATGGAATGCAGTTTAAACTGCTTTTCAGAAAATTCATACCATTTTTAATTTATTTTATTTTTGTTATTATACATGTGATTAATTCATCTTTCCATTGAATTCTAAGATTTCCAGTAGATTCCTTTTATATCATAATAATTCACATTTTGTCTTTTGTGATTAATTCACTCATATAATTTGCTCTTTAAAAATTTTTGAGTATCATTAACTCATTAAAGCTATATTTTAGGTCAACAGCCATTTCTCATTCTTATTATTTTACAGTTATGTTATCTTAATATTTGCATTATAATTTTATAATACTTTTGAATACAGGTAACCACTACAGATATTTAGATTAAAAATAATTTTTTGTTATTTTCTCCTAAAGTTTACATTTTTGGTGTTTCTACACAAATTTCAGTTTCACAGCCACCAGTAGATTTTCTCTTATATGAAATTATAAACTTTACTTATTTTAACTATATTGACACTTACTGTTGTGGAAAACATAAAGTGACAGAATTACATTTTCCCCCAAATAATTGTTTTCCCAGGAGTCTTAATTTAGTTCTCATTTGGGTTATTTCATTAAATTACTATATTTATTAAATTAAGACAGGCAATGCTATAATAGACTATTTCTTGAGAGCCAGTTTTGATCAAAAGACAGTGACTGAATATGCAATATGGTGAAGGCAATTGGAGTTCGTTTTTAGACTTCATGGCAAAGAGAGACAGAAGGGATGATCCAAATCTCCTGTTCATGAAGGGTAGGAAAGTCCTGGCACAGTTCCTTGTATTTAAGCATATGTGTTACCATACTGAGTGTTAACTTTATATTGTATTTTAATATCTAGTATTAAAATTATCACACTATTTTTCCCAACATGTACTTTAAGTTCTCACATTTCATGTGTTCAAAAGAACCTTAGACTAATATGTATTATAATACATTATTCATAATGTATATTAGAGAATTTGATTGAAATGTCTTTAAATCTGTTGCCTAATTTATGGAAAACTGACATCTCTTCAAGATTCAGTATACAAATATTCATGTTATTTTGTTTCTCAGGAAATGTTAATAAGCATTGTATGGATGCTTTAATTTCATATATCATTCTCATAATGAATAAGATATTTTATTATCTTTTTAACCATTTAATGAAGAGAAATTACAATTTTTTCCTGCTGGTATATATAGGAAAACCACAAGATCTTTTGGTCATTTTATGTCCAGTGAATTTACTGAATGTTTTATATTCTAGCTGAATATATTTGGTTTACAAGGTAAATAACAGCATTTTCTGTGAAATGCCATTTTGCCACTTTCTGTCCAGTAGACTTGTGGCAAAGATGTCTCTAATCATTTCTGTTAAAATAATCAGTATGGATATGTTTATTGCCTTCCTGATTTACACCAAGAAAACTGCAGTTATTTATGGCAAACCTTACTAAGTTTAAGGACAGTTTCATCCTACTAAAAATTTCAGTAGAAAAACTTTAGTAGACTGTATCAAAGATGTTAAGGGTTATATATTATGATGCTATCTTTCTTTATCCCTTAGTTTACCTCAGTAATGTTTATATCTATGTATTACTGTTTACACATACAAACACACAGTAGTCAAGGTAAATACATATATGTCTTTATGACAACTGCCTCTTTCTCTCATGCCTTGCCAAGCTAGAAACAGTTTTTGTGTTCCATCTCTCCTCATAGGTGTTGAATGTTCTTTAGAATTCAATTCTTTTATTTGCATGGTGGCATTAACTCTTTAATGGGTTCAAGTAAGTTATGAGATTTTAGATTATGTAGATTTTTCTCATTGTTAAATGCAACATCAGTGTTTTAGTATCTGAAGCAGAAGCAGAACTCTACACATTGGTGATGCAGTCATTTTTCATTATAATTTACTGCAAAATTTCCCCTAGTTTTCACCTGGATTCTTTTTTAACCATGGTCAACCTACTTAGGAAATAACTGCTTAAACCAAAATATATGGGAATTTTCAAACCATATTTGTTTTCTGTTGTTGTTTCAGGCTTAATTCTACAATGCATTTTAATGCTTTTTTATTTATTGAGACTAGCTTTTTGTATCAGTATATGGATAAGTTTTGTTATTTTGTGTGTGCTTAATCATTCTTCATGTGTGCATACATACATACATAAACATACAATTACATACACAGAAGAGAAGAGATATTTAGAGAGGTCGTCATAATCCACCTTATCAGGTAAAATTGTATATGTGCAAGACTACTGTTATTTACATGGTTTTTGCTTTCTAGACGATTCCAGATGCCATGTAACTTAATGAATTAACCATCTAAATTGCTTTTTAAAATATGTGAGTACACTTACACATATTTAATCACATATATGTGAGTAGAAATGCTGTGATTATGATTTGTAAGAGCTTTGACAAAAGTTTAAAAAAAACAATTTCAGTTTCTACTTAGAACACATAAATTTAAAATATATAGTATGAACTATTCCTTGAAACCAGACACACTCCTTAATTTCCTGTCATTCAGATGAGAGGCAAGAAATCCTTTTCTAAGCTAATTCAAGTTGAGTTTATGCGACATGGAGTTAAAACTCTTCTTAATCAAGTGGCTATACAAAGTGTGAAAACTCCTTTTTAATTAAGGTAACCAAATAATTTACCATGTAAGCGGGGACACTTATGAGAATAAAAGAAAATATTATTGGAAATTTATACTGAGAAATAGGCATACACAGAAGCTGTTCAGGGAAATTGGAATGTCTCTCCATTCTACCTGTAATCTACTTACAATCAGCTCTATGAGTGGTAAGGACATATTTTGCCACCAGTTTTAATATCACTGTATGTACTAAAGGAACACAAGTATGTACAAGTGGAAATTGTATAATTTAATAAATCTTGGGGCATCTGGGTGGCTCAGTGGGTTAAGCCTCTGCCTTCAGCTCAGGTCATGATCTCAGGGTCCTGGAATCAAGCCCTGCATCCGGCTCTCTGCTCAGCAGGGAGCCTGCTTCCCCCTCTCTGCCTGTCTCTCTACCTACTTGTGATCTCTCTCTCTGTCAAATAAATAAATAAAATCTTTAAAAAAAATCTTAAATATACTTAAAATAATAAAAGTAAGACATGTATCTTTTCTGCTTCCCATTTCCTCTTCCTCCACTTTTAAAATTCCCATCAGCATTTTTTTTTCTAGCAAGCTCCCTTAATTATGAAATTCAAGACCAAGACTTTCTAGGCACACTATTATTTAAGTAGATCCTCACTTTGTATGAAGATAAGATACAATACACTTAATATTTGTCACAACTGTGAGAATCTTATTAAAAATCTTATTGAGGAGGTTAATAGTTACTCTGAAATTATACAAATGGAAATTGAACAAAAGAATCAATAATATACTCATTAATTGTATGCATAATCAAGTTGAATATGACAAATGACTTTAAACTAAATATGACATAATGACTGAATAATTGAAAATTTACTCCATGCTAGGTGCTGTTTTAAGCACTTTATATAAAATTTTTTAGACTCAGGATCATCCTATCTTAAAACTCCAGGGAACAGAGACACATGTAAATGGTACTTTTAGGACTGTGCAATTCTATAGTCTTATTTAAGCTTCCTAAAAGCCCTGGTAAGTTGATACTTCTTTTGTTCTTATATTATGAATTAGTACAATGAAAAAAAATTGAACTTATTCCAAATATTTCACCTAGTAAGTAGGGGAGTTTGTTTTAAAACTTATACTTGTAATCACATTGATTCATGAAACAATTATTTATTGAGCACACTTGGTCAAGGCACTGTACTAAGCACTGAGAATATGATTGGGATTGGCTATTAGAATGGGACTCTATCTGTATCACATTTGGATATAGAAACACACAGACATCTTACATAATCACACACTTATCTTTATATATCCTTAAATAGATGAAAGATAAATAGTTTATATTTATATGCTAATATATATAACTGAAATTGTGATATAAGATGGGTGCCAGGGGAAAAATGACAAAATAGAAAATTATCTAATAAGCATGAGTGTGGTGGGGAGCTTTACATTCTTTGTTGTATGAAAATTGAGAAGGAACTATGTACCATTAAATACTAAATTTAAATATTAAATACAAATTAAATGTACTTATGTGTATTTGAAGATGGGAGGAAAAGTGAAATAGGGAAGACAGTAGCAGAATTGTCTGTGAAGTACAGTGTGACGTGAAGATGAAGCTGAAAATATATGCAAAGACTAAATTCAAATCAAAAGTAGTCAAAATTACTGTTTGTTGTTGTTATTTATAATTTCCCATTAAGAACAGCCTGCCTTTCTAGTTACTGCTTCATCAGTTATTAAAAAACCAATGGATAGATGGCCAGTGTGATGCTAAACCTGAGTAAATCCATTTAGATGGAACTGGAGGCTGTTAGAATTTTTATTGCTCATCTAAACTCTATAACAAATTCAGAGTTCAGCAACTAGGAATACTGTATTTTTTTTGTCTTATTGCAAGGAAGCATTTTTATTGTTCCAGCAAACATTTTTATTATTGATATATAAAAGGAATTTTCTTAAGTATATTTAATAGCCATGTAAATATATTTTCTATACAGAGTTCTCAATTATAATTTAAAATATTTGACATTAAGAATTTTGTATAAGGTATAGAATGGAAACATACATGAGAGTTCTCTTAGTTCTTTTCTCTCTTTTTTTAATTTCCTTTATGTCTGCTTTAATGTTAAATATTAGTTAAAAAGTTACATCTTGAAAATCTCACTGTAATTGAGGGGGGCAGAAAATAATGCCCATAAACATGTTTGATTTTAGTTTGTGTTTAGGGGTATGATAATGGCTTTAACAGAATTTAAAGCGGGATTCCAAGATCATTAGTTTGGTTAGAAGGAACATCATGCAAATTATTATTTGTCAAAAATAATATATTATGCTAAGAAAACTTGTTTCTCAAACCTGTAATTTGAACAAATCAATTAGTTCTAAGTAATGAATAGTTCAAAAGAACTGCTAAATATCTTCATTGTGTGTTGCCATAGCCATCATTTTTTCTAGCTTATATGGCATTTTTCTATACAAAAATGAGAAAATAAGGCTTTTCTACTTCTTTATAACATTTGCAAGACTGCGATAGTAGTGCTGAGGTAGAGTAATATGAGAACTCTGGTAAAAGAAATTATCCTTTTCTTCTTGAAAAAAATCTTTACATAATCAGAATTTATTTCAGATCCAAATGTAATAAATTGTCTGAAACAATGTTTCATTATCATTGGTATTTGAAAATCTTCCTATAAAATTCACAAAGGTTTTCTTCAGCTTCTTAAGCATGTATTATTAACCTTTGTATGATTCAGAGCCTGAAAGCTTGTTAGCCACAGTATACACTAACTGCAATTTCTTTTTAAATACATTCAATGACTCAGCTCATTTTTCTTTTCTAATACTAATTAGAGACAGATTATTGGCAATTTCCAGTTATTGCACTTTGTCAAATCCTTCATTGACTATAATTTGTTAGATTTCCACTCTAAATGCAGATATAGTAGGTTTGGAGAAAATATACCAATGGTTATTTTCCTGAAAGATTATGGAAAAAGTGTATTTTGTGGAAATGTAATACTTTGATAGACTAAATTATTGTATAGAAATATTACTGTAGGTAAATTATTAAATATCAATATAGAAAAAATACTAGATGTATGATGTTTAACTTAAACTATTTAATAGTTTTCAATGTTAGCAATAATTTGTTCAATATATGTCAATATATTTATTTCAGAGAGAGATAAAAACCTCAAAGCTTCCAAAAATAGTTTTATCATTGCTATCTCGGATACATGCTGTTTTTTTATTCCCACCTGTTTCAGTTTGTTAAATGATACTTATGACAAGTTAATCTCATTATGAATACCTGTAATAGTTATATCTAGTGCCAAGAATATACTAGGACCTTGATAAACCTATGTGAAATTGAATTGAATCATGGATGTTCTAACTTTGTTTTTATTTTCCAGAGCAGAAATATTTATAGTATTTTCCTCCCAAGCTCTAATTTATTTATTTATTAGTCCCAGATATATTCATTGACTATTATCTATAGAGAAATTAGATAGAAATTCAGAGATTTGTGAAAATATGTAATATTTCTCAGAATAAGTAGATAACTTTAAAAGAGGAGAACATATATGAAACATGAAAAGAAATATGACAACAAAAGGAAATATGCTTTAAATATTTATTTTCTGTGGGTATATGGACGTTGAGGACTATGGTTAAAATAATATTAAGTCAAAATTAATTTTCTGTCATAAAAGTAATTATAGTTGAAAAAAAGCCAGTGCCACAGTCCTTCAACATTTAACAAGTATTTTCTGATCACCTAAAAAAGTATATATATAATCTTATTTTATCAATTCCCTTGACTACTTCTACAGACAAATATTGTTTAATGATTCTATTTGCTCTACTGTTAATTAAGATACTTCTCTTTTTTCCCCTCTTTAGCTAAGTACTCTTTGTTTAGGTTAATTTAACTCCCTAACTACTGAAAACTGGGGTAATGTTTCTGCAATCTATGAACAACGTTAATATGATGTCTAAAACTTCTATACATTTGGTTCCTAAATAATCTATAAAGTCAGAATTATTAGAAAATAAAGATATATTTAAATTGTTTAATTATTTGCCTGATTTATTTTCTAACTCTACACTCAAATTCTGATTTTTTTTTTTTTAAATGAAGCTAGTATCCTTTCAGATTACAACACAGTACTGCAATTTCATTAGTGTAAGAGCATAAAAATTTCTTAGGTCATCAACACATTCAGTGAATAATGTAATTGGCTTATTTCTAAAGAGTCATTGGCTCCATGGATGATTTAATCTCAAATCTCAAACTCTCTGTGGAAGTTCCAGGCATATTGAATATCTAATTGGTCTCATGCTAATTTAGCTCATAAATTTCCTTTCCTATTTTCCTTCCTATCTAATTTTGAAATGTTTCCCCCTTGAAAATATGTAAAGGACCTTGAAGAAAACACATGCTTTCTCTATTCCTCCAGGCTCTGTCTTGTTATGATTGATTTTAAAATAAAATATACTTAGGTCAATTATGACCCTTAGCTATTCTCTTGGGAACAGAGGATGGCATAAATACTAGAAGAGGAGGAATTGATAGAAACCAAAAAACTAATGGTTCAAGAGAACCAGGCATAACCACATGTCTAGGGGAAAAGTATCCAAGAGCATGAAAAGTAAAAACACAAATTAATTTAGGGAACAGAAGTTAAAGGTCAAGGACATGAAAAAGGATTCAAAGACTACAGGAAATAATATTTGTTGATCCTCAAAATTGAAAATCTTTGAATAAAAATGAGTTACCTCTAATCTTTTTTCTCCTTTCTTCTATGTAAGATTTAAACTTCTTTAAGAAACATACCAAAAGGCTTTATTATGATAGAACAGAATAACCTAAAAATATCCCAATAGTGGTATGTTCTATTCTAATAAAAAAAATTGCTTAAAAATCTAGAGTTAAAATGAACCTATTCTACTTACAGGTTCAAACTATTCATTTTTAATAGGGGAGTTTGCCTAGACCTGATAATATGAAAGCATATAAAGTGCTTTAAGCTTTTAAGTAACCCAAATGTTACAAATTTATATTGTTCATGGCTATAGTTATCAAAATATTTTTCTTTTCAATAGTCTGAAAATTAAACCCTTCTTTCAAATACTCCACCTTGGGGCACCTGGGTGGCTCATTGGGTTAAGCCTCTGCCTTCGGCTCAGGTCATGGTCTCAGGGTCCTGGGATGGAGCCCCACCTCAGGCTCTCTGCTCAGCAGGGAGCCTGCTTCCCCCTCTCTCTCTGCCTGCCTCTCTGCCTACTTGCGATCTCTCTCTCTCTCTCTGTCAAATAAATAAATAAAATCTTAAAAAAAATACTACATCTAAATTGTGAAAAAAATTCAAAAAACAATAGAAGATGTATTACATACAAAGCCAAGGAGGGAAACATTCCCTCTGCCCCATAGAAACCCATATATATTTTTGAAAAGTATTTTAAGAATGAAACATGATTGGTGTAAAAAATAAAACAAGTATTGATTAATCTGTGATGTGGCACAACTTAAGAAAAGCTCATATGGGGCACAAGATTTTAATAGCTGGAAGATTAAAAATATATTTTTGAGGGAGGGACGGTGAGGAAAATAAGTTTTCTTTTTTTTTTTAAATAACTTATTTTTTATTTGACAGAAAGAGAGATCAGAAGTAGGCAGAGTGGCAGGCAGAGAGAGAGAGAGGAGGAAGCAGGCTCCCCACTGAGCAGAGAGCCCAATGCAGGGCTTGATCCCAGGACCCTGGGATCATGACCCGAGCCAAAGTCAGAGGCTTTAACTCACTGAGCCACCCAGGCGCCCCAAGAAGTATTCTTAATTATGAAAACTTAGAATTGCTGAAATTGAAACATACCTAGATATATACTAGTGAAAACATTTTTAAGATATCAATTGTATCTAGATAATAGATATATACATTCAAATATACATAGTTAAAATAAAGCATCTCTTACACTACCCACATATGCTCTACTTTTATGCAATATCAGAGACCAAAATAACTAAGGTAGAATACCTGGCTACATTATTCACTAAGGACAAATTCTTAAACCAAACCTATACCTCACTTTCTCAAATTTAAGCAATTCAGGGTTAATAACAACAGTATAGGAAATCCCAATCCATATGTGTTTAGTATACATTCTTTGTCATTAAGGTGCCCACAATCTAATGAAAGAGAGTCTCAAAGTGCACGCAGCTACCTCCTAGCACAACAGGGAATGTCATGTCAAACCATTTTATCAAGTGTTCCTCCTGGATAACCTAGTTCTCTACTCTCATTTGTAACCATGATCCTGACAGTTGTGATAACAATGTCCTTATTTCCCTTTGTATTTTACAGCTATATATATGTATACACACACACACACACACACACACACACATATAGATATATGTATCTAAGACATTATACATATCTATATATATCTACATATATATGTAGATATATTACTGAATCTAGTTTCATTTATTTTTATCATACAAGAATGGAGTTACTCTTTTTTATTTTGGTCATTCACTTTCTTTGAATAATTTCTTTGGGTGACATTGATTTAAATAGTTGTATGTGTGTCTCATTCATTTTCTAGTGTTGCATTCTATTGTGAGAATATGCTACGTTATATTTTCCATTCTCATATAGTTGAACTGTTTCTATTTCAAGACTATTGCAAATTTTGTTCTGATGGATATTCTTTAAAGTGTATGGGCCTAATTGAAAACAATTGTTCTTTGCCCCGCGCGTGCGCGTGCACACACACACACACACACAAATCAAGGCCTTTCAGAAGTTGCAAAGACACAATATTGAAGAGAATAACAAAATTAGAGTATGGACACTACCTGATTTGAAGACTTGCTTTAAAGCTATAGTAATCACAATAGTGTGGCACTGGAGAAAGAAAAGACAAATAAATCGATGGAACAAAATAGAGACCTCAGAAATAACTCTCATAATCAACTGATATTTGACAAAGAAGCAAAGGCAGTACAATAAAGTAAAGGTAGTCTTTTCAACAAACGGTGATGGAAGAACTGGATACCCACATCCATAAAAATGAATCTCAATGTAGACCTTATGCCCCTGTCAGAAATTAGCAAAATGGATTAAAAACCTAAGTGTAAAATTGATGAATATAAAACTCCTAAAAGATAATATAGGAGAAAACCTAGGTTTCCTTGCTTATGATGGTGACTTTTTGGATATAGCACCAAAGGCACGATCCATGAAGGAAAAAGTGATAAGCTACACTTCAATAACATTAAACATTTCAATTCTGTAAAAGACACTAAGAGAATGAAAAAAAAAAAAAAGAAAAAAGAAAAGTGACAGACCAGGAGAAAATATTTACATACCTAATCAAAGATTTTTATCCAGAATATATCAAAAACTCATAAAATGTCAAAATAAGAAAACCACCAGATTAAAAAATGGACAAAAGACCTTAATAGACATTTCACCAATGATGATATATACTGCAAATAATATATGAAAAGACAGTCCACATCATATGTCATGTTTCTGGAGGGCAGTCGTTAATAGTCAGAAAACTTATAATATTTCCTGTGTTACAGTCTCTGTGCCTGACATTTCCTGTCTTTGTTTTTCTGTCTTCTTAAACTTCTGAGCTCCCACAATGTATTGACATATGTATGTTGTTTTCTCCTTCATGTCTCCTAACTTTTATGTTTTTCATTTTAACATTCTTCTTTGTTGAGTTCTGCATAATTTCTTCTAACTTCATGTAAGTTGATCAATTTCCTTTTTAAAAAAATATTTATTTATTTGACAGAGAGAGAGATCACAAATAGGCAGAGAGAGAGTAGGAAGCAGGCTCCCTGCTGAACAGAGAGCCTGATGCAGGGCTCAATCCCAGGACCCTGAGATCATGAACTGAGCTGAAGGCAGAGGCTTTAACCCACTGAGCCACCCAGGCACCTGATCAATTTCCTCTTAACTATGTCTAAGTCATTGGTAAAAAATCCAGTATTACATTTCTATTTTATGTTATAATTCTATAGAGTTATTTGATTCTAAAACTGTTAGAACATATTATTGAGAATTTCATCTAAATTTTTGTTCTAAATAAAGTGATCTACATATAATAATGATCTATACAAATATTGTCTTGGTGATATAAATTATCAAATAAATATATTTATGCATTTTATATTATAAAATTATAAAAAGTCTTAATTTAAAAATAGGATGAATTGGGATCTTACCATATACAGATGCCATATTGAACAGTGAGATAATAAATATAAATAATACTATGTAATTGCCCTCAAATAGTTTCCTATATTGTGAATGAAACACAGAAGGAAACAGATTTATTTAGTTATAAATTATATAAGCCCCAAAATAAAGGTGGTAAGTACTAAGATTGCATATCAGTACCACCTCTGAAGTAAACAGTAAATGTCTCAACAGTCTGATTCATGTACAGACTAGCTTGGTCAGTAAGTTTTAATAACACATGAGTTTCAAGATATATATTTTTAATTAAAAATGCTGGATTAAGTACATTATAAGTCATATTTTGAGGTATGTATTTAGGTTCTATTGCTCTTGTTGCCTCCTTGTGAGAGTTGTCTATATATATTTCAGATAAATGTTGAGTGGATTGCTTTCACGGTCAATTGCATTTACTGTGCAAGTATTGGATACTTGGGTTGAATGTGGAATTAATGATAAATTAAACTGTATCTAGATGTAACTAGAATAAAAGAACAAGTAAGTGGGGAGACTAGTGCTCAGAAATATGGAGAAAATTGATTGTTGTTGCTATATACAGCTGAGAGGATTATAGCTCTTAGAGACCAGACTGTTTGCCCAACTCCCCAGATGTCAAAGGAGTGTCCGCTACTATCACTGCTCACTTAGCTACTCTGACTCTTTTCACACAAATGGGACAGATATTTCTTAAATAGACGTAGAATTTTGAAGTTAATATCCTCCACCCTTTGATGTGTGATTAATATAATATAGTATAATATAATACAATAAATATAAATATTGCTCTATTTTATATACCTCCCATAGAAATCATTTCTTTTTAAATTTATTTTTTTTAAGATTTTATTTATTTATTTGAGAGAAAGAAAGAGGACAAGCAGGGGAAATAGCAAAGGGAGAGGGAGAAACAGGCTCCCTGCTGAGCAGAGAGCATGATGCTGGACTCAGTTCCAGGATGCTGGGATCCTGACCTGAGCCAAAGACAGACACTTAACCAACTGAGCCTCCCAGGCACCCAAAAATCACTTCTCCTTAAATAGACAAGGAAATTTCCAAAGAATTTCTGAATTTTGTAAACTAGAATGGAACACTGAAAGGAATAGAGTGTGTCAAGGTAAAATAAATGAAAAATAACCTTTAAAGTCAGTAAACCAGAGGGAAGAGAAGGCTGAAATTGAATTTTTGGTTACAGTTTGTTCCAAATGGCAATGTTTAAAAATTTTAATATAATATTATAAAATATTCTCAAAAAAAAATTTAAAAATTTAGAGGTATCTAAAGCATTGTGATCTCCTTTAAAATAACTGCTGCTCCCCAAATTTCCCTTGTGGTACACAATCTAAGTTTTGATTTTGCAAGCATAATTTTATCAAGCTGATAAACACAGTCCCAAATTCCCTAATTTTATATTAGCTGCTAGACAATTAATTCTCTTACACGTGTTCCTTCTTTTAGTGAGACTTTTACTTATCTTCATCAGAGATAGCACATATTCACATAACATGGGCTCAATTTTATTCCTGCCAGGATGACACACATATTTTTCACTGGAATAGTAGTAAAGTAAAATATATCAATCTTAATAGTGATCATTGTGTGGGCCAGCTATAAAGTATCATCAAGTGCTATTGACCTATATATTTTCTGAATCATAAAACCCCTGGGTTTTAGTAACCAACTATATAACAACTAGAGAAATAGGAAAAATGTTTTTTAAATATATAAGTAATCATATTTTAAAGTGATATTTTTAAGATTGATGAAGAAACAGTGAAACTGGCATTTTACTAGTATTCAGACTAAGAAGTAGGAAACTTTAAAAAATAACATGACAATATGTATCCATAACAATACTATTTGTGTTCATTTATAATAATTTATCACTGGACAATAATGAAAAACTGTATAAAAATCTCAGATTTGTTGATATTTTATATATATATATATATATATATATATATTCTCTTTTTAGCATAGTTTTTAAGGCCCATAATTTGATGTAAGATATATATACATATCCCACTCAAAATTACATATCCTACCCAAACATAATATATATTACATATAATATATATAATATGTATATTATTTTTAAAACTATGTTATATTTGCCTAAGTACAAATAATATGCAGGTATAATAATATTTTAGGTGAGAAACCAGGAGAAGGTTCTACAAATATGCAATGACATAAGCTGACTGGAAGACATGGGCAAAATACATGTTAATGTCTTAGAATTTTAGTCATATTTTTATTTCCATATATTCTAAAAATAAAAAAATAATTAAAATTTGAACTACTTTAAATATTCTAAAAAGTTTTAAATAAATAAAATGTATATGACAAAAATAGATATTTCTTACTGTTTTTATTTTCTAGGGTTATAACAAACTACCACAAAAAAGGGGGGGGTTGTTAAATGACAGAAATTTATTTTCTTCCACTGATTTTGGAAGTCCAAAATCAAGGTATCAGCAGGGTTAGTTCATAATAAATCTTATGAGGGAAAGATCTGTTTCAAGCCTCACTCCTTGGTTTATAGATATGCTTCTTCCTCTGTCTTTGCATCATTTTCCTTCTATACATGTCTGTGTATGTGTCCAAATTTCCTCTTTTAAAAGAGCATCATATTGGATTAGGGTCTATCCTAATGACCTCATTTAATTATATTTGCAATGACACTATCTCCAAATAATTTCACATTCTAAGGTATTGGGGATTAAGACTGCAACATAAGAATGGGGGAGGGGAGACTCTATTCGACCTATAGGCCCATGCCCTCTTGCTCCCAAATATTCATATTCTTCTAACATGAAAAATGCATTCACCCTATTCCAACATTTCCAAAATCACCCTATTCCAACAATCCCAAAAGTCTTAACCCAATTTGAGATTGACTATAAGTCCAAGATCACATCTAAATATCATCCAAATCAGGTAACATTAAATGCAAGATATGATTCATTTTGCATTCACTCCAGATTAAAAACCTGTGAAGCCAGACAAGTTAAATGCTTCAAAAATATAATGGTGGGGCAAACATGGAATGGGCATTTCTAGAGGCTTTAATCCTTTCAATTCCAAAAAGGAGAAATTAAAAGTTATGGGCCCTAAGAAAGTCTAAAATCTAGCAGGCAAATTCCATTAGATTTTAACATGAATCTAATCCTTTTTGGCATGATGCTCTGTTTTCCAAGTCCAACAGGGTAGCTGTGCTGCTTTCTAAGACTACCAGGATCTCTCTCTTCTTGACAGTAGCCTCCCTTGAAACAGGAGATGGTGGGGCCCCTGGGTGGCTCAGTGGGTTAAGCCTCTGCCTCTGGCTCAGGTCATGATCTCAGGGTCCTGGGATCGAGCCCTGCATTGGGCTCTCTGCTCAGCAGGGAGCCTGCTTCCCCCAACCTCTCTCTCTGCCTGCCTCTCTGCCTACTTGTGATCTCTCTGTCAAATAAATAAATAAATTCTTAAAAGAAAAAAAAAAAAAATTGGGGATGGAGCAGGACTTTTGATGCCCTGAGAGCAGGTCTTTTGATGGCAGTGGTAACCTCCCTAATTTTTAAACTATCTTTGGAGTTACTCTTCCTTTTTCTTGAAGGATAACACATGTTCATAACTGAATAGCTCCATCGGCCCATTTTCTGCCTAAATACTGCCACAAATCCAACAGTCTTCCTTTATTTTATCCCATCATTTCCTCCTTCAGTCCAAGCTGGCAGCATTTCAACTGAAATGGTTCACTGGATTCACAAGTCACATACCAGATCTCTTTAGCAAACTTCTGGCTCACCATACCTTGCATTATCCCCAAACCATTCTCTCCTATGATATGTATATCTATATATATCTATATATCTATATATATGCACATAGATACATAGCTGCAATATAGATAGGATGATAATTTCCAAATCTTCATGTTCTAGTTTCTTTTTGCTTAACAAGTTCTTCTTCATGTTATCTTTCTCCTCTGTTACTTTAATACAAGCAGGAAAGAGGAATCAGGCCCCAGCTCTTAACAATTTGCTTAGAAATCTGCTCAGCTAGACATCTAAGTTTATCTCTTACACATTTTACTATCCATTCAACAGAACACTGTTTAGCCAAGTCCTCTGCTATAAGAACATTTATTCAAGAAAATGTTATTTTCTAAAGAAGGTAAAAAATAATTCCTACAATATATTCTGTAAGTACAATGCAGTTGCTGCCCTCCCTTCCTTCCTTCCTTTCCTCCTTCCTTCTTTCCTTCCTCCCTCCCTCCCTCCTTTTAGGAGTTCCAAATGCACCTTTCATGAAAGGGGTACTCAAGAAAAATGCACTTATGTGTCAGAAACAGGGGACTATTGATCTTATGTGTAATACTGAGCAGCAATCTCAGGAACCCCATCATGGAAATGAGCATTATATCCACCAGTATAATGCATTTCAAAACAACTGTAAATGTCTGTTTCTTCAATAAAAACTAACCAATTATTTTTGGGAAGCTAAAAATTTATGGAATATTTTAAGAGATGGAAATGTTATGTAAATTTGCTTACTCATTTATAAATTATTCTACAAATCTTACAAAAATAAGTGAAAAATAGATCTAATGATTAAACACAATTTTATAAAAGTCAGTATCACAAGACAAGCATTATATGTTTATAACTAACAATCTTATTATAAGATGACTAGAATCTAGTGATATACTCTAATGCTCATATTGTTTAATAAAACAAGTGTGGCATATGATTGATTGTTAACTTAAATCATTATAACTACAAAACTATTTTAGGGATTAATGAATTCTCAAGTATGCACAACAATGTGAACAAATTATAGTATCCAAGGTAATTGTACTCTTCACTAAAATAGTATTCTGAGCAGGCAGTTGACTTGCTTTCTAGCTTGAAACGTAAAGTATATATTTTTTTAATTTTGCATTATATAAATATCTTTAAGCTTCCACAGCAACCAGGTCCAACTATGCTTTTGATTTTACATATCTAGTAAAGTTCTAGCTCTTCACTTCACTGTCATACCTTGGAAGTGTTTTTGAAAATATATTGTGGCGTATCTATTTATCTTCTATTAATCATCTATTATCTATTTATGTATCTATTCATCAGTCAATAATGTATCTTTAGTTACTACTGATGGCTTGGATTTTAACTACAGAAAGGAGCAGAGTCAAATTAAAGCAATTACTGCAGTTTGGAGCTTACTTTTATTTAGCAAACAAAACTTTCAGGATGTAAACCGTCTCCATTATATTCTTCATTAAACAGAATTAGAGTAGTTAACTTAAAATATTTATAAATTATAACTTATAAAGTGCAATATTCTTATAATTACTTTAAATCATTTTTGCAAAATTAAAAGAGTAAAATCTGTATTGTATATTATTTGATATTAAGAAGACTATGTGAGAAAAGCCTGATAATGCTTCAGAATTCTTTTGAGAGATTTAGTCATGTGCTGGTTTACTTTGGCTAACTCTTTTAGTACATTACATTAGAACTATATTCCTATCCAATGCAGCCTGAGGATTAAAAAAAAAAAATCCTTAGATGCTAGCTTTGATTGTAAGGAAGCAATTAGTAATAGAATCTAAATTGCTATTCCTTAGTGGAGAAATAAAAATGTTGTGAGAGTAATTCAGTAAGCTACAACTCTAAGAGAAACATACCTAGAAGAGCAGAAGCATGCTGGAAAACAAGTGTGATACCATCAGTCTGTTTGGATATGCTTATTTAATTTATCTCTTAATTTCATTTTTCTATGGTAGTCTAATCTAACATATTAGAACAATTAAGATTACATTTAAGTGTAAACCATGGGACATATTATTTGATTATATATGCCACTATTTTGAAGGATTTTCTGTGTCTTTGTGAAATGTTACCCTTTTTCATGTGTATCTCAAGAAGAGTAGATTTGAAATACCTACAAAAAAAAGAATGCCAGAAAGAAAAGAATACAAAAAAGAAAAGAATGCATGAAAGAAAGAAAGAAAGAAAGAAAGGCTCTAATCAACTTTCTGCTCATTAAAGGGTATTAATTTATTAACACACACTTATTAAAGATATATTAAGGATTTAATTCATGAGAATTTAAAAAAAATGTAAAATTTTACAAAATCAGTGGAATACATTATACCGCTCAAACTGTATTGCTATGTTACATATAGTATATATAAATAATAACAAATACATTTAATGGGAAATTGTGATACCTATCCCATCTTAAAGATCTTGTTTTAAGTATTAAGTTACAATATAAATGTCAAATTGATTAGTTCAACAGAAGTTATTTTCCATAGGCAGAGTACACATTTTATCTAACATTCACCATCAAACTGCCTCCTAGTAAAGATAAACATCCTCTCAGATTATATTATTAGGACCATTTTGCAGATGTGCAAACAGATTGTTTAACTAATTATTTAGTCAATAAGGAACACAACAGATGATATTAAGCAATTAGCATACAAAAGTTCAGGTTGAGAACTATCACTGCTCTACCTCTTTACTGGTCTCATTGATAACCATCTAAAATATTGATTTTCTTTTCATGTCATCCTTTCCCAACCACTTGTTCACACTTTAAACCACTGTGATCTGGATTTACCCAATTGCTCTGCTGAAACTACTTGCACCAAAATCATCTAGCTGCTTACACACCGATATCCACCGGAAAAATTCAAATTATTTTTTTTAACTTTTAAGTTACTTGATCTCATTTTTGAATTTTAATACTGGTGGACACTACCTCTTTATTAAGGGGTGGGGGGGGCAAAGGTGGGAAGGAACCTCTTCTGTTATTTCTATACTATCTCTTTTTGTTTGAAGTTTGAAATTTATGCCAAGTCTCCTTTCTGTACTACATTTTTAAATGCCAAATACTTAAGTCATTAGTTTTCTCTACTGTTCTCTACCAAATTCTGGCACGCCCAACTGAGTAATATTCCAAACAATAGTGAAATTAATCATTTATGTAATAAAAACAATTAATTCTTTATGGTCAGTATAGAGTATACAGTATCTCACTGGGACACCTATATATGTATCTGTCTTTTCTCTACACGGATCCTCTGACTTTTTAAATTCTATTCCCAGGGAACCTGGGTGGCTCAGTGGGTTAAAGCCTCTGCCTTTGGCTCAGGTCATGACCCCAGGGTTCTGGGATGAGCCCCGCACCGGGCTCTCTGCTGGACAGGGAGCCTGCTTCCCCCCCTCTCTCTCTGCCTGCCTCTCTGCCTACTTGTGATCTCTGTCTGTCAAATAAATAAATAAAATCTTAAAAAAAAAAAATTCTATTCCCATTTCCCTATTCCCAACCCCCAAAACTACCATTATGTTAAAACATCCGCATGAAAGTTAATATATTATCACATGCATATTTATTGTAACATATTATTTATCATCCAGAAATTTTGAAAGACCCTTGTAATAGTTGTACAACTCTCAATTGATTATTGTTATAATATTCTTTTATATATTTGGTATTATATCTAACCTATAAAATATACAAATGAAACTAAATTTTAATGGACTATAAAACCTGGTTTTTAGTATTGTATTTACAAGATAGGAGTGCATAGACTGTGAAGTAAAACAATTCTCTAGCACAAAATCTATGCACATTATTTTGATCTTTGTACAAAATTTTGCCTTCTCATGTAAAATACAGGGGATTAAGAAATATATCAAATTGGCTTAACAGCTAGGGCAGTCAGTCTTTTAAAGATGTGAACCATTGTAAAAATACTGCTTTTCTATGCCTGGAGAGTCATATATATATATATATATATATATATATATATTTTTTTTTTTTTTTAACAAGACTGATGTTTCTTATTGTGGGTTTTGCATTATTTCAGACAGTATCAAATCCTCACAGATTTTATATAAATTTACTTTCATATCCTTAAACCAAATTTAATTCAAATGCATGAAAACAAATGCTTCTTCCTGGCTTTCAGCATTTATTAAAATGCACTATGCATACCTCAAATAAATGTACACACAAAAAATTAAAACTTTTCAATCAAGGGTATAAGGATATGTGACATAAACTGGTGTTTAGAGGAGGTCGTGTGTAGAGATTAAATGACTGGATTTGTAAAAATTGGATATTATGGAGTAATGTTCCTTTCTCCAGGCTACCTCAAAGTTTTCTTTTAGTCAGGCTCCAAGAGAATAGCAGATGAGATTAAGCTCATTAACATTAAATGGACTGTTCAACCCATAAAACTAATAGCCATGTTTTATATATCACTTTCCCTAGCCATTCCTATCTAATCCATCAACATGTTTACCTCTACTTTCAAAGCAGTAACAATGGTGACCACTTACCAGCTTCACTATTAGCTACCTACTTCAAGCTATCACCATCCCTCCATTGAACTACTGTGATAGCCTCTATGGGTAACCCTGCTTCTACTTGTAACTCCCTAAAATCCACTCCCCACACAGCAGCCTGTGTGTTCCTAAAAGTAATAAGGTCTTGTCACTCCCTGCTCATAAGTTTTACCACGACCACCATGAACACTGATAGGGTCCAGGTTAAGACTAGAAATGGTAGCAAATATACCATATACTGAAATTTCTCTGACTATTTTAAAGTGATATGTAATACTAATAAAGTGTTAATTTAAATATGTTGTCTGCCTGACTTGACAATATGTCATCATATAGTTTTGAATTTTGAACTTATGGATTCCTCAGAATTCTATACCATATATAGTCCTACATGGGACACTCAGGCCAAAGAACCTCCCCAAAATTCTACCCCAAATTCTCCCACAGCCCATTATTTTGTCTCAGATCTCAAGGAATATCCCCTGCATGAATTTGGACATTTCAACTCTTATATTCTAGCTCTGTTTATACCCCTTGAAAATAGCCACAATTTGGCCACTCATTGAGACCAGAGTGAGCACACTGTTTATGTGGTATGCTTTCTGGAGTATGGACCTCACTCAGTAGGCCTTTGAAGCCAGTTTAGGGAGACCTGGGCAAGAATTCTGGAGTCTCAATTGTCAAAATCCCCTGAGGCAAGGAGGGAAAAGCATATGGAGGTTTGCATCTCTTGTTTCTATGTGTTCCTCTCACTTAATGAGAACATGTCTGAGGGGAGACCCAAGGGACCTTTCTAAATAGCAAGGAACAGGGAAGGAATGTCTCTTGCCCTGGGCTAAGAATGACACCTAGAATAAAATCCAAACTCTTCGTCCTGATCTATAACACCATACTTTATATGACCCTTCTCCAGCTCTCAAAGCTCCTTCATTCATTTTATTGTTTGCAGTATCTGTGAATCAGGAGTCTGTGCACAGCTACACCTGGTATTTTGCTTAGATATCAGGAGGCTATAAAAAATATATCATCTGGGTATTATTTTCATTTTGAAATGAGTTTGTAAGTATATTGGTATAAGTGGAAAACATGGCAAGGAGGGCGCCTGGGTGGCTCAGCCAGTAAGCATCTGCCTTCAGCTCAGGTCATGATCCCAGTATCCTGGGATGAGTCCCACATCAGCCTCCTTGCTCAGCAGGGAGTCTGGTTCTCCTCCCTCTGCCCCTGCCTATGCTTGCTCACTCTCACTCTAAATAAATAAAATCTTTTAAAAAATGGCAAGGAAATATGCACAGCCAGCAAGATCTGAGGACAGCTTCAAGTTGAAAGTCAGGTAGGTAATTCTGTCAATAACCTGAATGAGTTTGCAAGTGGATTCTTCCAAAGTCGAGTCTCCAGATGGGAATGCAGTGTGGCCAAAATCTTTACTGAAACTTCATGGTACTCTGAGCAAATGATTCAGCTAACAGGCGTTGAGTCCTTACCCAAGGATTGTGCAATACTAAATGTGTTATTTTAAACAGCTAATTTCATGATAATTTGTTGTGAAGAGTAGAAAACTACTATAAACTGTTATACTGTTTCTCTATTTTCTTTTCTTTGTACTTGCATTCTTTATTTCATTCTTTTTTTTCTTCTTTCCAAAAATATTACAAAGTATTCTTTGTGTGCCAACCCACAATTTTATGTCCTAGAGGCCCTCACAGTTGGACCAAGCTTTGAGAATTTTCTAACAAATTTAGACTCAGTCATCTGTTTATACTTCATCTACTTCTAGAAAGAATTTAAGGAAATTAACAATGGAAATGGATACTTAAATGTAAGTGAAATAATTACAATGGAAACTAACAGATAAATCAGGAATATTACCAAGAAGTATTATAGTTATTAATCTAGTTAGAATGATTTACTGAATAATAAGTATTGGTTTAAAAATTATACAATCATATGAATTTTTAAGTTTCTGAGACTTCAAAAAGTTATTTTATTTGTTTTTCTGCAGTGACCTATTAGAATTTTAGAATTTTAAGATTTTAATTTGTTTTTGCTTATCTTATTTGGTGCTGAGTTTCAAACATTTTGATGTAAGACATTTTCATAAGTTTGTGTCATTCTGTACCTTAAAACAAAGTTTGGGTTATTTCCTATCAATAATGTGTCAATTACTGAATTTTACCTTAGTCTAAACAGAGATTCTCTTCAGGAACATTCTAATTCATGCAGTATTCTAAACAGAGATTAAAATCAATTTTGTTAGCATAATTCATAGAGAAAGGCAGCATGGAATAATAAGAAGAATAGCAGATTTATTGTCATAAGGTTTGCATTCTGTCTCTCACTTATTAGCACTGTAACTTTGACCACATATTTTAAATTACTGAAGCCTTGGTTTTATACCTATTTTTTGAGTTCTTCATCTATAAAAGAGATTATATATAATGTCAAGAAAATTCCCAAGTTTATATGTAAATGCAAATACAAATAGCAAAATACTAATCACGTTATGTATAAGTTAGAATTTTGTTCAGAAATGCCATTTAAATACCTCCAAAATTATCATCTTCTAAAAAGGAAGAGGCAGTGTAAATCTTACTCTGGCTACTTAAGAAATGTCAATAGAGATAAAATTAGGAAATGCTTAAAGCCTGACTAATAGTGTACTTCTATGAATCCAGGGAGAAAAAGGCAGAAATTCTTCTTTTATTTAATATGTTGACCAATTACTCATCATGCAATTCTGGACAGGAACACTGGGCCATTCAAATTGGAAGAGTGAACTCTTGAGAGAGAATAGACCAAAAAAAAAAAAAAATTGGGGTTTAATGGGGTTACTAGAAATACAGATATGACAATCCTCAAAGCTACTCGCAATTTCAGTTGATTTTTTTGGTTGAAAGGCCCTAGCTGATGACCACAAATCAATTATAGTTAACTTATTTTTCCCCACTGTTCAAAGATTAGACTTGAACAGCAAGGGGCTTGTTTCTATGAACAGAGGGTATCACAAACAACTGGGAAAGTTATACTCTCAGTAGGGAGCATTGGCAAATTGAAATAGTACAGAAAAAAAAAAAAAGAAACTAAAAAAAAAAAAGACTTAGAGAAAATTCTGAACACTTTACCTCAACAAATATACAAACATTTGTCTGGAAATATTTCTAAATAAAATCTCAGTAACTAAATCAATCTCAAAATTTTCCAGCATATATGTATATAAATGTATTTTGCGTATTAAAGGCATATTTTTCAATCTTCTGCCATTGTAATAAAACAGCTTGTTGGGGAGGAGGACAAGATGGCAGACAAGCAGGAGACCTTGTTTCAATTAGTCCCTTAAAGTGAGCTAAATATCTACCAGAACACTCTGAACATCCATGAAATCAGCCTGAGATATAAGATTATGCACTTCTGGATCTCTGTTGGGGCAGAAGACATCAGTGGAGAGGTAAAGCAGAGTGGGGATGCTTGGACTGATATTGGATGATAAACAGAAGGGGGAAGGAGCCACCAGAAGTGACCCATTGGAAAGTAACACACCAATATGAAAGTGCCCTGTAGTTGGGAACCAGCATTAACTTAGAGTCTGGTTAAAAGCACTCAAAAAGAGCAAAAGATCTTAAGAGGTAACTGGTGGAATCAGGAGGTCATGGGCACAGGCATAAGCCCACACAGACCTGGATGGCCACCACCAGCGACCACCTGTGCCAGAGAGAGGGCAGCAGAGCCCTTAGTCCATGGTCCCTGAGTTCACAGTTTTCAGGTGCTTGCACCACAGCTCAGCTGGGTGCACTCCCACCACAGTGTAAGCACCAGCTGGCACTCTGTAGGTCCACAGACTTCTGTGCTCTGCATGCCTTGTGTGACGGCCAGCTGTGAGTGCTCTCTATATGTGCCTGAGAGAGCTTGGTGTGGACACCAGCCAGCACTCTGTAGGGCCCCAGCCTCCTTCCACCAGCCAAAGGTCTGGGCACTCCCAGCCCATGCCAGGGAGAACCCAGAGCAATCTCTGGTTGAGTTAGCCTTCTGCAACCTGTATAACAGCAGGGTCTGAGTCCTCCCTACGTGGGCCTGGATTCCAGACAGGAGTTCTGGCAAAGGCAGCCACTGGAAGCGAGCTCCCTGAACCAATATCACCCACAGTTTTTGTGGCACAGGGGTCCAGAGATAAGCGGGCACCTTGGGTGATCACTGAGACAGTGGCTGGGAGTGCACACTGCCTGTGGGAGGTTGCGTTGTTCAGCAGAGTTTGCAAAGGGGGAGTCTGTGTGTTCTGGACCACCCAAAGGGGAGCAGACTGAGGTTTCTATCTGAGGCCGAGGTCTGGGTGCAGTTTGCTTTCCACTAAACCTCCAAAAACCCACAAAAAGTTGCCAAAGAACAAAACCTCCAGAGAATAAAAGTCTGAAAAGGAGGTCTCCACAGAGCCCAGTCCCTTGAGAGGGGTGTGGGATGACTTGACTCAAGCAAGACTGACTGAAAAAACAATGCAGCAGTCCCCTCCCCAAGAACCCAAGCCAAAAGATCAAGAGGAAAACTATCACAAGGTCCCCATAAAACTGTAAAACCCCAACATCAGGGGAAACAATATATTAAGCTCATGGTATTGCCGTAAAACCTGTGTATTTCATAGATACAACTTTTTTTTTTAGTTCATTCTCACAATTCTTGTTCTTTTAATTTTTATAATATTTTAGCCTACTTACATTACAACTAGAGGTTTAATACAACATATTCCATAATAAACTTTTAACTTGAACTTTTTGTATATATATATATATACCTGTGTTTTTCTTTTTCTTTTATTTTCTCTCTCTTATTTAAATATACATATATATATGAGCTTCAAGGTAATCCTTTTTCCCTATTCAGTACTACCCCTATATATAATCTTCTTTTATCTCTGGGAAGTTGGGTCCTTTAATAAAGATATCAAGATACACCCAGGAAGAACCTAAATAAACTTCCTCATCCACATCAAGGCTTTATAACCACCCTCCATTCTTTTTCTGCTGTCACTGTTTCTGTGTATATGTTTTTGTTCAGAGATTGTATAAATCTTATTCTTGGGGTTCATTTTGGCTGGGTTTTTTTTTTCCCCTTGTCATTTGCATTTGTTGGTCTTTTTGTTTGTCCGTTTTTGTTTATATACCTTATAAATCTTACTTTTGGGGATCATTTGGCTTTTTTTTTTTTCCTCTCTCTTTCTCTCTTTTTTTTCTTTTTTCTTTCTTTTTGGTGGTGACTTCTGATTGCTCTGAAATGTTCCAGGGTACACCTTGCCTGAATTGTGGTTGAATATATTCAGCTATACATCCCCTCAACCACCTCTAACCAAGTGACTAGACGGAGGAACACCCAACAGAGAAAAAATTCAGAAACTGTGTCCACTCCATAAGAACTATTGGATATGGACATAAACAGTATGTCAGAAAGGGAATTCAGGTTAACAATTATCCAGGCAATGGTTGGGTTGAAGAAAACCATTAGTGACAACATGGAATGGATTAGGACAGAAGTGAAAGCTACCTGGGAAGAAGTTAAAAATTCTATCAGTGATATCCAATCTAATCTAAATACTCTAACAGCTAAGGTAACTGAGGCAGAAGATAGAATTAGTGATCTAGAGGACAAACTGGTAGAAAAAAAGGATCATGTGTAAGCATGGGATGAACAGCTTAGAAACCATGAAAACAGAATTAGGAACATAGATGATGCCATGAGATGTTCCAACAACAGAATTATTGGGATCCCTGAGGGGGTGGAGAAAGGGAGAAGACTAGAAGATACAGTTGAACAAATTCTGGAGGAAAATTTTCCCAGTCTGGGGAATGGAACCAGCCTTCATATCCTAGAGGTGGAAATAATACCCACAAAGATCAACAAAGCTAGAAAGATCTCATGACATTTGATTATGAAACTCACAAATCATAATTTTAGATAGGAGATTCTGAGGGCAGCTAGAGGAAAGAAATTCCTTACATACAGAGGAAGGTCCATCAGAATAACGTCAGACATGTGCACAGAAACCTGACAAGCCAGAAAGGACTGGCAAGACAGATTCAGGGCACTAAATGAGAACATGCAGCCAAGAATACTTTATCCAACAAGGCTGGCATTCAAAATGGATGGAGAGATAAAGAGCTCCCAAGACTGGCTAGGTTTAAAAAATTATGTGACCACCAAGCCAGCACTACAAGAAATATTAAGGGGGGTTCTATAAAAGAAGAAAGAACCCAAGAGTGACATAGAACAGAAATTTGCAGAGACAATCTATAGAAACAAAGACATCACAGGCCACATGATGTCAATAAAAATGTATCTTTCAATAATCACTCTCAATATGAATTGCCTAAATGCTCCCATAAAATGGCACAGGGTTGTGGACTGGATAAAATGACAGGACTGGTCCATATGCTGTCTACAAGAAGCCTATTGGAACCTAAAGACACATATAGACTGAAAGTGAATGGGTGGAAAAACCATCTGCCATGTCAACAGGCCTCAAAAGGAAGCTGGGGTAGTGATTTTCATATCAGATAAATTAGATTTTAAACTAAAGGCTATAGTCAGAGATAAAGAAGGACACCACATCATTCTTAAAGGGTCTATTCAACAAGAAGATTTAATAATTATAAACATTTATGCCCCAATATGGGAACAGCCAACTACATAAGTCAACTGTTAACCAAAATAAAGAGTCATTTTGATATGGATACATTAATAGTAGGGGATCTTAATATGCCACTATCAGTAATAGACAGATCATCTAAGCAGGAAATCAAGAAACAAGACTTTTGAATGACGCATTGGACCAGATGGACCTCATAGATATATACAGAACATTCCACCCTAAAACAACAGAATACCCATTCTTCTCAAGGGCACATGGAACTTTCTCCAAAATAGACTACATACTGGGCCACAAATCAAGACTCAAACAATACCAAAAAATTGAGATTATTCCCTGCATATTCTCAGAACACAATGCTTTGAAACTGGAACTCAACCACAAGAAAAAGTTTGGGAGGAATTCAAACACTTGGAAGCTAAAGACCACCTTGCTTAAGAATGTTTGGATCACCCAGGAAATCAAAGAAGAACTTAAACATTTCATGGAAACCAATGAGAATGAAGATACATTAGTCCAAAACCTATGGTATACAGCAAAGACAGTCCTAAGAGGGAAATACATAGCCATCCAAGCCTCACTCAAAAAATTTGAAAAATCCAGAATATACCAGCTCTCTTTACACCTAGAAGAACTGGAAAATCAACAACAAATTAAGCTAACCTCATGCACAAGAAGGGGAAAAAAAAAAAAAAAGATTACAGCAGAGATCAATGAGTTAGAAACTAGAGATACAGTAGGACACATCAACAAAACTAGAAGCTGGTTCTTTGAAAGAATCAATAAGATCGATAAACCACTAGCCAAACCAATCCAAAAGAAAAGAGAGGACCCAGATTAATAAAACTATGAATGAAAGAGGAGAGACCATGCCTAACACCATGGAAATAGAAACAATCATCAGAAATTATTATCAATAGTTATATGCCAATAAGTTAAGTAACCTAGATGAAATGGATGCATTTCTGGAAACCTATAAATGTTCAAGGCTGAATCAGGAAGAAATCGACAGCCTGAATGGACCAATGTCTAGTAACAAAATTGAAGCAGTGATCAAAAACATCCCAACAAAATAAGAGCCCAGGAACTGACAGACTCTCTGGAGAATTCTACCAAATATTCAAAGTAGAAACAATACCTATTGTCCTGAACCTGTTTAAAAAAATAGAAACAGAGGGGCGCCTGGTTGGCTCAGTGGGTTAAGCCTCTGCCTTCGGCTCAGGTCATGATCTCAGGGTCCTGGGATTGAGCCCCACATCAGGCTCTCTGCTCAGCGGGGAGTCTGCTTCCCTCTCTCTCTGCCTGCTTCTCTGCCCACTATGATCTCTGTCTGTCAGATAAATAAATAAAATCTTAAAAAAAAAAAGAAAAGAAAAAATAGAAACAGGAGGAAAATTTCCAGACTCTTTCTATGAAGCCAGTATTACCACAACCCCCAACCAGGCAAAGACCCCATCAAAAAGGAGAATTCCAGACCAATATCCCTTATAAATATAGATGCCAAGATTCTCAACAAGATCCTAGCAATTAGGATCCAACAGTACATTAAAAAGATTATCCACTATGAACAGGTGGGATTTATCCCTGGGATGCAAGGTGGTTCAACATTCACAAATCAATCAATGTGATAGAACAAATCAGAAAAGAGAAGAACCACATGGTCCTCTCAATTGATGCAGAAAAAAACATTTGACAAGATAGAGCATCCATCCCTGATTAAAACTCTTCAAAATATAGGGATAGAGGGAACATTCCTCAACTTCATAAAATCTATCTATGAAAAACCTACATCGCTTAAAAAAAAAAAAAAAAAAGAAAAAGAAAAAGAAAGAAACAAGCAAAAACACAGTGAACATCATCCTCAATGGGGAAAAGCTAACAGCCTTCCCTTTGTGATCGGGAACATGACAAGGATGTCTACTCTTGCCACTGTTGTTCAACATAGTACTAAAAGTCCTAGCAACAGCAATCAGAAGACAAAAAGAAATAAAAGGTTTTCAAATTGACAATGAAGAAGTCAAACTCTCTCTCTTTGCAGATAACATGATACTTTATGCGGAAACTCCAAAAGACTCCACCCCCAAACTACTAGAACTCATACTGCAATTCAGTAATGTGGCAGGATACAAAATCAATGCACAGAAATCAGTTGCTTTCTTATACACTAACAATGAAAAAATAGAAAGGGAAATTATAGAGAATTGATGCCATTTACTTTAGCACTAAGAACCATAAGATAACTTGAAATAAACCTAACCAAAGAGGTAAAGCATCTATACTCAAGGAACTACAGAACACTCATGAAAGAAATTGAAGAAGACAAAAAAAGATGGAAAGGCATTCCATGAGAATGGATTGGAAGAATAAACATCATTAAATTGTCTATACTCCCTAGAGCAATTTATACTTTCAATGCCAACCTGATCAAAATTCCACTGGCATTTTTCAAAGTGCTGGAACAAACAATACTAAAATTTGTATGGAACCAGAAAAGACTCCAAATTGCTTAGGAAATCTTCAAAAAGAAAAACAAAACTGGGGTATCATGTTGCCTGATATCAAGCTTTATTACAAAGCTGTGATCACCAAGAAAGCATGGCTGTGGCACAAAAACAGACACATAGAATAGTGGAACAGAGTAGGGAGCCCAGATTTGGACCTGCAACTCTATGGTCAAATAATCTTCGACAGAGCAGGAAAAAATATCCAGTGGAAAAAGTCTCTTCAATAAATGGTGCTGGGAAAATTGGACATCTATGTATAGAAGAATGAAGCTTGACCATTCTCTTACACCATACACAAAGATGAACTCGAAATGGATAAAAGACCTCAACGTGAGGCAGGAATCCATCAGAATCCTAGAGGAGAACATAGGCAGTGACCTCTTCGACAATGACCACAGCAATTTATTTCAAGACAAGTCTCCAAAAGCAAAGGAAACAAAAGTGAAAATGAATTTTTGGGACTTCATCAAGATCAGAAGCTTCTGCACAGCAAAGGAAACAGTCAACAAAACAAAGAGGCAACCCACAGAATGGGAGAAGATGTACACAGATGACACTATAGACAATGGGCTGATATCCAAGATCTTTAATGAACTCAAACTCAATACTCAAAAAACAGATAATCATGTCAAAAAATAGGCAGAAGACATAAACAGACACTTCTCCAAAGAAGACATACAAATGACTAACAAGCACATGAAAAAATGTTCATCATGATTAACCATCAGGGAGATTCAAATCAAAACCACATTGAAAAAAAAAATTAAAATTAAAAACAAAAACACTTTGAGATACCACCTTACACCAGTTAAAATGGCCAAAATTAACAAAACAGTAAACAACAAGTGTTAGAGAGGATGTGGAGAAAGGGTACCCTCTTACACTTTTGGTAGGAATGCAAGTTGGTGCAGCCACTTTGGAAAACAGTGTGGAGATTCCTTAGTTAATTAAAAATAGAGATACCTTATGACCCTGCAACTGCATTACTGTGTATTTACCCCAAAAATACAGATGTAGTGAAAAGAAGGGCCATCATTACCCCAATATTTATAGCAACAATGGCCACAGTTGCCAAACTGTGAAAGAGCCAAGATACCCTTCAACAGACGAATGGATAAAGAGAATATGGTCCATATATAAATGGAATGTTATGCCTCCATCAGAAAGGATGAATATCCAACTTTTGTTCAACATGGACAGGACTGGAGGAGATTATGCTGAGTGAAATGTCAAGCAGAGAGAGTCAATTATCATATGGTTTCACTCACTTGTGAAGCACAAGGAATAACATGGAGGACATTGGGAGAAGGAAAGAAGGAAGTTGGGGGAAATCAGAGGGGGAGATGAACCGTGAGAGACTATGGGCTCTGAGAAACAAACTGAGGGAGTTTGGAAGAGAGGGGATTGGGGTGTTGGGTGAGCCTGGTGGTGGTTATTAAGGAGGGCATGTATTGCTTGGATCAGTGGGTGGGATGCATAAACAATGAATCTTGGAACACTGAAAAAAAAAAGAAATTTAAATTTAAATAAACAGCAAGCAAACAAATAAATAAATAATTTTGTTTGTTTTTAAAGAAAACAGCTTGTTTACCAAAATATTTCTAAAATAGCACAACCAAGGACCATTTAGAATTAGGAAAAAAAAAAAAAACTATTTCAGGACATTGGATAACATGTTTTTAGTGAAATTTCATAAACTAAAAACTTCATTTATTTCTATATTTAGAGTTTTTTAAAGAAAATATTCAGAATTATGCTGAGATGTAAACTTAAATTCTGTGCATTCATGTAGTAAAATGTGGGTACAGAACTGGAGGAAGAAAAGATAGAAAGCGAGAAGACTTAGGTAAACATTACCTGCCTTATCAAAAGTTGCCTATGAGATGGTCATCTTGTATTTCCAAATCTTAGATGTCTATAAGATAAAGATGCTGACAACTGCTCAACAGGACTATAGTATTAGAAGGAGGCAATGGTAGTGTAGGGTCATTGTTAACTAGAAAGCATATCATAAATGTAAATTTTCAAAGATATTATATTTTATGTAAGCTTTTATGAAGTGTTATACAAATTATTCTCTGCCAGTTTTTTTTCTGTGTTTGATTATTCCTGACTGGTATTTTTCAGGCTTTTTTCTCACTTTAGTGCATGCTTTTCTAATAATTCCATTAGTCATTATATCCTATCAGAATAATCAACATTTAGGAAAAAAAGAGTCTTTTACAAAGCATTCACGTAACTTTGGTAAGTGTAGTAACAAACTTACTTATGAGACTTGAGAATAGCCAAAAGAATTCATATAGTCCACATTTAGATCAATAACCTGTGTAATATTAGGATTGTGCCTATAATGAGGAGAGATGCATTTTTTTATCATATTGGTTGATGAATATTATCTTAAAAAATCTATCACTAAGGAAATGAAGTCAGCAATATTATTTGGATAAATGATTTTAGAATACTCTTCAATGTGTAATTGGAACAAATTAAAAATCATATTTCAAATAAGGTGATTTTTTTATTGTTCAAAACATGATTTTGCCATAGGTGTTATATTCAGAGAATAAATGAGGACAAAGTCAGACTTTTTTCACATACTGGATGTTATAAAACAACATTTAGATATTTAATTGTGTCTAGGTGCTTTTTGGTATTACACCTTTTTTAAATGATTGTATGCATAAATGAACTGCAAAAATAGACATTTTCTCTACATCTTAAAATATTCCCAGAAGTAACAAAATAGTACTTCAAGTGAGTCTCACAAGAATAAAAATGGAAGAAAAGTTGCTTTCAAAATACATAATTACTCTTCTACTGATATGTTATAATGTTTCAAGTGACAATATATATTTTTTAAAGATTCTGTTTATTTATTTGACAGATCACAAGTAGGCAGAGAGGCAGGCAGAGAGAGAGGAGGAAGCAGGCTCCCTGCTGAACAGAGAGCCCAATGCGGGGCTCCATCTCAGGACCCTGGGATCATGACCTGAGCCGAAAGCAGAGGCTTTAACCCACTGAGCCACCCAGGTGCCCCTCAAGTGACAATTCTTAATAAACTGGTATGGTATAATAGCAAATGCAGCTATAATATGCAATTTGAAGGATATTTCTATAATAAGTCATTGTTTGGTTATTGTTAGGAGAATTTAAAAAATCTAAATAATATTAATGGACTGAGTCCATATCTGCCTTATATATCAAGCTTATTACCTTCACATTCCAACAAAGTTTCTTTGTTGTAATACCGTAACAAGATGATTCATATCTGACCAACACACCTACAACAAATTGGTCAAAACAATTTGTTGATGACAAATTTAATGCCTTTTCTTAACCATTTATAATTGCAGTCTCATATAAAAATGGTTATAGATGTTAAAGAAGGAGTTACAGAGATATATGCATTGTTTCTTAGACTTTTTCTGCCATGCTAGTGAATAAATTTGAAACAAGAAATATAGCCAGATTACCCTATGACTTATTGTTAGCAAAAATAAAAAAAAGCATGTAGCCAAATATGGGTCATTAAATTCTGTAGAAGTATCATGTTATTGGGGTGCCTGAGTGGCTCAGTCAGTTAAGCATCTTTCTTTGGCTTAGGTCATGTTCTCAGGATCTTGGGATGAAGCCACATATCGGGAGGGTGGGGAGTCTGCATCTCCCTCTGCCTCTGCCCCTCCCCCTGATGCTCCTGCTCTCTAAAATAAATAAAATCTTTTAAAAAAAGAGAGAAAATATTGTCATATTATATATTTGGTTATTTATAACCTACATGTATAAGGTTCTTTGACTAAACGTAATCCACTTGTAAAATCATGCAGGCTTTTATAGTTTTAAGATATGAGTATTATTTGGAAAACTTAAAGAATCAGTTTCTAACTTATTTTCATAGTTTCTTTCACATGGATAATATGAAGCATTTAAAAATATTTGATATATACAGACCTTCACTGATTCTGATTCTAATAAAAATTAATATTTTTAAAAGGTGCTAACATATTTCTCAGTATTTTAAAAAATAGTGACCAATTTCATATTTAAGTTTCTGTCATTTAAGATCACAGTAGAAAATGATCTAGAAAAGTAAATTGATCTAGAAAGCAAAGGACATTATTCATAACTTAAAGTTAGTTATACCTGCTAGACTTATTTAGCATTCATGACACCTGGTATTAAACACTGAAGACTCTGTATTTTGATAACAAGGAATATTATGAACAATGGGCAGTGTTCTGCTCGAATGTCAAGGGTGAAGATGGTTAATTAAGCTGTTCAGATGTCTACAGACCAGATGAAGTGAAATACAAATGAGTAGATGCAAATAATAAAGCATATCCTAGAAAGCAGTTTATGTGATTACTACTCATAAATGCAGACCAAGGATAATATTTATCCACTGTTCCTTTTGGAAATTATGTTTTAAAATGACACCATAAAAAAAGCTTAAAAAAAAAGATATTAAATCTATAGTGAAAATCTCAAGAAACATTACTAATACTCTCAAAATAAGAAGGAACATCTGATAATAATAATATTACTAATACAACAGCAAAGCATTAAAATTTCCAAGGCAAACACTGTTTCCATAATTATCACATGATTTATTTAAGTATCATTAATTTAAAAAAATGTTTAAGAAACTGAAATTTATCAAGGAGGATATGTGCATAGCATTTTATAATGCAATTTAGCAATAACACAAACCTATATGACATTTAGAATTTTGAGCAAAGAAATTATAAAAGAATGACATTAGCTATTGTAGCATGATATATTTAGAATTAATATACTTTTAAAGTAGCTCTTTGAAGGTTCTAGAGTTGGAAAGATAGTCTATAGGTATGAATATCTGAGAATAAAAAATTATTTAACCCAAAAACATTGGTCAATTATAGAAACAAGACAGAAACTCATATTATAAGTTCATTAAAGAAACACCATTTATTGAGTAACTACTGAAAAGTAAGCACTACAGACCTGAGACAGAAAGATGATTAAGTCATAAGAGAAGTTACTCTGGGAAGGATTACTCTGCAAGTTTAAGAAGCATCCAACTAAGTATTATAAAATGATGTAAGAATGGACTTCCACTTCAGAGAAGACAGTATAGACTGCTTGTTTTTTAAAACTTTTCATACTAAATACAACTAAAAACTCTGCAGATTAAACTTATACACACACACACACACACACACACAATTACTCTGAAAGGTGGAGAAAAGATGGTAGAACAACTAGCAACTTCAGAACACAAAGAACAGCAAAGTTTTTTGAGCTACCTAAATTTTATTTTTGCTTCAGGTCTCCCAGAATGGGTGCTGGAGAAGCCAGCAATTAACATATGATAATAAGCACAGACATAAATAAATAAATAATTAATTAATTAATCTTAGCAATGAGACAATATCTCATCATGGTTCTGATTTTACATTTCCCTGATGACTAATGATGCTGAGCAAATATTCATATGCTTGTTGGTCACTTGTGTATCTGTGGCAAAATTTCTACTCAAGGCTTTTGCTCATTTTTAATTGGATAGATTTTTCTTAAGATTTTATTTATTTATTTATTTGACAAACAGAGATCGCAAGCAAGCAGAGAGGCAGGCAGAGAGAGAGGGGGAAGCAGGCTCCCTGCTGAGCAGGAAGCCCAATGCGGGGCTCAATGCAGGGCTCTATGTGGAGCTCCATCTCAGGACCCTGAGATCATGACCTGCACTGAAGGCAGAGGCTTAACCCACTGAGCCACCCAGGTGCCCCAAATTGGATAGATTTTGTTTTTGCTGTTAAATTGCAGGAAATCTTTATATATTTTGGATATAAACCCTTTACATTTGTGGTTTGCATTTTTTCTTTTCCATTTCATTGGTTATCTTTTCATTCTGTTGATTGGTTCCTTTGTAGCATGGGAGTTTTAAAAGTTGATGTCACATTTGTTTGTCTTTGCTTTTGTTGGATGTGCTTTTGATGTCATAAACAAGAAATCCACCTTAGTTAAGTTTACCCTAAGCATTTCATTCTTTTTTATTCTATTGTCAACGGGATTCTTTTAATTGATTTTTTCAATTGTTCATTGTTAGTATATAGAAATGCAACTGATTTTGTGTGTTGATATTTTTTTTTTTTTCTGCAACCTCACTAAATTTGCTAAGAGGTTCTAAAAATGTCTTGTGCAATCTTTAGGGTTTTCTACATTTAAGCTCATGTCATCTGTGGATAGAGAACAGCATTACCTCTTTTCCAATTTGAATGTCTTTCATTTCTTTTTCTTGCCTAAGTACTCTTCCTAGGACTTCCAATGCTATGTTGAGAAGTATTAGAAGTCAAGTAGTGAGAGCAGGCATATTACCTTGTTTCTGATCTCAGAGAGTAAGTTTTCAATTTTTTACCATTGAACTGGATGTTTGCTGTGGGCTTTTTCATAAATGACCTTTAGTATGTTGAATGAATTTCCTCCTATTCTTAGAAGTTTTTTTTTTTTTTTTAATGGAAGGTTGGATTTTTTTCAAATGTTATTTCTATTCATTGAGATAATCCTGTGTTTGTTATTCTTCATTCTGTTAATGTGTACATTGTATTGATTGATTTTCATATGCTGAAATATCCTTGCATTCCAAACAATAAATCCCATTTGGTCATGACATATATAACACTTTTAAGTGTTACTGAATTTTGTTTGCTTACATTTTGTTGAGAATTTTTTGATCAATATTCATCAGGGATGTTGGTCTGTGGTATTCTTGCAATATCTGTCAAGTTTTAGCATTACAGTAATGATAACCTAATAAAAAAGATTTTAAAAGTATTGTCTACTTTTCAGTTTTGAGGGGAGCAATTTGAAGACGATAGGTGTTAATTCTTTAAATGTTTGTCAGAATTATGTCAGTAAAGTCATCTGGCCCAAGACTTTTGGGAGGAGAATTTTTATTTTTGATTATAAATTCAATCTTGCATTGTAAGTCTGCTCAGATTTCTTTTTTTTTTTTTTTTCTTCAAGAGTCAGTATTGGTAGGTTCTGTGTTTCTAGAATTTTTTTTTTTTTGCTATGTTATCTAATTTGTTTGTGTGTGATTATTAACAGTTGCCCATTATTTTTTTTAATTTCTGTGCTATCTATTGTAATGTCTCCTCTTCCATTTCTAATCTTTGTTATTTGAGTCTTTTTTAAAAGATTTTGTTTATTGGAGATAGAAAGAGAGAAATTTGAGCAGGGAAGGGGATGGGCAGAGGGAGAAGGAGAAGCAGACCCCCTGCTGAGCAGGGATCTTGACAGAGTGGTGGATCCCAGGACTCTGAGATCAGGGCTGGAGCCAAAGGCGGAAGCTTAACCACCTAAGCCATCAAGGTCCCCTGTCTTTTCTCTTTATTCTTCATCCAGTTAAGGATTTGTCAACTTAATATATTTTTCAAAAAAATAAAGTATTATTTTGTTGATTTAAAGCTATTATTCTATTTTGTTGATTTTTCTGTTTTTGTATTCTCTATTTCTGCTCCAATTTTTATTATTTTCTTTCTTCTGTTAACTTTATTTTGTTCTACTTTCTTGTAGTGTAAATTTAAGATTGTTGTCTAGAGATTTTTGTTCTTTAATACTAGTAAGGCATTTGTCACTGTGAACTGTGTTTACAAAAAGGGAGTGAGAGTGTTCATGAGTGTGCATGCACTCTTACTGTTTTTGCTGTGTCCCATAAGGGGGGATATGTTGTATTTTCATTTTCATCTGTCTCAAGGTATTTTCTACTTTTCCTTGTGACTTCCTCTGTGATCTATTTGTTGTTTAAGAATGTATTGTTTAATTTCCATACATTTGTGAGTCTTCTAGTTTCCATTTTGCTATTGATTTTTAGTTCCATTTCACTGTGGTCAAAAAGGATGTTTAGTATGATTTAAATCTTCCTGAATTTGTAAAGACTTGTTTGTGGTGTAACATATCTATCCTGGAGAATATTCTATATACTCCTGAGAAGAATATGCATTCTACTGCTTTTGGATAGAATGTTCTGTATATATTTACTAGGTCCATCTGGTCTATAGTGTTCAAGTTCTTTTGATCATCTGTCTGATTGAAGTACCCATTACTGAAAGCAGAGCATTAAAATCTACTTTAGTGTTATGATTTCTTCCTTCTATTCTGTCAGGTTGCTTTATATATTTGAGAGACAGTCTGATATAAAATGCATACATATTTAAAATTATTGTATCTTCCTGGTGAATTGACCCTTTTATCATACTATAATATCATTGTCTCCTGTAACAGTATTTGACTTAGTGTATATGTTGTCTGATATAACTATGGCCATCCCTATTCTCTTTTGGTTATCATTTGCATGGAGTTTATTTTTCCATTCCTTCACTATCAGTGCATGCATGTCCTTATATCTAAAATAATTCTTTGATAGATATCATATAGTGGGATCTCATTTTTTTTATCCATTTAGTAACTATATGCCTTTTTTTAAACGTTGTTTTTTTTTTTAAGATTTTATTTATTTATTTGACAGACAGAGATCACAAGTAGGCAGAGAGGCAGGCAGAGAGAGAGGAGGAAGCAGGCTCCCCGCTGAGCAAAGAGTCCGATGCGGGGCTTGATCTCAGGACCCTGAGACCATGACCTGAGCTGAAGGCAGAGGCTTTAACCCACTGAGCCACCCGGGCGCCCCAACTATATGCCTTTTGAATGGGAGATTTAATCCATTTATATTAAGATACTTACTGATAGGGAAGGAATTACTATTGACATTTTGCTAATTATGTCCTATATATCTTCTACTGATTTTGTCCTTTCCCTTTCTTGCTGCTCTGTATTTCATTGGTTTTTTTGTGTGTCTTTGCATGCTTTGACTTTTATCCCCTATTTTCTTTTGTAAATCTTCTATATGTATTTTCTCTGTGGTTACCATGGGGATTAACTAAGACATCTTAGAGTAATATATTAATTGTTGTAAATTTATACATTAAATCACAACAAAAAATTCTACCCTTTATATCTCACCCGCATTTTCACTGATGCCACAAATTACCTCTTTTTATATCTTATATCAATTAATGTAGTGTTATTGTCTGTATGCTTTGAGCTTTTAAATCTGTAACTATATTAAAAGTTAGTTGTTGTTTGGGGAGCCTGGGGAGCCTAGTCAGTTAAGTGGCCCACTACTAATTTTGGCTCAGGTGATAATCTCCATGTTGTGAGAAGCCCTGAGTTGGTTTCCATGCTCAATGGGGAGTCTGCTTGGGATTGTCTGCCCCTCCCTCTCCCTTGCCTCTCCCCCAACTTATGCACACTCTCTCAGTCCCTTTTTGTTAAGTTTCTGCTGAGGTACCTGAGGATAATCTTACGTGAGTTCCCCTCTATATGACAAGTTTTTCTCTCTTCCTGCTTTCAAAATTTTTCTTCTTATTTTTGACTTTTGACAGCTTGATTACAATATATTTCATTATGTATGCTAGTTGGAATCTTTTTAACTTCTTGAATTTGGATCTTTATTTCCTTCCTTATATTTGGGAAATTTTTGGCCAATATTGCTTCACATTTTCTCTCTGCCCCTTTCTCTCTCCCTTCTCCTTGGACTTCCATAATACATAAAGTGGCCTGCACGCTGGGGGTCCCATAATTCCTTTGGACTTTTTAACTTTTCTTAGTTCTTCTTTTCTGGTTTTCTGATTCTATAATTCTAAATATACTGTTTTGAGTTCTGCTTGATCAACTGTGCTTTTGAAACTCCAGTTTATTTTTCAATTCAGTTATTGTAATTTTTTTAAGCTCCAGAATTTTTCTTTGCTTTTTTGGTAGTTTCTAGCTCCTTGTTAATATCATTTTTCCATGCTCACTTTTCTTGATTTCATTTACTTATGTTTCTGCATTCTCTTGTGGTGCATTGAATCTCTTTAATGTGATTACTTTGGATTTTTTTGGTCAAATAATTCATAGATGTCCATTTCTTTAGGGTTGATTCATGGAGATTTATTTTTGTCTTTTAGCTGGGCCATGCTTTCCTGTTTCTCTCTTGTTATATGTGAGGTAAATTTGTATTTGAAAAAACAGCTACCTCTCCCACTCTTTATAGACTGATTTCAAACAGAGGAAGACCTTCACCAACCATCTTAGGTAGAGACTCTGGCAGCCTCTCAAACCTTTTATTAAGATGCATTTTCTCTAGGCTTATGTGTTCCAGTTTCTTCTCTGGTGCTTGTACTCTCTTGCCCTTTCTAATGTGTAACAATGAAGGTCCTTTGGGCTAAAATAAGCCCGTGAGCTCTCTTTTTGTTCTTAGCAGTCCCAAGGTATTCAGAGTATGCTGAGTCCTTCTCAGTACTTTGAGTCAGGCAAAACATAAATCAGTCCTTCTGAAAGTTTTCTGAAGACCTGGAATGTTGCATATATGCATGTACATTTTACTCTTCTCTTTGTCTTCCTAAGGAGAAGCCACAAGCTGGGTACTTTCTGATTGATCTGAAACATGCAAGAGTTAGGGAAGGGCTGACATGGTAGAAATAAAACATCTTTTCTTACCTATTTCATTGTGGCTATTCTTGGCTTTGAATATGCTAGAGGCACTCTTACTTCTTAAATGGTTTCTGGAGTTCTCATTATAAACTTTTGTCTCTGTAAGGGAATGAGAGCTAGGCCTTCCTCTTCCACCATCTTGCTGGCATCACTTTCCACTTACAACTGACTTTTGACAAATGTGCAAAATCAATTCAAGGAAGGAAAGATGATCTCAACAAATGGTACTGGAGAAATTGGACATCTTTAAGATAGTATACATGAATATAAGTCTATTTTACATAAAAAATAAATCATTGTTATGGACTAAATGTTTTTGTATCTCCAAAAACATATTTTGAAATATTAATAGACAATGAAATGGTATTAAGAAGTGGTACATTTGGGAGGTAATTAGAATTAAATGAGGTCATGAAAGCACATCTCTCATGAATGGATTTGTGCCCTTATTATAAGATATATGAGAAAGCTTGCTCTGCTGTCTGCCATGCTAGGATACGGTAAGTGAGCAGTTTGCAACCTGAAAGAGGGTCTTCACAGAACTGGATCATGCTGATTCCTGATATTGGAATTCCAGCTTCTATTACTGTGAGAAATAATTTTTGTTGCTTATAAGCCATCTAGTCTGTGGTATTTCTGTTACAGCAGCCTGAACAAATTGAGGAAGTCATGTAATTAAACAAAATATAAAAATAAAACTTTGAGAAAATATATAGGAGAAAATCTTCCATAACTAGGTCTATGCAAATTTTTACAGATGAATATTAAACATGATTTATAAAAGGAAAACCTGATACTGTGGACTTTCAAAATTTAAGCAAAATTCTGCTCTGTGAAAGATTCTTTAGGATGAAAATACAAGGTATATGCTGAAAGAAAATATTTGGAAACTACATATTTGACAATGCAGAAATATCTTGAGTAGAGTAAGAACTATCAAACTCAGTTGTAAAAATAAAACCAATAATGAAATTAGAAAATGGGTAAAAAATATGATGGGATTTTTCGAGAAGACATACAGATGGAAAATATGCACATGAAAACATGTTTGACAACATTCACCATTAGGGAAATGAAAATGAAAACCATAGTGAAATATTACTACACAGTTACCAGAATTGCTCAAATGAAAAATAGTGACAACACCAAATACTGAAAAGAACGTGAAAAAATTTTATATGAATTTTTAGATAAATGTAGAAAGCTATAGCTACATTTTTATTTGAATTTTTATATGAATGTAAATTGTTTTTACATTTTTATATGAATGTAAAAAGCTATAGCTACTCTAAAAAATTTCACAACTATACAGTTGTTTCAGCACCATTTGTTGAAAATCAGTTGAATATACATTGACCTGTCTCTGTGTTTTCAATTATGTTCCATTGGGCTATTATTATATTCTATTGCTGATGATGCACTATCTTTAATACTTAAAGTTTAGAATAAATTTTGAAATCAAATTGTATGATTTTCTACAGCTATCTTTTCTTCTGCAAAATTGTTCTTTATTATTCTAGTTTGATTGCATTTGCATATAAATGGTAGAGTTTTAATTATACTGTATTGAATCTACAGATCTACCTGAGGAGACATGACATTTTAATACCATTGAGCCTTCCATTTTATGAAGGTGATATAGTTCTCCATTCGTTAAGTTCTTTGTTTTCTTTTAATAGTGTTTCCTAGTTTTCAATGTGGAGGAAATATACCTTTACTTTTCTCAAATTTTTGCAAAGTTTGTTCTATTTTTGATATTATAGTAGGTCAAATTGTTTTTAATCTCTATTTCCAGTTGTGTCTATTTACCAATAAATCTACTACCAAAGCTTCTCACACATTTACGTGTAACATGATTGACACTATAAACATATCCCTTCGGCTAGAGAAAACTGGGTTTTCTTGTAGTGCATGCAGGTGTGCTGGCAATAAATTCTCTAAATTTTTCTTTATGTAAAAATGCTCCATTTTGCTTTTATTTTATGGATAATTTCACCATATATAGAAATTTAGGTTGTCAGTAATAACAAAAAAAATGATGTGTTAAAAATGATATCAATATTATGTATATTATTACATATAGGTTGTCCCCCCCCCCTTGGTGGGGGAGAGAGAGAGAGTGCACAGTGGGAGAGGCAAAGAGAGAAGGAGGGAAAGAATCTTAAGCAGGATCCATGCTTAGTGCAGAGCCCATCAAGGGCTCACTCTCACAATCCTGAAATCATGACCTAAGCCAAGATCCAGATGCTTAACCAACTGAGCCACCCAGGTGTCCTTATATACCATAATTTCTTAATATTATTCTCATCACTTTGAATATGTCATTTTTATGTCTTCTGAGCTGATTAATTTCTGATAGAAACTGAATCATTAATTATAATGTTTCCCAGGGAGTCTGGGTGGCTCAGTGGGTTAAAGCCTCTGCCTTCAGCTCAGGTCATGATCTCAGGGTCCTGGGATCGAGCCTCACATCAAGCTCTCTGCTCAGTAGGGAGCCTGCTTCCTCCTCTCTCTCTCTGCCTGCCTCTCTGCCTGCTTGTGATCTCTGTCTGTCAAATAAGTAAATAAAATCTTTTAAAAAAATTATATTGTTTCTAAAAATACATAGAAAAATATATTTTTTGTTTTTCTATAAATTTTTAAAGTTACTCTTAATTTTTAGCACATATATTATCATTTTTGTGTTTTCATCTTGCTAGCTATTTGTTGAACTTCTTGGATCTGTAAATTCATGTGCTCTGACAAATTTGTGAAATTTTTGGCTCTTTATATTACTTATCTTTCCTTCCTCTAACTCTTCTCTTTCTGGGACTTCAGTTACTTAGATTAGATACTTGACATTTCCTTACATGTCTTTGAAACCCTGTCGTTTTTTTCTTTAGTCCTTTTTTCCCATATTTTTAGATTGTACACTATATTTTTTTACTTGTTTTTAGGTTTGCTGATTTATTCTATTATCTGAAATCTGATATTAAGCAAAAGTTCATTTTTCTTTCACAATTGCTGTACTTTTCAGCATTTGATTTACTGAGTAGTTCTCATTTGTCTGTTGAGATTCCCCAAATATTCATATATTAAAATCTGTTTCCATTAACTTTGTACATATGTCACTATAACTCTTTGAATATATTTATATAATAGTTGCTCTAAAATTTTTATCTGATGAATTCAATCTGGGTCTACTCAGTTTCTGTGGTTTATCTTTCTTCCCTGTTACAAGTGACACTTTCCCTTTCTTTGATGTAGCTATTTGGGTTGAAAAATGGACATTACAGATCATGAATTGCTCTGGCCCTAGATTCCCTTTTATGCTCTCTATGGTCTTTTTGCTCTTAAGAGATTTACCCCTGATTCTCAGATATTCTTCCAGCCTCAGGATCCGTCCACTGAGATCTTAAACTTGTAAATCTTCTACTGTCTTTTGCCTTGATGGTGCGCAGTTGGGAATTGCACTCAGTTAAAAAATGAAACAAAGCAATAAAATCTCAAATTTCACTCAATACAATGTTTATAGCAGCAATGTCTACAATAGCCAAACTATGGAGAGAACCTAGATGTCCATCAATAGACAAATGGATAAAGAAGATGTGGTATATATACACAATGGAATATTATGCAGCCATCAAAAGAAATGAAATCTTGCCATTTGCGATGACGTGGATGGAACTAGAGGGTATCATGCTTAGCGAAATAAGTCAATCGGAGAAAGACAACTATCATATGATCTCCCTGATATGAGGGAGAGGAGATGCATGGGGGTTAAGGGGGTAGGAGAAGAGTAAATGAAGCAAGATGGGATTGGGAGGGAGATAAACCATAAGTGACTCTTAATCTCACAAAACAAACTGAGGGTTGGTGGGGGGAGGGGGGTTGGGGGGGGGGGTGGGGTTATTATGGACATTGGGTAGGGTATGTGCTATGGTGAGTGCTGTGAAGTGTGTAAACCTGGCGATTCACAGACCTGTACCCCTGGGGAAAAAAATATATTATATGTTTATAAAAAATAAAATTAAAAAAAAAAGTAGAGTCCTCATTTTCTTTTGCATAAATATTGCTGTCCATTCTGCCATCCATTCATGAGTCTGTAGTGTAGATGACAACCAGAAATATGGCCAAGTTTATACACCCATTTTGGATCTTACTCTTTCTGACATTCTCCAACTGCCACACTTCCTCTTTTAACTTTTCAGTGACCCTTTTAACACTAAACCCTGTTTTCCAGCACTTTCAGTGGATAAAGATGAAGTTTTCTCTACTTGTTTTATAATAGCCTTGGGGGTTGGGGAAAGCACTCAGGCCAGAAAGACATAGACTTGCAATTCTCATATCTGGTTGCAGTATTTTAAAGAATAAACTCTAACTGTATATTTCTTCTGACTGCTTTCCAGTTTGTTGTAGGTTTTATATGTGTGAGTAATTAAACTAACAATCTTACTGGAGGTTCTCTAGTTATTAAAATTTTATGCCAATTTTTTTAATTCTCATATATACTTGATCTAGCAAATATTAGGAGAATTTTCACTTAATAATAATCTTCTGGAAATGAAGACATGGAAGAGTGAGTGAGTTCTATAATTCATTATTAAAATTTACAATGAAAAATAAAAAGAATTTACACATTACATACAACCTAGTCCTGTGAGTCTTTAGGTTCTCTGCCTGAAAGAGAGACTCCTCAACTTGCAGGCCATGAGAGCTTCCCAATAGTTGTTATGAGGGGATTTCTGCTCTTCTCCCTATGGTTCTGCAAGCTGGAGTCTGGAAATATTAGCTTATGCCTGATACTGCAGACATATCAAGATCTATAGAGAACACTATTATTATATTGAAATAAGTGTATAGATAGGAAAAAAGAAAAAGAAAATAATATGCTTTAGACATTCTCCTTCTCTAATGCTAACTTCACTACATTCTCTTTCCCAAGTCCATTGGCAATCTTTTTACAAATGTGCCTAATCTTCTTTATATTTCTAATCTGAAACACCTTTACTACTCTTTCCTCAACAGTTCTTGTGAAGGGCATAACAATGCATGTCCCAGATTTCTAACTGCAGGATATACGATTAAGATAGTTCTAGCTACTGCACTCTGATATTATCACCATGTTCACAGTGAGGATATGGGTCCCATGGGCTGTTCTTAGCCCATGATTGAGCACAGAAGGGATGCTAAGGCAGGCCCATTGCTAGGAAATACAGGACTTCTTTGATGAGCAGTGTTGACTAGAGAACTCTCTAATGGCTCTTCTGAATTCTTTTATACCTGCAGTACATTCTAAAGTATTAACAACCTTCCTTCCTTCCTTTCTTTTCTTTTTCATATAAGGTCAGACATGAATCATAAGCTAAAGGTTTTCATAGCTTCCCCTGGCTCTCTTCCTGTAGTATCTAACATATATTTTGCACCCCTAATTCTGTCTTGATGTCTGCATCATGAAGGATCCAAAATAATGCAGACCTTGATCTATGCCAGCACATCAGGAAATATTCTTCTAATAAGGTGCATTTTAATCCTTATGTTAACTTGTTTTCTTCTCTCTTACCCCCTACAGACATTTGAAATGTAGAAAATAGAGAGCTAATGGAGTGAATAGGAGGGAATTTTTTTTACTTTGTTTATCTTTCCAAAATGCTGACACTGAAATCCTCAGAATGTGTGTATTTGTTTAATTTCAGAAAAATATTAGGTCATGAGAAAATTTAAAAAAAGAAAAGAAAAAAGAAAGAAAAGCACTTCTGTTGGCAGAGAATGAACTACATGGAAAATAGAACAACTCCTAAAGTCTAAGTATTAAAAAAAGGAAATATATAGGGCACTTGCCATGAACTAAGATGCACCCTATTTATTTCATCTTAAAGTATACAATGACATAATTTATTCTTTGGGTACTTATTGTTTCAAGTTTATCTTGGTTGTTTCCTTAGTAACTTGTTGAAATTAAAATATCATCAAGAACCAACATGACATGAACACAGATAAAACATGGCACTCAAATTCTTTTTGTGTTTGGTTAAAAGTGGTCAGCCTCAGATGTTTCAGACTCTATTAGTATATTTTAAGGTTAAAATAATTTTAAAGACAATTCAAGACAAACAAGAATATATTTCTAGACCTATAGGTATACAGGGACCATAACTTGAAAATCAATGGTGTAGAACTGAGGCCATTTTAAATCCAAACTCTTCAGTATCTGGCTATCACCTCCTTTTCCAACTTATGTCTATCTGAATCAGGGGAATGTTTATAAAAATCGTAGTACATAAACTATGACATAGCCATTTGAAATTTTATTACAGAATGATTTTATGACCCAGAAATGTAATTTTTGCTAAAAATGAGACTATAAAATGGTTTAGCTGTATGATCTTAATTGTGTAAGATACACAAACAGTGATAATCACTGTTAATGGGATTAAGAAGTTTTTCCCTTATTCCATATTCTAAATTGTTTTCTAAATTTTCTACAAATTTGTGATGATAAGATTTTTTTAAAATTTTTATTTAATAGATAAGATGCCAGTTGTTCCAGGAATGTTAAGGAACAGAATCTCAACATGCTTGGTTTACTGAAATATTTTGGAATCCAGTGATTATATTTTAAGAAAATTCATGTAAATAATTCATATAATTTATTCAGCAGGATAAAAAAATGTATAATACCTTGCAGATATAGATGGTAGTGCCCTTACTTAATGGAGTGTATTGAATGAGGTAAAAATGATAGGAATAGAGGATAATGCTAAAAGGAATGTAATGAATTCTATTAAAATACAAAGAATGGAACAGCTAAGTATCTCTGTGAAGAATGATTCAGATAAATCTTTATAAATGGACAGCCATTTACACAACTATTTAGAGAAGAAAAAGAAAAACTCATCAAGATGTGTACATTTGTATGTATACATTGTATACATATAAAATGTGTCCATATTTTTGAATATTATGATTCAATAAACTTTTGTAAAAAATAAGGAAGGTGGAATTAAGATGGTGGAGTATTAGGAAGACCTTATGCTTTTCTCATCCTTCAAACACAGCTAGATAATTATCAAATCATTCTGAACACCTAGGAAATTGATCAGAGGATTGAGAAAACAAATTGCACAACTAGAGGTAGAAAAGAGATCACATTGTGGTAGGTAGGAGATGTGGCAATGTGATTTGGGGGAGTAAAAGAATCATGGATGTTATGGAATGGAGGGAGCTCTGATCATGGAGATAAGAGAGAGAGAGAGAAGTAGAGACAGATAAAGAAGTATGTAGGGGACTGCACAAGAATAACACTTCCCCAAACAACTGACTGAGAAAGTGAAAGGGGCTGATTATCGAGAGTTTTTCTAAGCAGCAGATCTCTAAGTCTGGAGTTTTAGAAGTCCTTGCTATTGGCAGGGTTGAGCCTGGTGGATGTAGTGGTGCCCTGTGGAGAAGAACAGCAGAAGCCTAGGAGTGGAGAGCATGTTCTGAGGATCCCTGGGTCTCAATGGAAGACACAGTTCCTCTTCTTGGAGTGCACTGTAGCTCTCTGCATGGTCCTGAGGCAGAGAGTGGCCATTCTATAAGGCCCAACATTAGGCAACTTTGAGCTACCCCATTCATTAGCATATGAGCAGAGACCCTGCTGAGGGCAGCAAACCTGGACACTGGATTTTTGCTATGCCTTACCATAAAATCCAAGCCCCTGTGTGGTCATACAACTGCTTTTCTGGGACCAAAAACTACCAGCCACAGCATGATAAGACCCTACTCCAAAGGATCTATGTGATTCTGCACCATGCCATGTCCCTAAAATTTTGAGTTTTGAAACCCAGCCATGTACTTGAGATTAAAAAAAAAAAAAAAAAAAAAAGTTGGGACTACAAACAGCTTGAATACAGGATGAAGGCAGGGAAGAAAAAGAAAAGGTCCCAGCCAGGGAGCTAATCAAAATAGATATAAGTGCCATGCCTGAACCAGAATTTAAAACAATCATAAGGGTATTTAGCTGGGTTGGAGAAAATCATGGAAGAAACTAGAGAGACTCATACCACAAATATAAAAGACCTAAAACTAGTCAGGCCAAAATTAAAAAGGCTGTAACTGAGATGCAAAACTGACTGGATGTAATGACCAAAGGATGGAAGAAACAGTAGAATGAATAAATAATACAAAAGATAAAATTATGGAAAATAATGAAGCTGGAAAGAAGAGGAAAAGAAAACTATTGGATCATAAAGGTAGATTTAGGGAACTCAGCAACTCCATAAAGCAAAATAACATTCATATCATAGGAGTCCCAGAAGAAGAAGAGAGGGAAAGATGCAAAAGGTTTACCTGAGCAAATTTACATAAAAACTTTCCTCAGCAGGGGAAGAAAACAGACACCCAAATCCAGGAGGCACAGAGAACTCCCATCAAAATCAAAAAGACATATCACAAGGTTTGCAAAATGCAGAGATAAGGAAATAATCCTAAAACAACAAGAGAAAAAAAAATCCCTAGCCTACAAGGGAAGACAAATCAGTTAGCAGCAGATCTTTCCACAGAAACCTGGCAGGCCAGAAGAACATGGCATTATATACTCAATGTGCTGAATGGGAAAAAAATATACAGCCAAGAATACTTTATTCAACAAAGATGTCATTCAGAATAAGAGAGATGAAGAGTTTTCTTCATCTCTTTAGTTTTAGTTTTTTTAGTTTGCCCAATTTTTGGTATATAATTTTTCCTAATATTATCATAATTGTTTATATTTCTGTGGTGTTGGTTATGATTTCTCCTTTTTCATTTGAGACTTTATTTATTTTAGGTCCTTTCTCTTTTCTTCTTGATAAGTTTGGCTAGGGGTTTATCATTTTTATTAATTCTTTCAAAGAACCAGCTCTTGGTTTTATTAATCTGTTCTACTTTTCTGTTTTGTTTTGTGTGTTTTTTTTTCCTGTATTATTTTATTTCTGCTCTAATCTTTATTATTTCCTTTCTTCTACTGGCTTCAGGCTTTATTTGCTCTTCCTTGTTTAGCCCATTTAGGTGTAAACTAAAAAAACTAAGTAGATGACCAATAAACCATCACTGCAAGAAATATTAAAGTGGACTATTTGAGTGGGAAAGAAAGACCTAAAGCAACAAAGACTAGAAGGGAACCAAGAAAATCTCCAGAAACATCAACTTTACTGGCAATACAATGACACTAAATTCATATCTATCAAAAATCAACTTGAATGCAAATGGACTAAATATTTCAATCAAAAGACACAAGGTATCAGCACGAATTAAAAAAAAAAAAAAGACCTATCAATATGTTGCTTACAAGAGACTCATTTTAGACCTAAAGTCACCTCCACATTGAAAGTGAGGGGATGGAGAATGATCTGTCATTGTAATGCACATCAAAAAAAGCCAGAGTACCCATACTTACACTAGATTTTAAACAAAAGACTATATAAAGAAGGACATTATGTCATAATAAAAATGTCTACCAACAAGAAGCTCTAAAAATTGTAAGTAATTATGCCCCCAACATAGGAGCATCAAAATATATAAATCAAGTAATAACAAACATAAAGAAACTCACTGATAACAATACAGTAATAATAGGGAACTTTAACACCCCACTACAGCAAAGGACAGACCATTGAAGCAGAAAAATTGACAAGAAAACAATGGCTTTGAGTATCCTTGGTCCAGCTGGACTTAACAGATATATTTAGAGCATTTCATCCTAAAGCAGAATACACATACTTTTCAAGTGCACATGGAACATTCCCCAGAATAGATCATAAGAACTGGTTATAGAGCAGTCCTCAACAAGTACAATTAGTTTGAGATCATACCATGTTTATTTTCAGACCACAAAACAATGAAACTTGAAGTCAATTACAAGAAAAAATTGGAAAGACCACAAATAAATGGAGGTTAAAGAACTTCATATGGAAGTTCTTTATATGGAAGTTCTTCATATGGAAGTTCTTCATATGGAAGTTTTTCATATGGAAGTTCTTCATATAGAAGAACTTCATATGGAAGTACTAAAGAATGAATGGGTTAACCAGGAACTTAAAGAATAAATTTAGGAAAAAAAAAATGCATGGAAGCAAATGAAAATGAAAACAGTACAGTCCAGAACCTTTGGGATACGGCAAAGGCAGTCATAAGAGGGGAGTATATAACAATACAGGTCTTCCTCAGGAAGCAAAAAGTCTCAAATACACAACCTAACCTTACACCTAAAAGGGCTAAACAAGGAAGAGCAAATAAAGCCTGAAGCCAGTAGAAGAAAGGAAATAATAAAGATTAGAGCAGAAATAAAATAATACAGAAAAAAAAAAAACACACACAAAACAAAACAGCAAAGTAGAACAGATTAATAAAACCAAGAGCTGGTTCTTTGAAAGAATTAATAAAAATGATAAACCCCTAGCCAAACTTATCAAGAAGAAAAGAGAAAGGACCTAAAATAAATAAAGTGTCAAATGAAAGAGGAGAGATCATAACCAACACCACAGAAATACAAACAATTATGATAATATTAGGAAAAATTATATGCCAAAAATTGGGCAACCAGGAAGGAATAGATAAATTCCTAAAAACTTATAAATTACCAAAACTGAAACAGGAAGTTAGAAAACTTGAACAGAGTGATAACCAGCAAAGAAATTGAATCAGTAATCAAAAATCCCCCACAAACAAATCCAGGGCCAGCTCGCTCCCCAAGGGAATTCTACCAAACAAAGAAGAGTTAATATCTATTCTTCTGAAGCTGTTCCAAAAAAATAGAAATGGAAGAAAAACTTCCAGACTCATTCTGTGAGTCCAGCATTACCTTGATTCCAAAACCAGACAAAAACCCACTAAAAATGAGCAATATAGGCTGATATCCAAGATGAATGTGGATGCGAATATTCTCAACAAGATACTAGTAAAGTGAATCGAACAGTATATTAAAAGAATCATTCACTACAATCAAGTGGGATTTATTCCTGGGCTGAAGGGTGGTTGAATATTTGCAAATTAATCAAGATGATACACCACATTAATAAAAGAAAGGGTAAGAATGATATGCTTCTTTCACTAGATGCAGAAAAAAAAAAAAAAAACATTTGACAAAGTACAACATCCGTCAACAACCCTCAACAAAGTAGGAATGGGGGAACATACCTCAACATCATAAAGGCCACATAACAAAGACCCACAGTGAATACCACTTCAATGAATATCATCTTCAGTAAAGAAAAACTGAGAGCTTTTCCTCTATGGTCAGTGATAAGACAGAGATGTCCACTCTCACCACTGTAATTTAACATAACACCAGAAGTCCTAGCTTCAGCAATCAGACAACAAAAAGAAATAAAAAGCATCTAAATCAACAAGGAAGAAGTCCAACTTTTTCTCTTCACAGATGGCATGATACTCTACATGGAAAACTCAAAAGACTGCACCCAAAAACTGCTAGAACTGATATACAAATTCAGCAAAATCACAGAATAGACAACTAATGTACAGAAGTCTGTTGAATTTATATACACCAATAGTGAAACAGTAGAAAGAGAAATCAAAGAATTGATCCCATTTACAACTGCACCAAAATCCATAAGATACCTAAAAATAAATGTAACCAACAAAGCAAAAGATTTGTATTCTAGAAACTATAGAACACCGATGAAAAAATTGAAGATGACATAAAAAATGGAAAAAAATTCCATGCTCATGGATTTGAAGAATAAATATTGTTCAAACATCTATGCTACCCAAAGGAACCTACACATTTAATGCAATCCCTATTAAAGTATTACCAGCATTTTTCACGAGTGAGAACAAAAAATCCTAAAATTTGTATGGAACCACAAAAGACCCCAAATAGAAAGAGCAATCCTGAAAAACAAAAGCAAACCTGGAGGCATCAGAATTCTGGACTTCAAGCAATCTTATGAAGCTGTAGTCTTCAAGACAGTATGTTACTGCCACTAAAACAGACACATAGATCAATGGAATAGAAGAGAAAACCCAGAAAAGGACCCTCAACTATATGATCAACTAATCTTCAACAAAGCAGGAAAGAATATCCAATGGAAAAAAGACAATATCTTCAAAAATGGGGTTGGGGAAACTGGACAGTCACATACAAATTAAAACTGGGTCACTTTCATACACCATACACAAAAATAAATTTAAAATGGATGAAATACCTAAATGCAAGAAAGGATGCCATCAAAATCCTAGGGAAGAATACAGGCAGCAACCATTTTGACATCTGCCCTAGCGATTTCTTACTAGATACATCTCCTGAGGCAAGGGAAACGAAAGCAAAAATGTTCGATTGGGACTTTGTCAACATTAAAATCTTCTGCACTGTGAAGAAAACAATCAACAAAACTAAAAGGCAGCCTACAGAGTGAGAGAAGGTATTTGCAAAAATGACATATCTGATAAAGGGCTAGTATTCAAAATCCGTAAAGAACTTACCAAACCCAACATCCAAAAAACAAAAAATCCAGTTAAGAAATGGGCAGAAGACATGAATAGACATTTCTCCAAAGAGGATATCCAGATGGCAAATAGATATATGAAAATATGCTCAAAATCACTCATCATTAAGGAAATATAAGTCAAAACCACAATGAGTTACCACCTCACACCTGTCAGAGTAGCTAATCAATAACACAGGAAACAACAGATGTTGGCAAGGATGTAGAAAAAGGGGAACTCCTTACACTGTGTGTGGGTATGGAAAGTGGTGTAGCTACTCTGAAAACCAGTATGGAATTTCTTCAAAAAGTTGAAAATAGAACTACCCTATGACCTAGCAATTACACTAGTAGGTATTCGCACAATGGATATAAAAATATTGATTTTAAGGGGCACATGCACCCTGATTATATAGCAGTGTTATCAACAATAACCAAGTTATGGATAAAACAGTAACATCCATTGACTGATGAATAAATAATACACACACACACACACACACACACACACATAATGGAGTACTACTCAGCCATCAAAGGAAAGAAAACTTGTCATTTGCAAAGATGTGGATGGAGCTAAAGTGTAATACACTGAGTTAAACCAGTCAGCCAGAGAAAGACCAGTACCATATGATTTCACTCATATGTGGGACATAGGAAACAAAACATCAAAATCCTAGGGAAGAACACAGGCAACAACCTCTTTGACATCAGCCATAGCAATTTCTTACTAGATACATCTCCTGAGGCAAGGGAAACAAAAGCAAAAATGTTCTATTGGGACTTCATCAAGATTAAAATCTTCTGCACAGATAAGGGAAGGGGGGAAAAAAAAAGAATGGGAGCAACCATAAGGGACTCTTAATTATAGAGACCAAACTGAGAGTTGATGCAGGGAGGTAGGCTGGGGATGGGCTAAATGGTTTATGGATATTGAGGATACTTTTTGTGTTGAGCCCTGGGTGTTATATGTAAGTGTCCTGAAACTGATATTACACTATATGTTAAGTAACTAGGATTTAAATAAAAATTTTAAAGAAACAAAAAAAATTAATTAAAAACTTGCCATGATTAGGTGAGGGTTTTTTTTTTTTTTTTGGCTTAAAAAATAAAAACAAATGAAAGAATGAGGAGAAAGAAAAAGAACAATCAAGCCAGAGTGAAAAAAAGTGTTTCAAGAATAAGAAATTGAAGTGATAAGGATGGCTATTTTTAATATAAGAAGAGATTTTTCTCATTACATATAAAATAAATGGAAATACTAATTACATATAAAATAAGTAGAAATTATACATGAGTATGGCCTTTATTCAGGTTTTTATAGTTAAAAACCTGAATAAAGGCCGTAGTCATGTATAATCTAAATAAAAATTGCTATTTTCATTTACAAATAGATTTTTTTTTTTTTTTTTTTTAAGCAGGCCAGATACAGACCATTAAGATGCCACGGTTGGAATACCAGATAGGACATTAGCAGGAACCAAATGCCAGGAATTAAAAAGAAAGTAACTTCATATTTTTAAAATAATTATGTTTTAAACTATAACATCTATGTTTTATTTTCAGTTCAATAAATTATACGAAAGATACTAATGGAAAGCATTTATTATTTCTGTTGTACAGAAAAGTTAGCATTCCAACTCACTTTTCACAAGAATATATTTGTATAATCTCCATATAAAAATGTTTTCAATGGGGCGCCTGGGTGGCTTAGTGGGTTAAGCCTCTGCCTTCGGCTTGGGTCATGATCTCAGGGTCCTGGGATCAAGTCCTGCATTGGGCTCTCTGCTCAGCAGGGAGCCTGCTTCTCCCTCTCTCTGCCTGCCTATGCCTACTTGTGATCTCTGTCTGTCAAATAAATAAATTAAAATCTTTATAAAAAATGTTTTCAAGTAACTGGTAAATGGATGTTTAAGCACATAGTAGCTGCTTAATAATATATGTTAAATAGCTTATGCTATAATCATAAGATTATTATTTTGGAGGGTATCCAAATAAATTCAAGACAAGTAGTATAGTATCCAAGTTGTGGGCACTACTAAAAGACAAATAACACACTTCAGATTTAATTTTGAATATGTGCTATAAGATTTGATATTTTATTTTATTTTTTAAAAGACTTTATTTATTTATTTGACAGGCAGAGATCACAAGTAAGCAGAGAGGCAGGCAGAGAGAGAGAGGAGGAAGCAGGCTCCCCGCTGAGCAGAAAGCCTGATGCGGGACTCGATCCCAGGACTCTGGGATCATGACCTGAGCTGAAGGCAGAGGCTTTAACCCACTGAGCCACCCAGGCACCCTAAGATTTGATATTTTAAATGTATAAGATAATTAGGATTTTATAGATTAGATTAATTGTGAATGCATTTTTTACCTGTCATCACACAAATTTCTCTCACAAATAATGGAAAGACATTTTAAAGACAGTTTAAATGTCTAATAGGTAAACAAGCATATCTTTCCTGAACCTTAAATCACATTATCTATTGTTCAAGCAGAGTAAAAGGGGGAAAATGTATCATGTCAAATAAATCTTTACAAACTGTATTCTGTCATTAGAGGCTGGAAATTATCTTATGAAACTATATAATTTATATTTTGCCTTGGCAATACACAAATGGTAGTTTCCAAGAAAGCCAAAAAAATACAGATACTTATTATGATATTCTACTATATTTCACTTAATATTATTACAATAAAACAAAAACTTTTTTTGGCCTGGTTTTTTGCCTTGTTTTCCTCTATTTATTTTGAGGATATTTTAACTGAGAGGAAAATATATTTTAACATTTGCACACATATTCTTTATTAAAGGATTCCTGTGCAATATATACTTTGGAGATGTGGATCACAGGGCAAGGAAAAAATAGCTATGAAGTTAATAGAAATAATTGGATGAATTTTCTTGAAGTCCTATTCAACTATAGATATGACAGCTCAGTTCATTTTGTGCACACATAGCCAGCAATGGTGGTTATATTACAAGGTCTGATTCAGATTGATAATTCAAAGAATCTCAGGCAGTTCAACATTTATTTTAGAAATATCAAAAGCAATTAGGTCAAGGGTTTAGCATTTCATTAAAGCATAGTCTATTAGAACTTTTTAAATATATAAGAAAAGGATCTGCAATCAATAGATATCTGTTTTATTAAGCTCTGGAAATTCCTGCTGATTTTGATACTCAGACAGAAAGAGAAAATAGAAAATAAACTTGTAATTATAAGAGCACATTTTAGGATACAGAGTTCCCCACTCCACCCTTATTTTCTTTTCTAGGAGGAGCTGATTAAAGGACATGGCATAAAATTGGATATGGGAAGATATGTTTCTGTAAGGCAGAATGTTTATCGATACTGTTATCTTAGCAACATCCTATTTTGAAGTACTTAAAAAGATTTATGGACTATACATTGAGGAACTATAGAAACTGGATAACTATCTTTTTAAGACCTATATTCAAAAGGGAGGCTAGATAACTGAGTTCCAGGGCATGGTCATGCAGAATTCCATGACAGAAACATGCAAAACCATATAAAAAATGGAGTTCCAAACTCAAAGGAATGTAAAACATAAGGAAAGAAGGAAACACTAGAACAGATATCCTTCTAGATTTCTTTCTGTTCTAGAACAAATTTCCAAAGACCCTATAAAGGGAAATTCCACCTAATACAAAAAGAACATGCTTTGTATCATGCACTCATCAAGTTTAATCATTTTCAGCTACAAATTAGCCACTTACTATTTATGGTAAAGTACTACTGGAACCCATCAATGTTAGGACTGACCAGAAAATACTTTAGAAGCCTAAGACTCATATCCTATTGCTGATTTCCCCATATGTACTCTCATATGCATCTCTCTTTAGGAGTAACAATCATGTTAAAATTAACAAGACTAATAGAAAGATATGGGAATATCCATGATTTAAATCGGAGTTTGGCAGATTATGGCTTTTGGAGTAGATCTGTCTGATTACTCATTTTTGAAGTAAAAATATAGTGGAACATAGGGGATGCCTGGGTGGTTCAGTTGGTTAAGCATCTCTCTTCATCTCAGGTTATGAGCCCAAGGTCCTATGATGGAGCCTTGTGTTGGGCTCCTTGCTCAGTGGGGAGCCTGCTTTGCCTTCTGCCTCTGGCTGTTGCTACCTTTGCTGTGCTCTCTGTCAAATAAGCAAAAAAATCTTAACAACAACAACAAAATATATATATATATATATATATATATACAAAAAATTATATATATACATATATACACATATATATATATGTGTATATATACACACATATATATATATATATGAACATAGCCATGCTTTTCATTATATATTGTTTATGGATGCATTTGTGCTAAAATGTCCAGGGTGGATAGTTGTGACAGAGATTGCATGAATCTCCAAATTCTAATATTTACAATCTATCCCTTTACTGAAAAAGTTTACCAACCATGCATAATATGGTAGAGTCAAACAACAGGTAAAGGGCCCAAAGATAGAGCTCAAACCTGAGAGATTTAATGTTCATTAGTCATTCTGGGGCTCTTTCTTAATCCAAAAGTCACTGCAGCTCTAATCTGAGCTTACTGGTCTAGGCATAAGATGTTGCTAAGGATGTCATGATTTTACTTCTTAATTATTAATAACCAACAGGGAATATCAGCTTCCTTTAACCTATTTTGGGATGAAAAACAAGGGAAAAGATGTGGAGTGCCTCACCTTGCACAGAACTAAATTACAGAGTAATATCTAATCAGAAGATAAAACCTACATCAGCAGGTGATAAAAGTAATGTGGCATACCACTTTGAATCTGCTATCAATAGCATTACCAAGTCAAAACTTAGTGGTTTCAAAATTCCAGTAATAAATTTTAATTATTCTGTGAATTTGCTATTTTCTCTGGGTTCAGCTAGACAATTCTGCTGATCTTAATCATGTGTCTGTTGACAACTGAGGGTCAATGGCCTCATTCTATGTCTGATGGTTGCCTGGGATGACTTGGTTAACTGGGTTACAGGCTCTTAACCTTCCACATATTTACCTTGGCTTATCCACATAGTTATGATCTCTGGGTTCCAGAGAGAAAGCAAAACTCAAAGCTAAGGCACTTACAAGTCTTTGTTTCCATCAAATTTGCTACTTTTCTGTTGATCAGAATCTAAACAAATGGCCAGGCCAAAAATAAATATCAGTGAGAACCACCCAAAGACATGGATTATTACAACAATTTACCACACAGTGTAGGTCTAATAAGATACAAAAAGTTGTAAGGAAGTTATGGGAACATGGTTTTAGATGTATAAAAATCAGTGGGATTTACCCATTGAGGAACTGACAGGAGATCGGGGGTCCACACAGGTGCATAAGGCATGACTTGAGTAACAGAATTCTTCAGTAAATCAGGGAGAAGTTTCTCCCTCATACTGAGAAAGGGAAAGGAGTTGGAACAAAACACTGGAAACGTGTACATTGAGATGTTCAAGATACTCTTCACACTGGGAGGAAGAGTTCCCTCCTGAATTCCTTAATCTAGAATTCTCAGAATTGGCTAGTTTAGAATCTCTGCAAGGAGAACAGCATCATAAAAATAGGAATGAATATTCTGAAGCAAATGGAGATGATGACATTGGAAATGAGAGCAAGAACAAGTGAAAAAAGAGAATCCACTGGTATACAAATGATAAAATTATGCTGAGTGTTCTAGGACACCTTCTTGTACCCATGTCACTTGTAGCAAATGGCATATATAGTATGCTTGTTCTGATTTTTATGTGTAGTAATTGAAATACTCAAGAGAAATTTCAGTCTCCACTCTAGAGATACTGAAAGATTTTAAATATGTTCCCTTGGGAAGCAGGATGAGAATGGTTATTCCATCAGATTTAGTTATAAAGGCCACACACTATAAAGGATAATCCAGGGGTGGGCAGGGGACAAGGGGGAAAAAATGGGGTTTGCAGACCAATTTCGAGTAGAATATTAAGTTCTCCTCCAAAAGCTAATTGGTAGAGCCTGAAAGAAATAACTATTAGTTGTAGTTATTTTCGGCTTACATGTATCATTGATAAAACTGAAGTTCAGGGATAAATTTGGTCTAAGGCTCCAAACAAAATTTAAAAAAAAAAAAAAAAATATATATATATATATATATATATATATATATATATATATATATATAATTTTCTATAAATATATAATGTATTATTAGCCCCAGGGGTACAGGTCTGTGAATCGCCAGGTTTACACACTTCACAGCACTCACCATAACACATACCCTCCCCAATGTCCATAACCCCACCACCTTCTCCTTACCCCCCTGCCCCCAGCAACCCTCAGTTTGTTTTGTGAGATGAAGAGTCTCTTATGGTTTGTCTCCCTCCCGATCCCATCTTGTTTCATATATTCTTTTCCTACCCTCCAAACCCCCCACATTGCATCTCCACTTCCTCATATCAGGGAGATCATATGATAATTGTCTTTCTCCGATTGACTTATTTCGCTAAGCATAATACTCTCTAGTTCCATCCATGTCATTGCAAATGGCAGGATTTCATTTCTTTTGATGGATGCATAGTATTCCGTATATATATATACCACATCTTCTTTATCCATTCATCTGTTAATGGACATCTAGGTTCTTTCCATAGTTTGGCTATTGTGGACATTCCTGCTATAAACATTCGGGTGCATGTGGCCCTTATCTTTAGGGTAAATACCCAGGAGTGCAATTGTCGGGTCGTAGGGTAGCTTATTTTAAACTTTCTGAGGAACCTCCATGCTATTTTCCAGAATGGTTGCACCAGTTTGCATTCCCACCAACAGTGTAGGAGGGTTCTCCTTTCTCCACATCCTTGCCAGCATCTGTCATTTCCTAACTTGTTAATTTTAGCCATTCTGACTGGTGTAGGATATCAAACAAAATAAAATATTATAAGCACTTACCAGTTACTATTCTCATTTCTTTATTAGCATTATCTAGGCCCCTACCTTTAAAGATTCTGATCTAGCTGTTGTGGAATGAGGTCTGAGAGCCTGTGACTGTTTTTAAAATCAATCCTGGTAATACTAATGTGTTATCATTTAAATTAATCCTTATTACAGTCTATTCAGGAGACACTATGATAGTACATTTTAAAGATATGGAAAATGAAACAGAATGAGTTAATAAGGTACATAGACCAACCAGTTTATTATACAACTACCCTTCATTACAGAACTAGTAAGCGTCAGAGCCAGGATTTGAACCCAGGCAACCTGATTATAGAACTTTGACCACCACACTCTCTTCTGATCAAAAATGTTTATCTCAAAGCTTTTTCTTTTTCTTTTTTTCTTTTTTTTTTTTCCCTTTTCTCTCTCTCTCTCTTTCTCTCTCCTCTCTTTCTTTCTCTCTTTTCTCTTTCTTTCTCTTTCTTTTTTGACTGTATTACTTTCAGGAAGTCAAGACCTAGACTATTTTAACATTTAGCAATACATTTCTGAGTGATGGCTATTGTCTGTTTCCTTCCTGGCCATGACTCAGCACTGAAAATTTGGAGATCATCAACGTACATCTTCAGTCATCTGGTCTCTACAGCTTTACTGCAGAAGCAGTAATATGGTAGCATCCCTGGTAGCTAGGAAGCGTTGGATTTCAGGACGTTGCCCAGATCACAGATTATCAGTGTGTAGCAAAGACTGGGTAGGTTTTCTCTCAGAATGACCTTAGGAGTTATAACTTCAAAACTAGACAAAACTTTGAGAAACATACAGAATTCAACTGGACACCATTTTGACATTCATAAGACTCTAATAGGTAAAATGAGAAAATAATGAAAGAAGCATAAATAGATTATATCAACAAGGTTTAGATTCAGTGGGGTTGCATTTATGAAGCATTATTTGATTTGAATATTAAATAATGATGAATCAAATATGGTGATGTGACTACCCACCTCTTTATGATTTCAGTCTATGATATGATGGTTGTAAATATCTCAGCATGGTAGTTAGGGTCAAAAAAATGTGTTGATGTTCATAATTATAAATTATAGACCAGACTGAATCTTTAAGAAATAATCTCAAGAACCTCCCGCCCAATTTTGCTTGAGGAGGTCAACATTTTTTAAGATCAGAACTTCCATTAATGAATTATTATTAGTAACTTCTGTGAGATTTAGAATTTAGTATAGTAATGAATTAAAACAAACCTATACTGTTAGTATTTTTGTATTGAGAAATTATGTATATTTGCTACATGAGCTTTACAATTTATTGTAGAATTTTTGACATTTTTAGCATTCAAACTGATTAATCTTATCATTTCAATTTTAAAAAGCATAATTGAGAAAGTAATGTAGATTTAGTAATTTCATATTTAGTATTGTAATATTAAAAGGAACTTATGGTTAACTTACCATATTAAATTTATATGAGTTACTTAAGTATTCAGGAAGGTTTTATTTGTTAATTAGACAATTTGAATACTTAAAAAGAAATTTAATATATTATATTTATAAATGCAGTTTAAAATGTTGAAGGTGTTTAATTAACTAAGTTTGTAAATATGACCAAATACTGTTCAAAGGCCCGTTAATATAGGTAATGAAATTTTATTAGACTTAGAAATACAACTTTCATATACAGCTTAAAAGCTTAAAACTGGTTTTGGGGTTTGTAAATTTAATAAATTGAATATTAGTTTTGAAACCAAAAATAAACTCTAAATAATCTTCTGAACATAAACCTCCTTTGAGAACATAAAGAATTTTTCACTCATAACTTAATTTTGTGGTGTTTTTGGGTAATTTATGCCAAGTAGCTTGCCCTATGGCTAGTTTTTGCCTGTGGTTCCAAGATAATATTCCTACTACATCAATGCAAAAAAACCCTATATTAAATCCTAGCACTTGGTAGGGATATCAATCCCTATGTCGCCCTTTTAACCATTCTTTCTGGTGCACTTGATGGTTCCTCTGTCTTCCAGAGGTTCACAGACTCCCTGCTTCAAACTGAATAAATCAAATAGAACCAGAACCTTCCCAGCTATTTACTAACTCCTTGATTTCTAAATGATAATTTAGCACATCAGCTATGCTAGATATAAATGGTTTCCTGGGTACAGAGGGAGCCCACTCAGTTGCAGTGGATCATTATTAAACTCCACTTGGAGCTTCTCACCAGCCCTTTATGGCCTCTGCTTTGACTTTCCCCTCCCCCACATCACATCCATATATGTATGGCTGAGGTTTTGGTATTACAGTATCTCAGACTATAACAGAATAAAATATTTTTTTCCAAATATGTTTACATATATATATATGGGAAAACTAACATCGTAGTAGATTTTGTATGATCTCTGTGCCTGAATTTGAGATAAGCAACCATCTCCAGTATCAGCAGGAAAAGATGGTAATAAACTTCTAGTTAGATTTAACTGTTTTTTTCATACTCATTTTTGATCAATTCAGTAGAACATTAATTATTCATTATAGGCAAAGTACTCTTTAATAATTTATCTGGTCAAGATAGCCTTGTTTGTAAAATCATTTAATTATTGCCCTCTTTCTAAATAATAATTCCAAAATCTTCTCAATGCCTACAAGGGCCTACATATTTGGTGCACATCAACAGTGTTAAACAACCTCTTATCATGTGACCTCTGGTTGTTTTCCAATACCTTGAATAACTATGCCTCCAAAGCCTCTGACTAAACCCACAAGTTTTGTACCTTTCCACCAACCATCCACACGTATGTGACTTAAGAGATCCAACTTTGTGGCTATCTGTATGACTGCACTTCTAACAAGTTTTACCTATTGATTTCTGTTAGGAGGAAATTTTCCATGGATTTCTCATGTTCCTGAATGGTTTAGGCCATCTGAGAAAAGGACAAGCTTAAATAACAAACTGCCTTGGAAACTGGAGATAATGTAATCCCTCCAGGGAGATGTAGAGCTGCATCTACTCAGAGATGTCCCAAAAATGTACTAAAAATAATGTTTTCCAGAGACACTTGCTCATATTCAAGGATAATAAGCCTGTAAATGGGTCTCATCTCTACCCACAGGTGATTTGCCCTCTCTTTGTCTCAGTAGAAAGAAGGATAAATAGATGTACCAGCAGCCCTATAAAAACTGACAGTCTCCAAAAATCTTGAATTTCCCTCATGTGTTGCATCTCACTGTACATACAGAAAACAACTGACTTTTTGGCATCCTCCATGGGGATTGGGACATGAGATCTGATATGAGATGTTACTCTAAATCTGTTGTGAGAAATAAACTATGTCTTCGACCCAGAGACTTTGAGTTTTGTGTACATGTGTGTAACATATAATATATATACATATGTTTATGTGTATTTGTATATTTATATATATATATATATATTAAAATTTTATGACTTAATATTCTCCCTTTTATCTTGTAATCACTTTGGGAGCCTTATATTATTTGGATTTTTATTCCTCATTTATATATAATGTTCCAAGGAAAGAACTTGGGAAATAGATGAATAAGTATATATGTCTTCACAAGTGTTAACAATTCCTACCTCACATATCACAGAGTACAGATGTTTATAAAGACATAAGATGTATAAAATTCAGTCCACAAAATTTAGAAATGCCAAGAATATAGCTTCATATCTATTCAGTCAGAGTAGTTCTGACTCAAAACCCATTTTTTTCTGCCAGGTTTTTGAATTATTTTATCTTGGTTATTGATGAGTCCATCTTCATTCTCCCAGGGCCACATCAGAATGCCAGGGTTTATTTAATATCATGAAAATTAAGTAAAGAAATCTGATATTTCATCTACTTAAGTTACTACTAACAACCCCATTGCCTCAGCTTCCCATGGAATCTAGTGAATTTCTGCTTCCATGCCCCATTTGGACTTCCTAACTTTTGTAAGGCAGAGAAACACCTACACAGCCACTGCCTCTGAGGTTTTCTGCCTCCTTTCATCTCGGTCTCAGAACAATGAAATTCCTGATGTCTAATGAAATCTTAACTGTGGGCTCAACGTTTTAGAAAGAAATCCATGAGGCTCTACCATAGTCCTGAAAAGGGAGCTCAGTGGTTATGGTATCTGTTAGAATGGATGGTGATAAGGAAAAATATATATAGCTAGGAGAAAGAGAGAGAGAAGGAGGTGGAGGGGGAGGAAGGTGAGGAAGGAAAGAAGGAAAGAAGGAAAGAAAGAAAGAAGCAAGCAAGGGCGGTATTGAGAGATGTTGGAGACCAGGTTCCTGCTTCTTCCAACCTCTCATCAGCTTCCCATGTGTGTACTTCAGGGACCCTACAGGGACCAGGGGTTTAGCAAGACCTCTTCTTGACTTTCATCCTACACAATGTTCTGGAACCTTCACAGACAAAGCCTTACATAAAAGTGCACTATGTTGCTGCAGAGTAAGGTCCTTCAAACTCCCAGTTTCCATAGCACTTACAACACTGCCTGAATATACTCTTGTGGCCCTATCTATCTCAGAGGCCTAGGCTCTGGAGCTTTCATTTTTTTGGGTCTACCTAATGTGAACATCCTGTGTCCTGAGCCTGGGAATGCTGTGGCACCTTCACTCCCACTGCATACCACCCATAAACCTTGATTCACCTGAGCCTTAGAGTATTTTCTCTGCCTGTTCCTGTAACTATGAGTTAGTCCTCCAGTAAACCACTCCATCGTCCTGATAGCTACAACCATATCTTTCTGTATGAGGTCTGAAATCCCTTCCAGGTTCCTTCTTTAGGAATTTTCCCTCAGATTTAGGATACTCTTGGGAATTTTTTTCCATCTTCATAGTTACTCTATCATGACTTAATCATTCTTTATATTAAACTCCCCTTAATTAAACTAGTGATTGAACCCAGGCTATTATACTAGTCTTTTAACTGATATACTAGTCTTTTAAGATGCCTTGTCAAAAGCTTAATACCTGGATGAGTAGCTCCTTATCACTGAGGAAAAATTCTGCAGGTGTACTAATATCCAGAAGAAATAATTCCTGCTGAGAACCTAGCCACATCTTTCTCCTGGGATATAGTATGATCATTTTCATAAGAGAGGGTGTCAGATTGCAGATTCAGAAAGAAAGGACATTATAGAGATTCCCTCCCCTGAAAGACTTCACAGGTGTTAGAAATTCACCTGCCTCCAGAAAGTAAGCTGAATGTCATCTCTCACACTTCTATATATAAAACACTCAGTATAAGTGTAATACCAATACATGTGGAAAAACTAAAAGTGATCCACAGGAAAGAAATACAGAGTATATGGAAAGAGAGAGAATATTTCAGACCTAATGTTATCTCTTTTCATTTGTCAATAGGGAAAAAAAGTATAACCATTGTCCATTAACCTTTAAATTGGTGATGTAACAAGAATAAGAATTGTACTTCATACAGAATACTTTTTTTTAAATTAAAAAAAATATCAGGGGGTGGCTCAGTTGGTTAAGGATCCAACTCTTGATTTTGGCTTGGTTTATGATCTCAGGGCTATGGAATATAGCCTCACAACAGCCTTCACACTCAGTGGGGAGTCGGCTTGAGATTCTCTCTCTTCCTTTCCCTCTCCCCTCCTCACTGTATTCACTTTCTGTCTAAAATAAATAAATAAATATTTTTAAAAAATTAGTATGATTCAATAAAGTCTTTTTAATAATTTGTCTTGGTTTTAGAAGTTTATTTGCCCTCTAATTACTGAAATTTATACATTATCATAGCTAGTAGATGGTAATTATATTGAGATAGCTTATATGACTAGGTATGGACTTATATACAAATACAAATATATTTCTAAATCACCAAAAATGAAGAAAAAGATTTTCTGGTTTGAATGGAAACTGAACCTCGTAGTCAAAACTATTTCCTGCAAATCATAAGTCTAATTATAAATTAGGAATTATTTAATCATACTGAATATTTATTTAGATATATTTTGATTCAGCTATCAGTCTCTGGATGAATTTGTATACTTTGATGATAGGAGTGATTCATTAAAAGTTGCATTGAACTGAAATCATAGGGCTAGGATAAGTCCCCAATTGATTTGGATTCCATAAATTAAAAATATATGATAATATAGAAACAGATTGAATATGCATAGTTAAAAATAAGGTTTTTTAAAAAAGTTAATGTATATGATGTATCAGGAGAAATATTTTAACTAGGAAAGAGACAATTTTCTAGTTCTTAGTGATGTTCATTTGTGTATGAGTGATGTGTTATTTTAAAAAAATATTTAGTGTTCACTAAAGTTGGGTATCTAGCAGAATACTGTGTCAAGAAGCTGTTAGCCATTTATTTGCACTTGTTATTTAAAATATGGACACAATGCTACTCTTAACATATTGCATTCTTCAAACTTATGTTTACCCCAATTAACCTAAATTAGCTGTGAGATTTAATTATTGGCCTGATGGTATTCCAAGTACCACTTAATGCTTTGTCTTCAAGAAATAACTGCCAGTTACACAGTACCAGTAGTATCATACAGGCATTATTTGAAAACCATCCCCTACTATTTAAACCCTGTTTGAACTAGAATGCAAAAATGTATTAATGTGAAACTGCATAAATACAATTTGAATATACTTTATGTGAAATGTGTTTTATTTCCCAAGTTTGGTACTTCAGGTTTATGTTCATTATCATAAATTTGGTTTACCATCAAGAAACTATAAAATTGGCATAGAATTTATTTTGTAGCAAAATTTAGAGAAGAAAATAAAAATACATCTTTCAAAAGCTTTTTTAGGAAATGTGTTCCTTGCAAATTCTTAGGTATCTTTAAATTACTTCTGCCAAATATACTAAAATCTAATCCATTGTATAGTATTTTCCAAAAGCTATGAATATATCTTGCTGTAAAAGAGGGCAGGAAATAGGAAGTTTTTTATAATTATTTTTAAAACTAAATTGTTGAGAGTTTATCTCCAAATTACCATAATTTTAGAAATGACATTCTGTGTAAATAAACGAATTCATAAAGCATAATTTTTAACTAATAAATGAATGCTGAGAAATGACCATAGTAAATGAAGATCAATTAGAGAATAAAATTGCTTAGGTTTGGCCTTTAAGTGTGAAAGTTAGTTATTTTTGAATTTTATTTTGTTTTAGTGATATAGCTGAAAAATGAATACAGATGTACTGGGGATGTAAATGTATTTTAACTGCACAATTTAATCCATTTTATGTATACTTAACTCTGATATTTCAGTAGTGGTCAATATGACCATAGAAATTGAGGTTTAGGGGCACCTGGGTGGCTCAGTTGTTGAGCATCTGCCTTCAGCTCAGGTCATGATCCCACAGTCCTGGGATAGAGACCAACATCAGGCTCCCTGCTCAGTGGGAAGCCTGCTTCTCCCTCTCCCACTCCCTCTGCTCGTTTTCCCTCTCTCACTGTGTCTCACACACTTCTATATATAAAACACTCAGTATAAGAGTCAAATAAATCTATATAATCTTTAAAAAAAAGAAATTGAGGTTTATTTTATATATTCAATAATCCTTTAAATATTATTTTCCAGTAACAGGAATAGTTTATGAAAAATCTATTAGGGAGTTTAATATATTATTTTAAAATTTTGACTCACTTAACATCCAAATTAGCTAATACTTATTATCCAGAATTCATGTTTTCAATTGTTAAATTGTTTTAAATTGCTTTTCTGAAGTATAAATTACAGAAAATCAAGGTATCCATTTTGAAGATATACTTCAGTGTATTTTAACAAGTCTATATACCCATGTAACTACCACCAATATAAAAATAGAATATTTTATCACCCCAAAATGTTCTCCCATACTCATTTTCAGGCAATTCTCATGCCTTCTCTCTGACTTAGGCAAAAACTGATCTGTTTTTGTTCACAATGGATTAGTTTTGTGTGCTCTAGAATTTCATGTAAATTTAATTTTATAGTATAGTCTCTATTGCTCAGCAAAATTTTACACTTGAGATGAATTCATGGTGTCAAATGTTTTGGTGAGTTTGTTTCTTTTCATTTTAATTACCACCACCACCCCACTATTTAATCCCTTTTACTTGTTAATGAACATTATATTAGTTTCATTTTTTGACTATTATGACTAAAGCTGCTATAAACTCTTCTGTACAACTTTTGTAGTTTTAAGTTTCATTAGTTTCATTTTTATGGTAAGTAACTGAGAGTGGAATTTGGGGGTTGTATGGTAATTGTATCTCTAATTTTAGCACAATCTGTCAAATATTCTATTTTCTGATGAGAAAAAAAAAAAAAAACAAAAAAACAAGATACCAGTGAAGGACCCAAAATAAAATTTCTTTACAGAAAGAACAAATGTATTCCAAGTAAAAAAAAAGCCCAGAATACAGTTTTATGGGAGAAGGCTTTATTCTAGCAACATGTGTCTAAGAATGAATGACATCAGAACCCAAATATTTGGATTATCGAAGATATAAAATACATTTGTTTAAACAAATGTATTCAGTTGAGTTAATTTATGAATCCACTACAGGTGTTGGATAGCCTGATATAGTGCTGTTTTAGATAATTACTCATGATAATGCAGTAGCTTGAGTCTCAATAGTGATGGTATGGTAGCAATAAACAAAACAAAATATAAAAACAACAACAACAATGAAAACAGAACAGTGTAGAATAAACACTACAAAACAAAGTAAAAAGCAAAGAAAGAAACAAACAAACAAAAACACTCACCATAGTGAGCTAGCTAAACACTCATGCTCCTTAGGTTGTACATCTCCAGATGATATGCCCCTTTTCAGGTTTAGTACACCATAGGGTTTTTGTTTGTTTGTTTTTTTTTTTTTGATAAATCAAAATAAGTCTATATTAGAAACAATGTCAAATGGGGGTCATTGGAATTCTTATTAAGAATCAAATTAAAAGATATTCAACATTGCTTATACCTGGAATTTATGAACATTTTATAAGTGATTAAAATAGAATAAAAAATATACTTCCATAAGAGCAATTAGGAAAAGATAACTTTTGTCTTTTCAATGTATAATAATCTTTGGGATGGATTGTATTTGGGCTTGAATTCACTACTACTTACTCTGGGAAAATTATTTAATCTAGAGAGCTACCTTTTGAGAACAAAACTGTAAAATTAATGTAATGAATCAGAGATGACTTGAAACAAAAATTTTAGGTCTACCTTTAAACATGGAAACATTTTTTTTTTTTTAAGAAAGCTTTCTTTTTCAAAGGGGTGGAGCAGAAATGGAAACAGAAAAATAAATGAGTCATGGGGATGCTTCAGCAGAGTCTAGCCATGTCTAATATATCCAGCAAGGAGTAAGGAATTCATGCCAACTGTATAGTTTGTATTAACCATGTTTATATCTTCTTTAAACTAAATCTACCCAACATGTACAAGTTGGACTTGTCTTGTTCTGGACCACCCCATAATAATGAGTCACTCTGCCTTAGCATTATGCCTCCCTTGTCACTCCCCTCCCCAGGAATTATCCTTCTCCTGAGTGCATGCTTTTCAAATACAAACTAGAGTCTCTACTTTCACCCACTTTCCTTGTCAGAATCTCACACTTAGGGCCACCATAATATACCTGCCTTGATCATCCCAGGCCCTGGTACCAAGCAATGATGGACAGTTCCTATGCCCCAGAGACCACTGAAATTATTGAAATGAGTCCATCTTAAAACTGTTTATCCACCTCACTTGTTCATTCCTACATAAACCAAAGGAAACAATCTTACTAACCCACAATTTCCCCCAGCTTCTGCCTGCCACCAGCCTGTTTTCCTGTGTGGCCCTATGTAGTGTGGTATGCCTTCTCCTATAGGAACTGGGGATAATAAAATGTCTTTTCAGTGGCAATTTTCTCCTGACCTGTTGTCATTGCTACACCTCAAATTTTCTAATGCATTATATTTAAAAGCAATGATGTACTTTTATCTACTGCTACATCAAAGGCTATAAAAAGCATGAAACCAACTTTCATAATACAAATTTTTTGCTCAACTTTGTTTTTAATTTAACCTCTCATTTGGTTTATTGATAAAAACTGATTAAATTTTTGGTCTTCTAAAGACCTTTTCTTCTTATCATATATTAATTTATCATATTTTTTTACATTGGTTTGTGTAAGTCAAGCTATATATAAGTCTGCCCACAGGAGACTGATTTCTTTGGCTGAGAGTAATTTGGATAGTAGCAATCTAACGTAGCCATGTTAAGGTCCTGTCTGGTACCCTACTCTGTTTCTACTGCTTTGCTGCTGGAGTTTCTATTCAAATTATTTCAGAATTGAGGTAAAATTGGAATTATTTTTGCCCAGAATAAGCATTAAATATTACGATAATCACTACTATTATTATCTATGTGAATTAAAGCATTGATCTTAATAACTTTAATCTTTCTTTACTTCTGGTTGGTAGATGTATTATTTACCAAGTAATTTCTGTACAATCAGATTGGTTATTCTGCTCTATACTATCATTAGCCCTAAATACTTTAAACTGATCGTTTTCCAATATAACATACAATGCATTTCTTACTTGTGAATAGAATGCATGTAGATGTGTTTACAAATATCACCTCAAACAATATCACTGCAAGTAATAAACAATGAAATTAGTATTGTTTCAATGTTAAAGAATCACATGGAATCTGGTGATCCACAGTAGTAGAAAGTATTAGTACCTAAAATAATTTAAAATATTTTAAATGGGCACCTGGATGGCTCAGTTGGTTAAGCATCTGCCTTCAGCTCAGGTCATGATCCCAGGGTCCTGGGATCAAGCCCCACACCAGACTCCCTGCTCAGTGGGGAGTCTTCTTCTCCTTCTACCTCTCCCCCTGCTCATGATCTCTCTCTCATGCTCTCCCTCCTCATTCACTCTCTCAAATAAGTAAATAAAATCTTTTAAAAATTTTTAAAAATTAAAAAATAGAATATTTTCATTGAAAGTTAACTTCTGAAAATCTAAGTAAGACAATGGATAAGAGTTTTCCAAGCATGAAGATATGCCAGTATTATAAAATTCATTACACAACTATATATTATGCATCTATAACCAAAAAAAAATATACTGATACAAATTAGAAGAGAAGCAGACACAGAATTTGATTGTGAATATTGACTTGTGTTCTTATATTTAATGCATTTAATTTATATATAGCTATATTTTTTTAAAAAGTGCATATGTATTTTGAGGACAAACTTTGGAACATCTTACAAATATAAGTAGTTAGTTATATTAGCAAATAGTAAGGGTCTTTTCTTAATATTTTATTCATTTATTTATTTGAGAGAGATAGCAGGGCTTGGGGGATTCAGGGAGAGGGACAGAGGGAGAGAGAGAATCAATCTCAAGTAGACTCTATGCTCAGCACGAGCCCAACCTGGGGCTCAATCTCATGACTGAGATCATGACCTGAGCCAAAATCAAGAGGTGGACACTTAACCAACTGAGCCACCCAGGAGCCCCAACAGTGAAGTTTTATATGTAAAATGACATTGTGCAGACACTTCCTTAAAAAATACATGTTTGTGGGGATGCCTGGGTGGCTCAGTGGATTAAGCCTCTGCCTTCTGCTTGGGTCATGATCTCAGGGTCCTGGGATTGAGTCCTGCATTGGGCTCTCTGCTTGACAGGGAGCCTGCTTCCTCCTCTCTCTCTCTCTGCCTGCCTCGCTGCCTAGTTGTGATCTCTCTCTGTCAAATAAATTAAAAAAAAATGTTTGTGGCTTTTATATATGACATATCTAGTGGAAACATAGGTATCATTTGTATAATAAGCCTTGAACATGTTTACCAGATTCTGTTAAGAAGTTTAAAAAACATGGTATTCTTATGCTAGAATAACATTCTTTAATCACTTTTTGTTTAATTTATCATTTTATCTTTGTTTATTATTTTTAACCATTTCCCCTCAAATTGCTTGCAAAGGTATATTTTTCCCCAGTATCCGTCCTTATGTTTCCCCTTCAATAAAAAACATTTATTTTTTTCCAATTGTGAAACATAACATCCTCATCAAAAAAAGCATGAAAAATATGTAGTATTAAAACATATTTATAAATAAAAAACATATTTATACCTGTCCATTAACTACAAAGATGAAGAATCATTTTTTTTTTCATACCAAATGCCCCCTCCAATGAGATTTATAATATACAGCTAACCTGGTCCTTCTGAAACCAAGACAGAAGTAACAACTGTTTGGTAGAGCAGTTGCATCCCCCAAATGTCTTTCTTACTTATTCAGACAGTTGGACTTTGTCCTAACACAGTTATCTCCAAATTTGAAACAGCCAGAATGAAACAAACCTTATTACCTTTAGTGACTCTTAAAACTATATCCACTAGCATATAGAAGTATCTTAGTGTTAAATTTTGTGCACTGTTTTAAAGTCAAATTGGACTTATTATGTAGTAAAAATTCACTTTACACATTATCTCTCCATTTTAAATTAAAAACTCCACAAAGATACACAAAATTTTGACAAAATTAAGATAATGTACACTACACTGAATGTTGACAAGGATGAGTAAACTGAAAAAAAAAAAAACCAAAAAAAAACATTTTTTTGACCATATGGAATTAGAGCCCCTAGGTTCCCAAAATTTAAAAAACAATAAAGACAGTATTCTGAAAAATTAGACTAAATGTGTCTATCTAAAGTAGAATTGCTTTTAAGAATTTGTTTTACTTTAGGGCACCTGGGTGGCTCAGTGGGTTAAAGCCTCTGCTTTCCGCTCGGGTCATGATTCCAGGGTCCTGGGATCCAGCCCCTCATCGGGCTCTCTGCTCAGTGGGAGCCTGCTTCCCCCTCTCTATCTATGCGGGCCTCTCCGCTTCTTTGTGATCTCTGTCTGTCAAATAAATAAATAAAATCTTAAAAAAAAAGAATTTGTTTTACTTTAACCATGATTTTTATAAGAAATCTTTTGTTTTAAATAAATTTAATTAAAAGTTAATGACTAGAAGTTTTTAATTTGTAGAATTATTTTTGAGTACTGTCTGTTATCTAAGTCATCTTTAGAATAAGGAAAGTAATAGATGGTAGATATATAGACAGACAGATGGACATATCCACCTCTTGCCTATGTCTCCATGTTTCACAATGCCTGATATGACACATTTCAGAGATATAGCAGGGTCTATTTATAGCCTATACTTGCACCCTACAATCTTCCTTACAGTTATAAAGAATAAATTTCAAATGCAAAGCACTTATGTAAATCTAGCTAATAAAATGTCCAAAACTGTGTATGTTTGTATTGAGTACTGAATCAGAATCTTTTGTATCTTTGCTGATTATGTATCCTTAATTTAATCATTTAATTATTCTGAGCCTCAATTTTCTTATTTATTATAAGGGGATAATTACATTTACCAATTCATGATGAATGCCTGGTAAGAAGAGAAAGAATATGTTTCATAAATATTGATCCTTATTGGCTATATACAGAATACCTGTTCCCCCCACAGTTCATTCATCTCCCCACATGCTCCTTTCAGAAGGAAACTAGAACAGGTAAATTCATTTCTGATAACTCTTAGGTACTTAAAACTTATTTGGTTCCTCCATGCATTTGTTCAATAGTGAATTTCTGCATCCAGTAAGCAATTAAAATTTAAATCTTCATTCCAAGCAAATTTTCTCTCCTTCCCCTGCTTAGACTGCTCCAGGTAAGTTGTCTACTGTGAGGTAAGGACACATTGACATTTTTTCTCTACTTTCCTAACTTGAATTCACCCACCACTTTAAAAGGGGAGAGAGAGAGAGAGAGAGAAAGAGAACAGATACATGTGCAAGTTGGGGGTGGGTAGAGGGAAAAAGAATCTTAAGCAGGCTCCATACTTAGTACAGAGCCAGAGGCAGAGCTCTACCTCTCAACCCTGTGATCTTGAACTAAACTGAAATCAGGAGTCACATGTTTAACTGACTGAGCCACCCAAGCAACCCTCTACCTTGCATTTCTTATCCAAACAAGTTCTTGGAGAACTTAGTCTCAAAAAAAGGTGTTGCCACAGGTGCACGGTCTTTAGGTTAGGCATGTCTGACACCAGCCCACGAGTCCCCCAAGATCCAGGAAGCGCATGTCAAACTCCGAGGGCTTTATTGAAGCCCCTTCTCTAGGTTTCAGACAAGGGTGAAGGATTCTCACCGCACATCAAGAGTCTGCTAAGAAGTGCCTCTATCTGAATTTGGTGAGCCTTATCCTCTTAACAGAACTAAAAATCTAAAAGACTAAGTAGGGTGATTTAAGAAAAATTTTTAGAGGGCAATGAGACTCCTTACCCTTTTACACTTTTAGTTTGGCAAATTCTCTTACTTTACTTTAATCTGTTACTATTAGTGTGCTGATATGCTAATAGTTACCCTCTCTGTCTTGAGGGTCTTTGGTGAAACTACAAAATAGTGCTATCCTAAACATTCAGTTAAGGAAAAAAAAAATTCTGAGTAGGGTGTCTAATACATAATACATATTTAGTAATTAATAATTGTTTTTGGATATAATTAAACCATTATGTATTATAATTTTATATTAAATACATCTAAGGGAAACATTCAGAAAAAGTTTCACAAAAAAATGATAATGATTACCTCTTCAATGTAGTGGTTAAAATAGACTTTCATGAACTGAAATAGACATTTTACCCTAAAAGAACACATGGTTGTTTTCCTAGGAGTTTGACTATGTAGAGCCCTAGGAAATAGAAAATAAATCAAGTTATATTTTTTAGAGTGATAAACACAAAAACATTCTCCCTCTTGGTTCTGTATAGTTAGTAGTTTTGTGGTGTACAAAAATCTGCTTGAGCTACTAATATGATACTAAATTACTATAATATTAATTATATATATTAAGGTTCTCATTTACATGTTTTTGTTAGAAAAGAACTCAGGATCTAAGAGCACCTTAACCCTAAGAAAAATAACTTTTTAAAATCATTATTATTATACTAAAATGTGAAATTAGGGAACCCCTTTAGAAACATAGGGCTACTCTAATGAATGGATTTGTGAGGGAAGGTCATTTTCCATGATAAGAATCTTAATTCCATTGGAACCAGTTTTGAATACAAATTTGATAAAATGCAAATTTTAAGGAAAGAATAAAAAAACCTATATGAAGAGGAAAAAATGCAGAACCTTCCCAGATTGACTAAACTTTAAAATAGGAGAACTCTCATCTCTAACTACTACAAGGCACCCTTTATAATTATAAACCCATACAAAGCAGGAAATTCTTTTATTTTTTTTTTTTTTAATTTATTTGACAGACAGAGATCACAAGTAGGCAGAGAGGCAGGCAGAGAGAGAGAGGAGGAAGCAGGATCCCTGCTGAGCAGAGAGCCCAACGCAGGGCTCAATCCCAGGACCCTGGGATCATGACCTGAGCCAAAGGCAGAGGCTTTAACCCACTGAGCCACCCAGGTGCCCCACAAAGCAGGAAATTCTGAAAGTACTTGTGTCACTGTAAAATGAGATAGGACATCCATCTAGCCAATACAAAAATATCAATGCTTTACTTTATAAAATCTGAAATCGATATACTCCTAGATAGAAAAGTTTATATCTGTAAAAAAATTAAGCAAGCAGATCACAATAAAATATATTTGTAATATGGATTTGTAGTAAGATCTAATTATACATATCAGATCTACCTGAAAAATTTCATAGCCCATTAAAATAATAGAATGTTCCCATAGTTTACGTTATTGACAGGCCAACACCAGTAATATATTGGTAAGGACACATCTATAATAAGAAAAGAATGAAGTCACAAGCAAGTATCTTTATAATTGTCTTGTAGTAATATTTTATACAATTTTTATAATTGTAGTAATATTTTAATATGCAAACTTGCTGTGTCTATGAGTGTTTATATTATATCACAGCATGTGAGTCATGAGCATAAAATTAGTTCACTAAATATTACTAATAATATAATTTTAATGAGTGAATAATCCATTACATACAATTGGTTTTATTAAAAGTAATATAAATAATGCCATTATAAGTAGTGGTAGAAACAAATCATTCATTTCTCATTTTCTTCTCATAGAAGTGACTCTATAAATGGGAGAATTACCACACAATAGGATATAAACTTTTAAAGATACTAGATCTGTATTGTCAAATTGCTTTTTAGAAAAGCTATACCAATCTAAACTGTCAATATGAAAGTATCTATTTTGTTATACCACACATAAATATGTATATGAAATTTTTAAAAAAGATTTTATTTATTTATTTGACAGTCAGAGATCACAAGTAGGCAGAGAGGCAAACAGAGAGAGAGGAGGAAGCAGGCTCCCTGCTAAGCAGAGAGCCCGATGTGGGGCTCAATCCCAGGACCCTGGGATCATGACCTGAGCCAAAGGCAGAGGCTTTAACCCACTGAGCCACCCAGGAGCCCTATGTATATGAAATTTAACATGAACTTCTTTAAGCACTAAATAAATGAGACTTTTATTAATAATTTAATTTTCTTCTAAGAAGTATTCTGGATTCTTTTTTATGCCTAACTGTACTATTTTGGTATTGATTCATCATTGTATTTTATTTTATTTTTTTTAATTCAGAATTTCACTTTTTTTATATGTAAAATATTTTTTTAAATTTTTTATAAACATATAATATATTTTTATCCCCAGGGGTACAGGTCTGTGAATCTCCAGGTTTACACACTTCACAGCGCTCACCCCAGCACATACCCTCCCCAATGTCCCTAACTCCACCCCCCTACCCAACCCCCCTCCCTCCAGCAACCCTCAGTTTGTTTTGTGAGACTATGAGTCATTGTATTTTAAAAATGTCTAAACTTTGTTATAATTGCTGAGAAGTTAAGGAATGTTTTTAATTTTTTTTTCAGGCTTATACTTTAGAAAATAACTAACCACAAAATTTAATTAAAAAGTGGTTTTGTTATTTTTCAGTATGAATTAAATGATTAGGTTTCTTTATGCTAGCAATAAACTTAGAAACCATTATGGAGAATTATTCTCTTCACAAAAGCAATAACAAAAATTAGATAAAATTAATATATGTACTAACAAATAAACAAGAATTACTGGCCTTACCATTGGGAAATTGTGAAAGCCATGACAATTATTTTACTATTTGGAAAAAAACGTTAACTTCAATTAAAAAAATTATGAGTACTATCTAAACTACGGTATCCAAACAATATTATAAACTGAAAAGTATAACAAATATACTTTACACAGTAGTAAGCAATATCCAAAAAATTCAACAATTTGTAAATAAACATAATGTAGTAAAAGTTCATCTTATTCAAGGAGGAAAAAAAGAATAAGATAATGGGTAATGGTGAGTGGAGGAAGTTTAAGAGCAATCATTATTTAAAAGATGCATTATTTTATTATATACCATTTTCTATATTTTAACTTAAAAAAAAAGACTCATAGTTTTTGCCCTTAAAACAAACTCAAGGGAAAAAAAAAAAAAAGCTTAGCACAGAAAACTACACTTAGAGCAAAATAAAGGCTGAGCAACAAAAATATTTTAGATATGGTATGCGTAGAAAATGGACTGGGAATTTAAAGAAGATGTCACCTGTCCATCCCTTTCAGTTGGTGTAAATATACAAAGCAGAGTATCTTGTGTCCACGTGAATATGGTGCACAATTCACATTTGTCCCTTGTGATATTCTTAACCAGAGACTGCTATGCTGGGTATAGTGGAGTGTGTGTCTTTTCCTGAAGTTGAATTATTAAAATATGACTTATTTTCTTGTTATGCCTAGGGTTAAAAAATTATATTTCCCAAACAAGAAAATAAAATAAATTCCTGTTCAATAGAAGTTTTTTTATTAAAAAAAGTTTTTAATTGCAATATATGCCTTACCATTATCTTACTGATTTTAAAGCAAATATCACATAACACTTCATCATTAAGTAGTTTACTATGCACTTCTAGAGACATTTTCTAATATAAACAAAACATAACATACTTAAAATATGTGAATTACTTAATATGTAGTTTATATTAAGTTTTCCCTAATTGCTCCTCAAATGCCTTTTTAATCATTGATGTCAATAGTGATTTTGACTATCAGAATATTTGTTTGGTAGAAAGGGATTAGACTACACTGGAATCTCACATGTCAGGTTGAAGACCAGTAGGTAAAAATTATAGGCAGACATATTTCTGTTTAAGGAATTTTCCAGCATTACTATGACCTGTCTTTTGAAATAATAAACTTTTATACATTGAAAATATAAGCAGAAGTTGGTTGGCTGCATGCTAAGGATAAATTAATGAACACATTGAATTAGAAGTTGAACAAAATTATCTTTACTTCCACTCTAAGAGTCAATGATTCTGTGACAAATGTCACAGTTACGTGACATTTAAAAGCTCCCCATGATTAATATCTCTTTTAAATATATAAGTTATGTGAACTGTGAGATTTGTGGTTAACAAGTAAATGTTATAGAAAATAAATATTCTATTGTTTCACTTTTGCTTCACTAGTTTAGATGTTATTATCTCACTGAATCTTATTAGTTCTTTAAAACTGGTTTAAGAAAACAATTATCTCATAGTTTTGTCCTACCTAAATACACACATGAACACACACACACATGCTTCTTAATATCAAGAGGAAATCACTGAGTCACTTCAATGTGCAGGTCAGACTATGGATTCAAACTGAGAATTATTTAACCACTACTGTTCCTGATATATTGAAGTTATGCAGTCTCTGAATTTTCCCCATTTTAATATTAGTTATTTTTTTTAATAATTTAATATTTCTAGTAATGTACTGAGAGGTTTACAAAATATATAAATGTTAAATGGATGACAGTCAAAAGTCAGGAGGCTAGAACTAGAAGTATACAATAGCAAATACATTATTGTTCTTAAACTATAAATGGAATGGGATAATATAACCTAAATGTAGACTAAGATGAGTTAATACTGTATATTGTATACTACAAAACTTTAAGCAATTACTAAAAAGAAATACAAATAGCCAATAAGCCAATAATATGAATAAGTGGTATTAATTTTGTACCATTAATACTAAATTAGGGAAAAAATGGGAATAAGGGGGAAATAACAGAAAGGACCAATAGAAAATAGAAAAATGATAGAAGAAAATTTTCCCTTATGAATAATCATATTTAATTAAACAGTTAAGTATTCAATTAAGTAGAGAATACCAGATTTGATCCTATTAAAAACAAGATACAATTATAAGTTATCCAAAGGAAGACACAACTATATTGAAAATGAAAGGATAGAAAAGCAAATATCACACTGATTGAAAGAAAGCTAGAATTACTATAGACATAACAGACAGAATAGATTTCTGGACAAATAATATTGCCAGTGACAAAGAAGCTCATTTCATAATGATAAAGAAGTCAATTTATCTACTGGACATTATATCCTAAATATTTATCTACCTAATAACAGAGCTTCAAAATACATGAAAAAAAAATCTGATAAAATGACAAGGAGAAAGAGACAAATCCACAATTATAGTTAGGAATTTCAATAGCCCTCACTCAATTAATTACACAGTAGAGAATAAATCAGTAAAAATATAAAGGATATAGAAATTTCAACAACACTATCAGTTAAATTGAGCTAAATGACATTAATAGAACACTACATTCAAAAACAACACACATTATTTTCAAATGCACATGGAACACTTACCAAAATACAACATATTTTGTGCCACAAAAGAAGTTACATTAAATTTGAGAGGATTCAACTCATTTAAATAATGTATTATGGCCACAATGGTATTAAATTTGACATCAATAACAGATAAACATCTGGAATTTTCCCATATATTTGGAATCGAAAGTAATACAATGCAAAATCTCACTTGGAATCAAAGGGGAAAGAAATTAAAAAAAAAAAAAAAAGAAAAGATAAGGAAAGAAAAGAAAAGATACCACAATTTAAGAAATATCTTTAGAACATTATATAGCAAATGCATAAAACATAAAATACCTTTTAAAGATTTATTTATTTTAGAGAGAGAAAGGGCATGCTCACACCTGTATGTATGCATGAGTTAGGGGAGAGACAGAGGGAGAGAATCTTCAAGCAGACTCCCTGCTGAGCTTATGGCTCTACCTGGGGCTTGATTACAACCCATGAGATCATGATCTGAGCCAGAACTAAGAGTCAGATGCTTAACCAACTGAGCCACCCACATACTCCAATGAATTCTACTTTTATTTTCAGAATAAGAATAAGAACAGCAAACACATTTTTTTAAAGTATAAGGAAATACATCTCAGAGTCAAAAATCAACAAAAGAAGGCACAAAATAACAAAAAAAAAATCAATATATTCTAGACATTATTTGTTGAAAACATCAATCAAATTCTTACATCTAAGCAGATGTTAAATATATATATATATATATATATATATATATATATATATATATAGGACACCTGGGTGGTTCAGTTGGTTAAAGGTCTGACTTCAGCTCAGGTCACGGTCTCTGGGTCCTAGATTGGGGCCCTATATGGAGTCAGCTAGGAGTCTGCTTCTCCCTCTCCCTCTACCCTTCCCCCTGCTCTTGCTCACTCATGTGCATGTGCTTGCTCTCTCTTTTCCCTATAAGAGTAAAATCTTAAAAAACAAAACAAAACAAAACCACTCAGGTCACAAATAAATAATATAAGGAATAAGACTGGTTGCATCTCTATGAATTTTAGAGATATTAAAAGGTTATAGGCATATTGTGAACAAATAAAGGCATATTGTGAACAAATTTATGTCAAGAAATTCAACACTTACATGAAATGGAAAGTTTCTTAAAGAAACAAATAACTGAAGGTCATTTAAGAGCAATTAACCTAAATAGTTTTATATCTACAGAAGCATTGAGATGCATAGGAAAAAAAATTCTCACATACAAAAACCTAGGCTTAGAGAGATTCACTCTCAAAATCTGCTGAATGTTTCAAGAAAAAAAAAAAAATCTACAAAAATTTTCCAGGATGTGGAAATAGAAGAAGCAATTTCCAACAAATTTAGCATTGGCATGATGCCAAAACTATATAGCAAAAATATAAGAAAATTATAGACAAATAATTCATGAATGTAAATTCAATAATTTACAAAATATCAAGTCCAACAATGTAAAAATGGCACCTTCATGACCAAATGGATTTTATCCCATAATGTAAATAATTTTACATTAAAAAAAAAACAAGAATTCTCTAAGAAGACATAAGCATCCCCAATGTGTTTACAACTGACAACAGAGCATTAAGCTAGATGAGAAAAATATGATAAAACTCTCTAAAAACACATGAATCCACTATCATAGTTGGACACTTCAACACCCTTCTCTCAGAAATGGACAGATACAGCAGGCAGAAAAATCAGTAAAGACCTAGTTGAAGTTAACAATATCAATCAACTGCATAAAACTGATATTTATAGAGTGCTTCATCCAACAACTGCAGAACACACATATTTTCTCAAGCTCACATGGCACAGTCACCAAGTAAGACCATATTCTGGGCAGTAAAACACACCTTAGTAAATTTCAGAACAGAAATCATGCAATGCCTGTTTTTCTATCACTGTGATTACATTAGTATAATGGAATTAACTGGAAAATCTCAAAATACCTGAGATTAAACAACATGCTTCTAAGTAACACATGGATCAAAGAGAAAAATCCCATGAAAAATTAAAAATAATTAAAAATTAATAATATTTTGAACTACCTGAAAGCAGAACTTATAATTTCTGGGACATGCAAATTTGAGGAAAATTTATAGCATTGAATGCATATTGGAAAGGTCTAGTATCATTAACTTAAATTTCCACCTTAGAAAACCAGAAAAAATAGAACATATTCAATTCAAAAAAAAAGCTAAAGAGGGTTAAAACAAAAACAAAAACAAAAACAAAACAAGACAAAAACTAAACTAAAGGAGAAATCAATGAAACTGGAAAAAAAGGAAAGCAATACAGAAAATCGATAAAACCAAAAACTGGTTCTTTAAAGAGACCAAAAATATTGATAAAAATCTAGCCAGGTTAAGGGGGAAAACAGGATAAAAACTATCAAATGAAGAAGAACAGCACTACAGATCCCATGGACATTAAAAGACTAATAAAGAAATATTATGAATAACTATGCCCTCAACTATGATAACCTGGATGAAAAGCACCAACTCTTTGAAAGACACTATCTGCCAAAACTCAAAGAAATATGTAATCTGAATAAGACTTGATCTATCTAAGAAATTGAGCCCATAATTAATTACCTTCCAAAACAGAAAGCATCAGACCCAAATACAATACTGTTCATTTTTTAATTCTACCAAACATTTAAGGAAGATACTATACCAGTTCTCTACAATTTCTACAAGAGGACAGAAGCAGAAGTGTTATTTTCTAACTTGTTTAACGAGAGCAGAATAACACTAATACCAAAATCAGAAAAAGACATTACAAGAAACTTGCAAAACAATATCTCTCATGTACATAATATAAAAGTCCTCAACAAAATATTAGCAAATAAAATCCATGAAAGTATAAAGGATTTTTATACCACAATTAAGTGGGATTTCTTCAGTTATCGAAGGATAATACATCATTCAAAAATTAATTAGTCCATCACATAGATTAAAAAAAAGAAAAAAAAAAACATTAAAGGGACACTTGGGTGGCTCAATCAGTTAAACAACTGCCTTCAGCTTGGGTCATGATCCCAGGGTCCTGGGATTGAGTTCCATGTCAGGCTCCTTGCTCAACAAGGAGCCTGCTTACTGTTGTGCCTGCTGCTCCCCCTACTCGTGCTCTCTCTCTGACAAATAAATAATATTTGAAAAAATGAAAAATTTCCATTAAAAAATGAGCTAAATGGTGTACCAGAGTGAATGGGTCAATTAAGTGTTTGCCTTCAGCTCAGATCATGAGCTTGGGGTCTTAGGATTGAGCCCTGCATTGAGCTCCCAGTGGAGAGCTTGCTTCTCCCTCTCTGTCTGCTACTCCCCCTCATTTTCTCTCTCTATCATGCTTTATTTCATTTAAATAAATCTTTAAAAAAAAGGGGAGGGCTAAAGGCACTAACGCACTGAAAAAGATGTAGAGATGGAAAATTTGCTTATGAAAAATGCTCCATATCACATCTCATTAGGAAAATGCAAACTAAAGGAAGCTCTGCTACGACATGCCTGTTAAAATGGTCAACACCAGAACACTGACAAAAACAATTGCTGACAAGGATGTGGTGCAATAAGAATGCTCATTCAGTACTGGTGGGAATATGAAATGGTATAGCCACTTTGGAAGACTGGCAGTTTCTTAAAAAAACTATACATACTCTTTTCATAAAATTCAGCAATCATACTCCTTGACACTTACCCAAAGGTGTTGAAAACCTATGTCCACACAAAAACCTCCACATGGATGTTTGTAATAGCTTTATTTATGATTTCCCAAACTAGGAAACAACCAAGATGTCCTTCTGTAGGTGAATGGATAAATAAACTGTAGCATATCTGGACAATAGAACATGATTTAACACAAAAACAAAACAAAACAAAAACCAAAAACAAAAACCCACCAAGCCTTAAAAAGACATAGAATAAACTTAAATGCGTATTATAGGTGAAAGAAGCCAATCTGAAAAGCCTGTATTGTGTATAATGCCAACTATATGACATTCTGGAAAAGGTAAAGCTATGGAGACAGTAAAAATATCTGTTTGCCATGAGTTGGAGTACTAAGAAAGATGAATAAGCAGAGTATAGAATCTTTGTAGGGCAATGAAACTACTCTGTGTGATTTTATAATAATAAATGTATGTCATACACCTGTCCAAACCCATAGACTCTTTAACACTAAGAATAAATCCTAAGGTAAACCATGGAATTTGGGTTTTTTGTTTGTTGGTTGGTTGGTTCGTTTGTTTTAAGTACCATTGATGCTGATTACAGGGTAGGTTATACCTGTGACAAGGATGTTTGGGAAATATCTGTACTTCCCTCTTGATTTAATTGTAAACTTAACATGGCTGTAAAAAAAAATAAAGTATTAAAAAATCAATCATAGTAATTCATTATTTATATTAGTTTGCTAAGACCACCATATCAAGACTCAAGACATGGAGGTCTAAATACAGAAATTTATTTTCTCACAGCTCTGGAGATTGGAGATCTAAGATAAAAGTGTCAGCATGTTTGGTTTCCTTTGAGACCTTCCTGTTTGGCTTTTGAATGGCCACTTGTCACTTTGAGACCTTCCTGTTTGGCTTTCAGATGACCACTTGACACTGTGTCCTCAAATGGTCTTTCCTTTCTGCATAGGTATTCTTGTTTTTTCTCTGTCCCACTCTTTTTGCCTTATAAGGATATCAATCAGATTGAATGAGGGCCCACTCTAATGGCCTCATTTTAACTTAATCACCTCTCTAAAGACCCCATCTACAAGCATAGTCACATTCTAAGAAACTAGGGTTAAGACCCCCACATATGAAATATTTAGGGGGCAGAATTCATCCATAACTCCATGTTAAAATTTTAAATTGCATCACATTGTCATCTCAACACACACACACACACACACACACACACACACAATCGGAATTCAAATTCTAGTCCTCATAAAACCTCTCAGCAAACTTAGAAGGAAGTTCCTTAACTTTTATAGTAGCTATTCTATTAAATCATGAAAAACTGATTGCTTTCTCTCTCAAATTAGGAACATGACCCAGCATATTAAGTCTTTTTAATCCTGTTTACCATTGCACTAGAAGCTCTAGTCAGGGCATTGAAAAAAGAAAAAAAGAAAAAATGTGTCCAGATTGAAAAGGAGTAAAATGGTTTTTATTCACAAATGACATAATATCAATGTAGAAAGAAATCTACAAAAAAGTTATAAGAATAAGTAGACTTAACAATATTGCTGGATGCAATATGCAAAAATCACTTGTATTTCTTTATACTACTATAAGAAATTTGAAAATGAAATAAAAAAATACCCCCCCACACACACAGAGAGAAAGAGAGAGAGAGGAATATTACTCAGCTATAAAAATGAATGGAATCTTGATATTTGCAACAATGTGGATGGAGCTAGAGCATATCATGCTAAACAAAATAAGTAGGGAAAGACAAATACTATATGATATCACTCATACATGGAATTTAGGAAACAAAACAGATGAACATGGTGAGGGAGAGGCAAACCATGAAACAAACTCTTAACTACAAAGAACAAACTGATGGTTGCTGGGAGAGGGGAAGTGGGGGAGGGGATGTGCTAAATGAGTGATGGGTATTAAGGAAGGCACTTGTTATGATGATCACTGGGTGTTGTATGTAAATGGTGAATCACTAAATTCTACACCTGAAACTAAGAAAAAAACAAAACAAAACAAAACAAAACAAAAACATACAACTACTTATAGGCACATTAAAAATAGGAAATTTTAAAAAAATTACAAAAGATGTGAAACCACTATACTGTAAACTGTAAAACATTCCTAAGAGAAATCAAAGAAGACCTAAACAGAAATACATGTTCATGAATCATCCAATGTAGTACTATTTAATATCTAAACAGTCCTTTTTTTAAAAAAAATTGGCAGTTATTCCAAAATCCATTAAAAATTCAAATAACCTAGAATAACTGAAACAACTCTGAAATAAAACAAATCTGATTTTACTACCTGATAGCAAGATTTATTTTAATGCCACAATAGTCAATAGAGTGGCATAAGGTAAGCAAATAGAACAATGAAACAGAACTGAGTGTCCTGAAATAGTCCAATACATATGGAAAATTGATGTCTGTGAAAGGCATAAAAGCAAATCAGAGGGGAAATGTCTTCTAATCATGCTGGAACATTTGGATATCCATATACAAAAAAGGTAAACTTGGATCCATCCTTCACAACATGTACAAGAATTAACTCAAAATATCATAGACCTAAATATTAAACTAAAACTCTATAATTTCTAGGGAACTTCTTTGAACCATTTTAGGAGAACATTTTTATAACCCTGGTTGACACAGATTTTTTTTTTTTTAGGTTATGACACCAAAAACATTATTTATTTAAAAAAACAACAAATATTAAATTGGATCTCATCAGATTAAAAACTTCTGCTACTTAAAAGTTACTGTTTCACTTATTTCATTCAGCATAATCTCCTCCAGTCCTTTCCATGTTGATACAAAAATTGGGTATTCATTCCTTCTGATGGAGGCATAATATAGTCAAGCAGAGAGAGTCAATTATCATATGGTTTCATTTGTGGAGCATAAGGAATAACATGGAGGACACTGGGAAATGGAGAGGAAAAGTGAGTTGGGGGAAATTGGAGGGGGAAACAAACCATGAAAGACTGTGGACTCTGAGAAACAACTGAGGGTTTTTTGGGGGGGTGAGTGGTTGGGTGAGCCTGGTGGTAGGTATTAAGGAGGGTACATACTGCATGTAGCACTGGGTGTGGTGCATAAACAATGAATCTTGGAACACTAAAAATAAAATAAAATAAAATAAAATTATAAAATTTTTTTAAATAAAATTTACTGTTAAGAATATATAAAGATAAACCACACATTGGGAGAAAATATTTGTAAAGTACATATAGATAGGACTTCTATTCAGGATATATAAATTATACTCCAAAATTAATAAGCAAATGATTAATTCAATAAAAAATATAGCCAAAAGATCTGACCAGCCATTTTAATACAGAAGATGACAAATAAATGCATGAAGATCTCAACAGCACTAGTCACTAAGGAAATGGAAAATTAATTCATGATGTGACACTACAAAAGATCTATTGAAATTGGTAACATTTAAGAAGACTGATCTATTGGTAGATACCATGTGGAGGAATTTAAATTCTTATACACAGTGGTAGGAATGCAAAGTAGTGCAATCACTTTGAAAATTTGTTTGGTATTGTCTTAAAATTATACTCTTACCTATTATATGATCTAGACGGTCCACTCCTAGGTATTATCCAATGGAAATGAAGGCATGTATTCAGGCAAAAACTTGAATATGAATGTCTATAGCATCTTTATTAATAAAATCTGGGGGGAAATATCAGAAGTCTTTCATCAAGTAAATGAATAAACAAATGTTGTAAACCTGTAGAATGTATTAGTATTCATAATTTTTTTTAAAGTAATGAGATGCAATGAGGAGAATTTCAAACAATTTTGTTAGTGAAAGAGACTAGACAAAGAGTGCACTTTTTTTTCTGTTTTCCTTTTTTTGGGTAATAAAAAAGGAATAATTTATTTTAATAATTTACTACATATTGCCTGTGTCCTTAAAGAAAGAAAAAAAGAAACTTTAAAGATGTTCCCATTACTAATAAACTAAAACCTTCCAACACTATAAAAATACTTGCATGGTGTTAACCTTAAATATTTATACTATTAAGAGTGCACATTTTTAATTCCATTTATATAAACTTCTAATATATACTGGTACAAATCTTATCAGTGCCTGCCTGGAGGGATTCTATGCTGTAGCCTGAGGTATTCCCAATACTCAGAAAGGAGTAGAAGAGGCAGGAAAAAAGTTGCTACTGGCTGAAAACTTGTCATGAATCAGCTTAGGGTTAGTTTTTTGCTTTCTTTTCCTTACCACAGCGGAAGCATAGAAACAGCTTTTGCTAATGTTTGAACCACCACCACTTTCCTGACCTTCAAACCTTATCTCACCACAAAGAATTGGGCAAACTATAATCCAAATAAAAAAAAAGTCCAAACAGGGTTGAGGATTTAAGAGAACATGATGACAAGAACAGGAGATTTACTGGGTTGGAGTGGTACATCATTATCACGACTTTGCTGTTTTAATTCCAGGACCAGAATGATAAGAAATTTCAGAAAACATTTATATATAATTTAAATATCTTTAAGGGTGGAGTCCTGGTTGGCCAAAAGGGAGAAATAATAATCCAATCAAATATGAAGTATTTTGTTTTAAAATGATTAAAAACAACAAGAATAACAACATACACAATTTGAGTAAGTGGTAATGGGGGTTAGATAAAAGAATAGAGTATTATTGACTTGGGTGAAGCACAAATGATTTTTAAGAATATTTTCATTAAACATTTTTAAAAACAATTAAACTGGTAATTAAGAGTTAAGCAAAGGCATTTATTATTTCAGAGTGAAATTTTAGATAAATCAATCAGAATAGGTAATGACCCAAACTGAACTCAGACAGTAGTTTTGAAATCAATCCTTTTTGAAAACATATGCTTAAAGTACCCTGCTTACATAGAAAATGGTAGAATAACTGTGAAAATACATATTTTTGAAGCCTAATAAGTGCATCACACTATCTGGCTAGTTAGCTGATTAACAAGCCCTCCTTTGTTTACAGTGACAACCTCAGCTCCCTTGAAATGATCAAGCTCTTTACTTACATACTTTTAATCCCAGAAAACCTTATTAGTAAATAGGATTAAAAAAATAAAATATTCCCATAGTGTTAGCAATTTTGTATTCAGGAGGAATCTGTTTAAATTTGTTATACAACATAATAATAACTTATAAATATAAAGAATCTGATGCATTAAGTTTCATATTGTTTTTAAGATATTATTCATTTATTTATAGCAAGCGCATGAGCAGGGGGAGGGACAGAGGAAGACAGAGAGAGAAAGAATCTCAAGCAGACTCCATGCTGAACACAGAACCCTCACGGGGGGGGGGGGGGGGCTTCATCTCATAACCCTGAGATCATGACCTGAGCCAAACTGAAAAGTTGGATGCTGAACCAACTAAGCCACCCAGGCAGACCTTTTGGTTTTCATATTTTAATGTCAAATGTGCAATTCTGTATTTTTTTTTAAATTTGAACTTAAAGTGTATAAGATAATTTATTTGATTAGTCTGTAAATAGTATTAGACTATTTAAACTTTAATTCAATGTATTTATAAATTTGATGTAGTAAGCTTAAGAGATATTTAATACCTACAAGATTTTACTAGCATGTCATACAAAATTGAACTGTTTGAAAGAAAATTCAAAATATTAAATTTTAAAGTTTGAACTATGAAGAAGTTTAAGTTGTCAATTAAGAATTATTATCTAAAGGAATATAATCTGCTTAACTTGAGGTAAGTTGATTTAATTATTTTGACTTATTCAAATTACTTTGAAAAAGTCAAAATGTAGTTTTCTTCATTAGATTTGTAAATCTAATTTACAAGCTGAATTTAAATGCTTAAAGAATATTTCTAGAGTTGTTTTAATAAACATTAATTTAAAACTTAAATAACTTTAATTCTAATCTCTACAAAAAATTAACCTAAGATTTCAAAAATCTCAAAATAAAATGGTCACTATATGAAAAACAATGTATCTCCAAAGAGAAAAAAATGTATTTTTAAAAGGAATCATAAGGCCAAACTTAATTTCTAGATAAAGAAATATTTTGTTAAACCAGGGGAAAATACTCGGGTGGAAGGAAAATGATGGAAGACAAAATTAGGGCAGAAAATATGTAGAATTGAAGAGGTGGTTAAATATAAGAGGTTATTAGGAGGAAAATCAGTAGCCTAAATTATGAATTAGGTTAAAGGAGTAAGAAAGGTTAAATTTAGTTTCCCAATATTAAGCTTGAGGTTAATCAGTGTTCAGGGTTCAGAGAAGATACCAGAGCTAGAGACATAAAATGAGAGTCGGGGCGCCTGGGTGGCTCAGTCATTAAACGTCTGCCTTCGGCTCATGTAATGCTCCCAGGGTCTTGGGATTGAGTCCCACATTGGGCTCCCTGCTTGGTGGGTATCCTGCTTCTCCTTCTCCCACTTGCCTGCTTCTGTTCCCTCTCTCACTGTGTCTCTCTGTCAAATAAGTAAATAAAAATCTTTTTTAAAAATGAGAGTCATTTTGATATGGATGTTTACCCAAATAAATGAACCTACCCAGGATAAATTGTGTACATTAAGATGAAGAAAGTTCAAGGTAAAAATCTCAAAGAACCCAAACATTAATGCCTGAATAAATGAAGTTGTGATAGCAAAGAAGACAGAGTTTGACCATAGTGATAGGAGGAAAATTAAGCAAACTTTGTAAGGTAATCCAATAGAAGCAAAAATTTTGCTTCAAATATTCCTAAAAAGTCAAAAAAACAAATGAAGAACTCTTATGAAATACCAAATGCAAAGTCATAAAAGTACTCTTCATTGGTAACCTTAATAAGACTATAAATCAGGTTGAAAGTATAAATTCATCTATAATGGGAAGAAGACAGGTTAGGGAAAAGGAGGACAATGTGTGCTCAATATTTTTTGGTATTTTTAGTATAGGAGATCCTCTTCTGGGGGGAAATGGAGGTACTGAATGTATGAATGAAACTGCTGAATTTTAAATTCTTGCGGTCACAATAAGAACTGTAGTCTACTGTAGAGTTTAAAACAATCACATGAAATATTTGGTGTATTATACCAGATAATAAATTGTAGACATATGGAAATTGGTAGAAGGCATTCTTATTTTAAGCCTTCATGGAGAAACCTAGTGGAATAAGTTTAGGTATTTATAAATAATGCAAAAACTTATAAGTCATTATTTTGGCAAATTAAGGCATTAAGTTTGAACACAAAATTTTAGTAGTATTCACTATAGAAATAAAGCATCAAACTGTTACACTGGTTTAAGATATTGACTTCTCATTTATCATGTTTGAAAAATATCCTTTATTTCTAACTCTATATATAACAAAGCACAGAAGCAAACATAGATTCTTCCACAGTTAGTGTTTTTGCTATGCAAGGCAAGGCAATTTAGATTGCTAATGGATGAATGTCCTATAAACTTTTTCTTGGATAAGATGTGAAGGATTGACAGAAGAACAATCCATGAACTGGGTGTCCTAATAAAAAGGAAAAATTATTTACAATTTTCCTTTTGATTAAAGAAGTAAAAAAAATTTTTTTTTCCAAAAGAGACACATGTTTGAGTTGACAATTTTAGAGATTAGAATGGCAGCAGGAGAATCAAAATTTCTGTTGCTGAAGAGCTATTAGGGGGGAAAAAGAAAACTGTCCACAAATCAGGACATTAAGAAACAGTTGGAAAGGAGCACCTGGGTGGCTCAAGGGGTTAAGCCTCTTCCTTTGGCTCAGGTCATGATCCCAGGGTCCTGGGATCGAGCCCCACATCGGGCTCTCTGTTCAGTGGGGAGCTTGCTTTCCCCACCCCACTTCCCTCTCTGCCTACTTGTGATCTGTCAAATAAATAAGTAAATAAATAAATCTTTAAAAAAAAAAAAAGAAACAGTGAAAAAAATATCAAAAGAAAAGTTATCCGTATAATGTCAGAAGCCATTCAAAGAACTGGCCAATGTCTTTTGTGGAAGAGAGATAGTTTTTGAGAATTTACCAGATGTTAATTATTAGGAATGAGGGAAAGATTGGTGGGGAGAGAGTGTCTAAACAATGGCAAGGGTCACAAAGCTTTATGTTTTATTGTTATGGTGCTGTCTGTTGATTTGTTTTTCTAGAAAGTGGTAATTAATTGAGCTAGAAGCAATAGTGGAAAGCCACACTTGGAGGGTGGAGAAATAAATGAATGGTGTCTCTAAGGAAGAAACGGTTTTCATTTATGAAAGAAGGAATAGGAGTTCCTTCATGAGAGGGTGATGAACTCAGGGAAAGAGGAATATAGAAGTATTTGAGAGGTAGTGGCTGAACAGAGGTCATTATTGAGATAGGGGATAGTTGAAGAGATGTAACCCCCGAACTTAATTTTTTAACACTGTTTTATGAAAACTGGAATAAGTGACCTAGAGATCTGTTTTAAAGTATTTTATGAGGTCTATATTTTATTTTAAATTGTTCAATAACAAATTAGTACTAATCTAGTGACTTAAAACAGCACAACACCCATGTATTAACCTACATTTCTGTAGCTCAGAAATCCAAGCGAGCTTGATTGTTCTAAGCTTTGGATCTCATAAAACCAAATTCAGGGTCCGATGCAGGCTAGGTTCCTACCTGGAGAAGAATTTGCATCCAAACTCATTCAAGTGTTTGGTAGAATCCAATTCCCAGAGTTGTAGAACTGAGGGCCCGCTTTTTTCACTAGCTCTCAGTCAAGGGGTACTCTCAGTTTCTAAGGGCTATCAGCCAGAGTTCCTTTGCATAGTGCTTCTTCCATCTTCAAAGCCAACAATAGCACATGAAATCATTCTTGTTCTTCGAACCTCTGATTTTTCCTTCTGTTACCAGTTGGAGATAGTTCTCAGCCTTTAAGAGCTCATGTGATTAGATCAAGTCTACCAGGTATTCTGCTTTTCTTTGAAGTCACACATGCCATATGACGTAACAAAATCACCAAACTGATATGTCATCACATTCTCAGTTTCTAGGGATCAGAGTGGGATACCCTTGGTGGAGATTTTTACCAATTCTGCCTACCATAAAATTTTTGAGGAAGGTAGGCATTGATTGGGTTTGGAGTCTGAATCTGGAGGATAGCTCATCTACATCAACAGGCTTAACCTGGAGTGCACATTAGAATCACTCACTGCTCAGGCATGGGCTCTTTTCCAGAACAATCAAATTAAAGTTTCTGAGTGTGTGGGGTAGGGGTCAGTATAAATCTTCCCAATCACCCTAATTGTGATGGTGGTCTCCACAGTTGCAGGTTAACAGTACAATATATGTGGTGGCAATACCAGGAAGAGTTTGAGCTGACACCAGATATTCTAAACCTTATTTGAGTCTAATTAATGCTTTCCTGGTGTCTCTAATTTCAAAGATTCTGAGAGTTCTAATTAAGTTGAATATTTGTGTGCACATTATGGCCCACATATGAACAATGCACTTTGCACAGAGGAATTAATCTACAGATGGACAAGTAGGTCTTGCCAAATTTGGAGAATGATTTGAAAACATTCAAAACCTGCTGAAGCATTAAATCACTTTCAAAGGTGGCTTATGGAATAAAAGTTACAGATCTCTGAGTGAGACAGTGGATTCACTAAAGATACCTATAAATCATGTAAGCAATAGGAATATTTTGGATATGTTAGGCCTACATATAAGGCTTTGTAAAATTGAAAGACTTTCTAATTTTTTTTTCTGGAATTACGTTCATGTCAAGTCAAAACTTATTATTGTAATAACTCTTAATAGTTCCAAATTATTCTCCAAATTTGAACTAAGTCCATATGATCATTCATAGATAATCATTTATTTTAAAGTGACTGATCTCTAGAGACATTTCTAAAGCCATCACTGACAATGGCTATAACTTATAAAAATTAATTAAACATATTGAATATATTAAGAATATTTAGTTCCTAGATATATTTGAATTTGGAGCATTATCCCCCATGAAAATAGGTAATTGGCCTGTCTAAATTTTGAAATATTATTCTAAACTTCTGAAAAATTAAAAGACAATTATTGTCCTCAAAGGTTTCACAGTCTAATATTGGGGGGCAGATACAAATGAACAATAATAGTGAAAACACGGAGTGATCTTGGTCAAAGGTTTCATAACCATTAAGTAGTTAAACACTTATGCTCGCCATGATGTTACTTCATTTTTTAAAATTTAATTTTGCAAACTAGAAAATAAAGTCCAGAGAGTTTCAAAAACTTGGCTAAGATCACACAACATTTTCATCACTGTGGGGCTAAGATTTTAATTCAGGCAGGTAAGGTGCACAAAGCATCTCCTTAGCCACTTTGTGCCACAGACTTCTATACTGCTAGAACTAACTCTAACAAAACTACAGTGTAGAACAAAATGTTTGCAGCCCACATTCAAAATGAAATTACTCACTTTTACTTGGAAGCTGACATTTGAATTGAAGGTAGAATTTCACCAGGTATAAAAATTGAGGAGGCAGAGTATTCAAGATATTGGCAAGCTCATGAAATCTTAATGAGTAGTTTGAAACACTGAAACTACATTACTATCTTTCTTTCAGAAATCTCAAAATGGTGCTCATTATCTGCTGCCTTCATTATTTCATCTCTTACCTATTCTTAAAATATTTTAATTTTCCTTGTAACCATTCCATAGAAATATTTTCTCTACATCATTTTTCTCTATTAAAATTACTAGGTAAAAGCATATGAAATTATGTTGTCAAGCAATTTTACACAAAATTGTATATATTTGCATATCTACCATAAACATGCAAGGAAACCAAACACTCAGAAGCATTTAAAAAAAAATTCATTATGTAGAGTTACTAATTGGTATCTTGTTTTGATAACTTTTCTCAGAATGGAGATTTTTCAACATAATAAAGGGCATCTACAGAAACTAAAACTAACATACCTAATAGTGAAGTATTGAACACTTTCCCATTATAATTGGAAACAAAAAGTATGTTAACCGTTACCACTTCTATTCAAAATCTTACTGGAGTATGTAATTGGTATAATAAGGAAAAAATGTATAAAGTTTCAAAAGTGAGAAGTAAAATTGTCTTTATTCACAACTGACATAAATGTTTACATACATTATCCTGAAGGATCTCAGTATACATAAAATGTAGAACTAATTTGGGGCTCTTGGTAGGCTCAGTATGTAGATCATGCAACTCAATCTCAGTAGAGATTACTTTTTTTTTTTTTAAGCAGAACTAATTAGTGAATTTATCAAAGAATTATGAAAAAGGGCCAATAGACAGAAATCAATCTTATTTATTGCATTGTATATAAAACTGTCAGATATTTTGATGAAATAAAAGATAAACAGTATTATCCAAAAACAAATAAAATACTTAGTGTAATGAGTTAAATTGTAGGCCCCCCCAAATATATGCCCTTATGCAAATCCTGAAAACCTGTGAACGTTACATTTTTGTAAAAAGTGTTTGTAGTTGTAAGTGAATTAAGGATCTCAAAATGAGATTATTCTGGATTACCCAAATGACCTAAATATACTGATAAATGGATAAATGTCTTTAAAAAAAAAAAAAAACAAAACAAAACAGAGGAATCCACAATGTGAAAATGAAAGCAGATTGGAGAGCTGCTGCCATAAGCCAAAGAATGCTGACAGCCAACAGAAACTGGAAGAGGGAAGGCACAGAATCTTCCCTAGAGCCACCAGAGAGAGTGCAGAGCTGTAGACATTTTGATTTTAGACTTCTGGCCACCAAAGCTATGAAATACAAAATTCTCTTACTTAAAGACAATGAGTTTATAGTAATTTATTATAGCAGCTCCAAGAAACCAATATACTTAGTAATACATTTAACAAAATGGATGCAACATATACACTGAAAATCGTAAAATATTATAGAAAGAAATTGAAGAGTAATAATTTAGTGAAATCTCAAATTTGAAATGTTTGATATTGTTAACATTGTCCACAAATTTCAGAAATTGATTTACAGATTCAATCAATTCCAAAATCCCCAAAGCTTTCTTTTCTCTCCAAATTCACTTTATTTTATAATTTATGCAAAAGTTGATACAGAAAGGAAAAGAATGTAGAATTAATAGAAAAGAAAAGACAAAAGGAAACAGGAAGGGAAAGGAAAGGTAAGGTAAGGAAAGGAAAGGAAAGGAAAGGAAAGGAAAGGAGAGAAGTAAAAGAAAAAGAAAGGATGAAAGAAAAGAAAAGGAGAGGAAAAGAAAAAGAAAAGAAAAGAAGAGAAAAAAGAAAAGAAAAGGCACTTGAACAAAAAGCCACCTGTACCAGTCTGCAAACTGGCTTTGTGTTGAGAAAAGCCTCTACTTATTATTTAAGTATACTATGATCCTTGGGATCAGCTAAAATATAAGCTTAAGGTCTTTTCAAGTCTTTATGAGCATGCCTCGTGTGTGTGTGTGTGTGTGTGTGTGTGTGTGTGTGTGTGTGTTTGATTCTCCATATGCATAGCTGTAATTGAATGTCTTATTTCCCCAGTGTCCTTACAGTTTCTCCTCAGCTCCTTAGATATCTATTGTATGTCTCTAGAGATATTCTCTTATCTCATTCTGTGGGTATTTGTCTCTCTGGAGGGATCTCAAGGAGAACCCACTGCTTCCCTCCGTCTGACATAAATGTTACACCACTTACCCAAACCTCTTTGCCTGAACTTTAAGTTAGATGAAGAGAGCCACCTCCTTCCAGCAGTCCCCAGACAGGTAAGAGTATTACAAATAATGTCTTTGCTGGTTTTTCCCATTCAGAAAAGGGTATTGGGAACTAAGCTGGTGCCTCATCTAGAATGATGTCCCACCATACTGGGAAGGTGGGACAAGTTAGTAATAACCACATGAAATTTCCTGCTATTTTGAATATGGCTATTTCTTGAGAGTTTTCATGTGTTTGCTATAGACCTTTGTTTTCCAGAACTCTTTAAAACTATTTTAGCCAGTCTTTAGTTCAGTATCTTCTGTTTATTTGATTTTGTTTTTATTCTCTGTCTTTGTTTGTTTTTTAAATGCTCAGTGGTGTGTGAAGGCTTGGAGTTTCCTAATCCACTATTTTCTTGATGTAACTCTAGCAGTGTCATTTGCAATATTCCATGTTTAACTTAAGACTTCTTGATATAGTTTACTTATCAGCAAATGTTGAAAATTATTTTAATGCATTGTAACCATCATTTATTTAATAGATATCAAGACCTACACTAATATTATTACAATTTCTTTCCTTTCAATTCTTGGATGAAAAAAAGATGGAGGTACAAATAGTTAAAGCAATGTTTTCCTAACATTAACTTTCTCTGTTATTTACTAACTTTAATATTGGAATTATTCTTTATAAATATTTCATAGAATTGTTGCATTAATGCCATGATTCTTGAAATGAATGAAGTTCAGTGTGTAAGGTATTGCAATTGTTCAATAATCTTAAATTGATAATGTTATTTTTATATAGCTATATAACAAAGCTTCCAGATTTTGAAGTCAATTTGATTTCAAAGTATGGGCTTTTACTACAGTATAGTTTGGCCAATATTTAATATAATGTTGAGACATATAATATTTTTTCTCTGTGATAGTAAAACAATATTAATGTAAGAGCTAGCACCCATGTTGATGCTAAACACTGGAAACATAGCTGTCAATTTTCATTCCCACTTGTATGCCATTATCAATAAATTATAATAAAAGAAGTTTCAAAGTAACATTTCTTTGGGGGAAGCTGGGAAAGAATAAGGTAGAAATTTCTTTAGAATACTATGATTTCCACAGATATATTTTCTAAGAAATATTATGAACATTATCATTTTAATTTTTCCTAAGCTGAACATTTCTTACTGTAAGCAAGCTATAATTCTGTCAAATAGAAGAAAAATATGTTAACTAGTTTTATTATATTTTGCATAAATATAATCCATGTCTTTTCTAACTTACCATGGCATTTCAAATGCTACAAACATTTTTAAAAAGAAAAACAAAGAGAAATATAAACATGTTTAATACATACACCTTGAAATGCAAATAAATTTGGCTTTAAAGGGCAAACTATACTGCATGCTAGTACTTTCATCTATTTTAACATATTTTGAAGTTATAAAATTAGATGTTTTCTATATTCTAGACATGTAAATACTTGAGTCAAATAAACATACAAACACAAATCTTTTAAAATCAAGTTTTATATGCAATAGTATATATTTGGCATTTAAAACTAAAATAAATAGGATTCAAATGAATTAACTTCTAATTACTACATATAATACTTCAACATATTTCTATCAGAAACATTTGTTAAATAAATGGTTGCTTAAAAATCTTCAGATAAACAGAGAACATCATTTTTATGGTGACTTAGACTTTAGGAATGCTATTAAAATTAATTCAGATTAGGAAATTGAATTAATTGTGAAACTGAGTCATAATGGTTTTTTTTGGGTTTTTTTTTTTTTTTTTTTTTTTTTTTTTTATGTTACAAAAAAGGAGTTGTTAATTATAGGGAAGTGGAAGAATGGGCAATAGTTATTAGGAGTTAGAAGTGGCATTTAAGATTATAGCCCAGTTCTCTCTGGGCTCAACAATTAAGTGGCTCCCCTAAACTTCTCATATTGTCACTAGATACTGGAATGTATTCTAAAATGTGAATCTTTTAGTAAAGATTTCTTTTTTTCTACTGAAGTATTCTATTTTTAAGTACTTTTAAAAAACTCTATCTTTAAGTGTTCTTTTACTTCTCCCAAAATTTTTCTGGAATAATCAGAGAATAAACATATTTGATATGTAAATAAATATTAAAAGATTAACAACCAGCTTTACTTTTTGCCCCCTTTCCCTTCCTTCTTAAATCCAGTGCAAAAAAGACTTTGTCTCCATCATCTATTAAGTATATATATGGCAAGGTCAGAAAATACCCTAAGTGACAATGATCAGTTCCGGATTTTCATCTTACCTGCTTTTCAGGGTTATGTGACATGATTGATAAGTCTTATTTTCCTTAAATACTTTTTCACTTGGTCTTTAGTACAGGTACTCTATTTCCTTTTACTTCTCAAGTCATTCTTTATAATTTGAATTTTCTGGATAATCTTGTCTTCAACTCTGATTGGTAGAGTACTCCATAGCTTAGTCTTTCTATCACTTTTTCATCTATAGTATACCAAGATATTCACATCAACTCCCCTAATTTTAAATAGCATATAGTCATAGATTTCTAAATCCTTTTCTCAACTTTCAGCTACCAGTTTTAGGTGAATTCATGTAACCACCTATGAAGCACCTAACTAGTCTCCTTGCTAATTATTAATTATTAAATTCCGTGTAGTGTATTTTCCATGGTCAGCAAGGATTCTATAAATTAGTAAATCATATTGCATTATTTCTCTGCTTTATTTATTCTAGCGGATTTCTATACTGTTAGAACAAAAATCCGAGTACTGTGAGGCCTTAGATGATATGACTTGTATTAGCTTTCTATTACTGCTATAACAAAGTATACCAGAACAGTGACTTAAGCAACACGAATTTATTATCTTATAGCCTTAAAGATTTGAAGCCCAAAATTAATATCCCTGTGCTAAAATCAGGTTTTCTAGAGGGAGATGTTCTTTCTGGAGGATCTAGGACAGACTACAAATTCTTGCCTTTCATAGTATCTCTTGGATATCCATATTCATTGGCCTATAGCCTTCTTTCATCTTCAAACCCAGCAATAGCCAGTTCAATCTTTCTTATTTTGTATCACTTTGACACTGATTCTCCCACAACCCTCTTTTTTACTCAGAAGGACCTTTGTGATCACATTGAGACCAGACAGATAATTCAAGATAAATTCCTCAACTCAAAGTCAGCTAATGAACAACTGTAATTCTATGTGCAATCTTAATTCCCCTTTCCATGTGACACAACTTATTCACAGGTTCTAGGAATTAGGATGTGGACATATTCATGGGTCCATGATTCTGACTAGCATATGGCCCTTGGGTACATCTTCAACCTTCTATTCTAAAATCTCTGCCTTTATTCCATGTATTCATACTAACAACCTTTATCTTCTAACATGTCAAATTTGTTCCCATATCAGTGTATATTAATTTTTGGTTCTTTCTACTTGGAAAAGCCTTCTCATAGGTTTTCAAATGGCTTTTTCCCTATTGATACAGATTCTTTCCAAATTTACATCTCAAGAAGATTTCCTTCATCATTCTACTTATAATTATCTTCTACTCCTTTAATCTTTTCCCTAACCAGTATCTATCATTATCTACCATTATATTTTATTTTTATATAGTACTCTGTATGTATGTACAAATTTTTCTAGCTCCCAAATTAGAATATAAACTCACTGAAAGTAATAAATAGTTCTGTATTATTTATCAATATATCCTCAGCAATTAAAACAGTATTTGGTACATGGTAGGTGCTCAATAAGCATTTATTGAAAAGAAAAATATATATCTTTAAAGGATACTTTGCAATTATAGACTACCATCTGTTATTCCACATTATTTCTTATATCATTTAAGGGGGAAAAAAAAGTCAACTATGACAAACTTATTGCAATACTAGAATTGAGGAGGGGGGGAGCAAGATGGCAGAGAAGTAGGAGACCCTGTTTCAATTAGTTACCTGAAGTGAGCTAAATATTTACCAGAACACTCTGAACACCCATGAAATCAGCCTGAGAAGTAAGATTATACACTTCTAGATCTCTACAAGGGCAGAAGACATCAGTGGAGAGGTAAAGTGGAGTGGGAATGCTCAGACTGATATTGGAGGATAAACAGAATGGGGAGGGAGGCACCAGAAATGACCCATTGGAAAGTAACACACCAATACAAAAGTGCCCAGTGATTGGGGACAAGCATTAACTTGGAGTCTGGTTAAAAGCACTCAAAAAGAGCAAAAGATCTTAAGGGGCAAGTGGTGGAATTGGGTGGCCACGGGCACATTCCTAAGCCCATGATCCCAGGATGGTCACTGCCAGTGAACACCTGTGACTGAGAGAATCCAGTGGGGGCTCCAATCCCCCTGGGCCTGCAACTTCCTGCTCTTTGCTCCACCGATTGGGCTAAGTGCAGCCTCGCCTAAATCTGAGAAAACCTGGTGTTGGCACCAGCTGGTGGTCTCTGAACCCACAACCATCCACCACCTGCACAGCTGCTGGGTTGTGGGCATGGACCCCAGACAGCAGTCCCAACAACCACCAGGATAGGGCTCCCCTGGACCAACATAGCTCATGGTTTTAGTGGCACAGGGGTGCAAAGACAAACAGGGGCCTCAGACAACCACTGAGATGGTGGCTGGAAGTGTAAACAGCCTGTGGGAGGTTGTGTAGTGTTCAGCACAGATTGTGGAGGGGGAGTCTGTGTGTTCTGGACCATCCAGAGGGGAACAAACTGAGGCTTCTCTCTGAGGCCCAGGACTGGGTGTAGACAGCTTACTTTTTGCACTAGCTCTCTGAAAAGTCACAAAATGCTGCCCAAGAACAAAAAACTCCAAAGAACAAAAACCTGAAAAACCAGTTTGCACAGAGTCCAACCCCTTGCTAGAGGGCAGGGCAACTCAGCCCAGGCAAGACTGACTGAAAAACAATGTGGCAGGCCTCTCCCCCAGAAGACAATCCCAAAACAAGAGGCCAATAACTACAGGGTCCCCATAAAACTGTAAAACCCCAACATCAGGAGAAAACAATATAATAAGCCCCCAGTACTACCCCAAAACCTGTATATTTCATAGATATAATTTTTTTAATTAGTTCTCATGATTCTCCATCTTTTTTTTTTTAAACCTGCCCACCATTACAACAAGATATTTAATACAACATACTTCATAATAACTATTTAACTCGAACTTTTTTCATACATATGCCTGGGTTTCTTTTTTTTTTTTTTCTTTATATAGATAGATAGATAGATATTGATATAAGCTTCAAGGCAATCCTTTTTCCCTATTCAATACAACCCCTATATATAAGCCAGTTTTAATTTCCCTTTATCTCTGGAAAGTTGAGACCTTTAATAAATATAACAAGATACACCCAGGAAGTACTGAAGTAACCTCCCTTGCCCACATCAAGGGTTTATAACCACCTTCATATCTTATTCTTCTGTCAACATTTCTGTGTATTTGTTTTTGTCCTTGTATTATATAAAACTTAATCTTGGAGTTCATTTTAACTGGTTTTTTTGTTTTGTTTTGTTTTGTTTTGTTTTTTTTTCCTGTCTTGTTCTTACTTTTGTCAGTCTTCTTGTTTATTCATTTTTGGTTTATGCTCCTTATAAATCTTACTTTTGGGACTAATTTTGGATTTTTTTCCTCTCCTTTTCTCTTTCTTTTTTTTTTTCATTTTCTTTCTTTTTGGTGGTCACTTTCAATTGCTCCAAAACATTCCAGGGTGCACCTTGCCTGGATCAAGGCTGATATATTCAGGTTTACATCTCCTCAACCACCTCTCATCAAAATGACTAGGAGGAGAAACACCAGCAATGGAAAAATTCAGAGACTGTGACCTCTGCCACAGAACTATTGGATATGGACATATACAATATGTTGGAAATGGAATTCAGGGTAAAAACTGTCGAGGCAGTGGCTAGGTTGGAGAAGATCATTAGTGACAACATAGAATCTCTAAGGGCAGAGTGAGAGCAAATCTGGCAGAAATAAAAAATGCTATTGAGATCCAATCCAATCTAAATACTCTAACAGCTATTGTAACTGAGGCAGAAGACAGAAAGTGATCTAGAAGACAAACTGATTAAAAAAAAAAAAAAACAAAAACAGGATCAGGAGGAGGCCTGGGACAAACAACTTAGAAGCCATGAGAACAGAATTAGGGAAATAATTGGTGCCATGAAACATTCCAATGTCAGGATTTGGGGGATCCCTGAGGGGGTAGAGAAAGAGAGAAGACTAGAAGATATAGGTGAAAAATACTGGATGCAAATTTCCCTAAACTGGGTCCTGGAACAAGTGTTCATGTCCTAGAGGCAGAAAGGATACCCACCAAGATCAACAAGTCTAGAAAGACATCCAGACACGTGATTGTGAAACTCATGAATCATAGTTTCCAACAACAGGTCCTAAGGGCAGCTAGGGGGAAGAGATTCCTATGTATAGAGGAAGGACCTTCAGAATAACATCAGACCTGTCCACAGAAACCTGGCAAGCCAAAAAGAGCTGGCAAGACATATTCAGGGCACTAAATGAGAAGAACATGTGTCCAGAATACTTTATCCAGCAAGGCTGACACTCAAAATAGATGGAGAGATAAAGAACTTCCAAGATTGGCAAGGTTTAAAAGAGTATGCAACCACCAAGCTGGCACTATAAGAAATATTAAGGGGGGGTTCTATAAAAGAAGAAAGAACCCAAGAGCGACATAGAATAGAAAGTTACAGAGACCATGTATAGAAACAAGAACTTTATAGGCAACATGATATAAATAAAAATTTCATTCTCAATGTGAATGGCCTAAATATTCCTATAAAAAGGCACAGGGTTGCAGATTGGATAAAATGACAGGACCCGTTCATATGTTGTCTACAAGGGACACACTTTGAACCTACGATATATCCAGCCTGAAAGTGAAGGGATGGAGAACCATCTTTCATGTAAGTGTGCCTCAAAAGAAAGCTGGAGTAGTGATTCTTATATCAGATAAATTAGATTTTAAGCTAAAGACTGTAGTCAGAGATACAGAAGGGCACCGCATCATTCTTAAAGAGTCTATCCACCAAGCAGATTTAACAATTGTAAATATTTATGCTCCCAATATGGGAGCAGCCAACTACATAAACCAACAAAATAAAGACTCATATTGATATGAATACATTAATTGTAGGGGATTTGAAAATACCACTCCCAGCCATGGACAGATCAGCTGAGCAGAAAATCAATAAAGAAACAAGAGTTGTGAATGACACATTGGACAAGATGGACCTCATAGATATATACAGAACATTCCACCCTAAAACAAAAGAATACTCATTCTTCTCAAACACACATGGGACTTTCTCCAGAATAGGTCACATTAGGTCATAAATCAGGGCTCAACTGGTACCAAAAGATTGGGATTATTCCCTGTATATTCTCAGCCCACAATGCTTTGAAACTGGAACTCAACCACAAGAAAAAGTTTGGAAGTAATTCAAACACTTGGAAGCTAAACTACATCCTGCTCAAAGAAGAACTTAAGCAATTCATGGAAACCAATGAGAATGAAGACACGTTGGTCCAAAACCTATGGAATATGGTAAAGGGTGGTCCTAAGAGGGAAATACACAGCCACCCAAGCCTCACACACACATACACACACACACACACACACACACACAAAATTGAAAAATCCTCAAAATCCCAAATACACCAACACTCTTTACACCTTAAAGAACTGGAACATCAACAACAAATTAAGCCATCCCCTTGCACAAAAAGGGAAATAATTAAGAATTGGAGCAGAGATCAATGAGTTAGAAACTAGAGATACAGTAGAACACATTGATGAAACTAGAAGTTGGTTCTTTGAAAGAATCAATAAGATCGATAAACCACTGGCCAAACCAATCGAAAAGGAAAGAGAGGACCCAGATGAATAAACTTATGAATGAAAGGGGAGAAATCATGATTAACACCAAGGAAATAGAAACAATGATCAGAAATTATTTTCAACAGTTATATGCCAATAAGTTAAGCAACCTAGAAGAAATAGATGCATTCCTGGAAGCCTATAAACTTCCAAGACTGAAACAGGAAGAAATTGGAAACCTGAATAGACTAATATCTGGTAACAATATTGAAACAGTGATCAAAAACCTCCCAAAAAACAGGAGTCCAGGACCTGATAGATTCCTTGGGTAATTCTACCAAACATTCAAAGAAAAAATAATACATATTCTCCTGAAGCTGTTTCAAAAAATAGAAACAGAAGGAAAACTTCCAGATTCTTTCTATGAAGCCAATATTACCTTGATCACCAAACCAGGCAAAGACACTACCAAAAAGGAGAATTTCAGACCAATATCCCTGATGAATATGGATACCAAGATTCTCAACAAGATCCTAACTAACAGGGACGCCTGGGTGGCTCAGTTGGTTAAGCGGCTGCCTTCGGCTCAGGTCATGATCCCAGCGTCCTGGGATCGAGTCCCACATCGGGCTCCTTGCTCGGCAGGGAGCCTGCTTCTCCCTCTGCCTCTGCCTGCCTCTCTGTCTGCCTGTGCTCGCTCACTCTCTCTCCCTCTGTCTCTGACAAATAAATAAATAAAATCTTTAAAAAAAAAAAAAAAAAAAAAAAAAAAGATCCTAACTAACAGGATCCAATAGTACATTAAAAAGATTATCCACCATGACCAGGTGGGATTTATCCCTGGGATGCAAGTGTGGTTCAACATTCACAAATCAATCAATATGACAAAATCAGTAAGAGAAGACAGAAGAACCACATGGTCCTTTCAATTGATGCAGAAAAAGCATTTGACAAGTTACAGCATCCGTTCCTTCAAAGTACAGGGCCAGAGGGAACATTCCTCAACTTCATAAAATCTATCTATAAAAAACCAATAGCAAATATCATTCTCAATGGGGAAAAACTTGCAGCCTTCCCACTGAGATCTTGCCACTGTTGTTCACCATAGTACTAGAAGTCCTAGCAACAGCAATCAGACAACAAAAAGAAATAAAATGTATTCAATTTGGCAATGAAGAAGTCAAACTCTCTCTTTTCACAGATGACATGATACTTTATATGGTAACCCCAAAAGACTCCACCCCCAAACTATTAGAACTCATACAGTAATTCAGTAATGTGGCAGGATACAAATTCAATGCACAAAAATCAGTTGCTTTCTTATACACTAGCAATTAAAATATAGAAAGTGAAATTAGAGAATCAATTCCATTTGCTATACCACTAAGAACCATAAGATACCTTGGAATAAACCTAACCAAAAAGGAAAAGGATCTATACTCAAAGAACTACAGAACACACATGAAAGAAATTGAAGAAGACACAAAAAGATGGAAAAACATTCCATTTCATGCATCAGAAGAATAAACATTGTTAAAATGTCTATACTGCCCAGAACAATCTATACTTTCAATGCCATCCCAATCAAAATTCCACCAGCATTCCTCAAAGTGCTAGAACAAATAATCCTAAAATTTGTATGGAACCAGAAAAGACTCTGAATCACTAAGGAAATGTTCAAAAAGAAAAACAAAACTGGGGGCATCATGTTGCCTGATTTCAAGCTTTACTACAAAGCTGTGATCACTGAGACAGCACGGTACTGGCACAAAAACAGACACATAGAATAGTGGAACAGAGTAAAGAGCTCAGATTTGGAGCCGCAACTCTATGGTCAAATAATCATCGACAAAGCAGGAAAAAATATCCAGTGGAAAAAAGTCACTAAATTGTGCTGGGAAAATTGGACAGCTATGTATAGAAGAATGAAGCTTGACCATTCTCTTACACCATACACAAAGATAAACTTGAATGGATAAAAGACCTCAATATGAGGCAGGAATCTATCAAAATCCTAGAGGGGACTATGGGCAGTAACCTCTTCGACATTGGCCACATCAACTTCTTTCACAATGCATCTCTAAAGGCAAGGGAACAAAACAAAAATGAACTTAATGAACTTTTGGGACTTCATCAAGATCAAAGGCTTCTGCACAGCAAAGAAAACAGTCAACAAAACAAAGAGGCAACCCACAGAATGGGAGATGTTCACAAATGACACTACAGACAAAGGGCTGATATCCAAGATCTATAATGAACTCCTCAAACTCAACACTCAAAAAACAGATAATCACATCAAAAAATGGGCGGAAGACATGAACAGACACGTCTCCAAAGAAGAAATACAAATGGCTAACAAACACATGAAAAAATGTTCATCATCACTAGCCATCAGGGAAATTCAAATCAAAACCACATGGAGATACCACCTTACACCAGTTAGAATGGCTAAAATCAACAGGACAGGAAACAACAAGTGTTGGAGAGGATATGGAGAAAGGAGAACCCTCTTAAACTGTTGGTAGGAATGCAAGTTGGTGCAGCCACTTTGGAAAACACTGTGGAGATTCCTCAAAAAATTAAAAATAGAGCTATCCTATGACCCTACAATTGCGCTACTGGGCATTTACCCCAAAGATACAGATGTAGTGAAAAGAAGGGCAATGGGTACCCCAATGTTCATAGCAGCAATGGCTCCAGTTGCCAAACTGTGGAAAGAGCCAAGATGCCCTTCAACAGATGAATGGAAAAAAGAAAATATGTTCCATAAATACAATATAGTATTATGCCTCCATCAGAAAAGATGGATACACAACTTTTGTATCAACATAGATGGATACTGGAAGAGATTATGCTGAGTGAAATAAGTCAAGCAGAGAGAGTCAAGTATCATATGTTTCACTTCCTTATGGAGGACATTAGGAGAAGAAAAGGAAAAGTCAACTGAGGGAAATTGGTTGGAGATGAAGCAGGAGAGACTGTGGACTCTGAGAACCAGCCAATGGTTTTGGAAGGGAGAAGGGTGGGTGATAGGTGAGCCTTGAGGTGGGTATTAAGGAGGGTATGTATTGCATGGAGCCCTGGGTGTGGTGCATAAACAACGAATCTTGGAACACTGAAAAATAAAATTAAATTAAGATGTTAAAAATACTAGAATTAGGAGATTAATACTTGAATTGTTCAAAATTACATCAATTCATCTCTTGGGTATGACTCAAATTCTTTACTTTGGTATCTCAGAAAATTTTAAATATAATATAGTACATATTACAATTGAAGCCCTGCTAATGCTGATTTCTGTTTGATATGACATATTCAAGTTTGTGTGAGAGGCTCTCATACCTCATCTTATCACTAAAACAATATAAAAATTAATATATTAATTTTAGAAAAGCTTAGCTCAAACCAAGAGGAAAACATTAAGACAGAAAAGCAGAAATCATGGTCTCATAGTCAAAATTCATGAGTAGAACTTAAGTCTAGGAAAGTCACAGGTAAATCAGAACTAAAGATCTGAACAACTGTAATTAAAGATGTTAGCATCTGCATAGGGAAAAGAAACAAGTACTTTATCTTTTGCTATAAATTCTGTATCTGTGTTATCACATAAAGACAGTGACTATAAATATCTGGCAGAACTCCTTGTTTTATCCTGGAAGACTGCTAACCATTCAAAATTATAAAGAAATAAAGAGACACTGAGAACTCAGGGCCCTAAATATACATCATGTTTGGGAATGGATTCTAAATTCATATTACTGAAGGATGCAGGAACTTCAGAGAAATTTACATGACAACATGTTGTGAATTTGTAAAATTACTAATCCCTGATAAGTGCAAATGTGAACTCAGGGAACTCGGAAAAATAAAAAAAAAAAAAGTACATTGCAATAAATTTGAACGCAACGCATAATGATAATGTGAATAATGACAGCAGCATAGAGTCAAGTTATTCCAGAAACAAATAAATAATATTTCTTGTGATGAACAATAATGGATATTTAAAAGTTATTGAAATAAATATTTTCAGAATATTCACAAATATAAAAACAGCAAGCTCTGGGGAAGGTAGAGAGTATGATATCCATTTATCACATTATTAAACGTTCAGTTTTTAACAACAAAAACCACAATGCATACAAAGAAAAGGCAAGTACGGACCATTTAAGGAAAAGATTAACAGAGATTGTTCCTGAAAAAGTCCTGATAGCAACTATACTAGAAGAAATATTTTAAACAACTATCTTAAAGGTGCTAAAAGACCTATAGGAAGATGGAGAGAAAAGAAAGTCAAGAAAACAATTTATGAAAACTTGGAAATATCAATAAGGAGATAGAAAACCTAAAAAAGAAGCCAAAAATAACTCTGGAGCTATATATTATAATAACTAAAACCAAAAATTTACCAAAGGAATTCAAACTCAAAGTAGAATAGACATGAAAAAGAATACACAAACTTGAAGTTAGGACCATGAAAATTATTGAGTCTGAGGGAAAAGAAAAAAACAGCCTAAGGTAACTAACTGTAGGGCACCAGCAACCAAGACCAACATACACACCGTGAAAGTCCCAGAAAGAGAAGAGAAAGAGAAAGAGGCAGATAGAATATTGTAAGAACTAAAGTCTAAATTTCTCAAATTTGATGAAATGTATGATTATTAAAAATTCAAGTTCAACAAAACCAAGTAAAATGAACTCAGAGACACACAGAGAGACATGCACACACACTATGAATTCTATATCCAGCAAAATTGTCCTTCAAAACTGACAAAGAGGGATACCTGCATGGCTCAGTCAGTTAAGCATCTCCTTCAGCTCAGGTAATGAACCCACAGTCCTAGGATCAAGCCCCACATGAGGTTCCCTGCTCCATGGAGAGCCTGCTTCTCCCTCACTCTCTTGTTGCCATGCTCCCTGCTTGTGCTCTCTCTTTCTCTCTCTCTGATTAAATAAATAAATAAATAAACAAATAAATAAATAAAAATCAATCCTAAAAAAATGACCTTAAGTGAAATTAAGATAATCCTAGATAAACAAAAGTTTAGAGAGCTTTTTACAACTGGACTGACCCTGTAAGAAATGCTCCAGGGAATTCCTGCAGCATAAAATGAAAAAACTCTAGCATTAGTAACTTGCAACCATATGCAAAAATAAAGATCTCAATAAAGGTAAATGCATGGGCAATTATAAAAGTTAGTATTATTGTAACAACAGCTTGTGGCTCCAATTTTTTTTCTACATGATGCAAGAGACCAGTTTTAAAGCCAATAATTAGTCTAAAAACCAATATTACTGTAATTTTCTTCAGTGACTCCACATTTTGCTTTCTTCATAATTTAAGAGCCTAATGCATATAAAAGAATTATTAGTTTATGTTTGGGGGCATACAGTGTAAAGATGTAATTTTGTGGGGGCACCTGGGTGACTTAGTCAGTTGGGGGACTGATTTAATTTCAGCTCAGGTCATGATCTTGGGGTCCTTGGATTTGGCATCGATTTAGGCTCCATGCTCAATGGAGAGTCTGCTTGAAAATTCTCTCACTCTGCCTACCTTTCCCTTCGCCTCTCCCCCTGCTCATGTATGCTATCTCTCTCTCTTAAATAAATAAATAAGTTTTTAAAAAGAAAGATGTAATTTTGTGACAAGAGCATCCAAAAGGAGTAGGGACAGACGGGTAAAATTTTTATATGTTATTAAAGGTAAGCTGGTATAAATTCAAATTAATATGCTATAACTTAAAATGTTAAATATATCCCATAATAACCACAAAGAAAATAACGATAGACTATGCACAGAAGGAAATGAGAAAGAGACTTAAACTTTTGCTACAAAAAAATGTAATTAAACACAAAAGAAAACAGGAATGCAAGAAATGAGGGACAAAAATTATAAGACATATAGAAGTAAGTCCCTCCTGACCCATAATAATTTAACTGTAAATGGATTAAATCCTACATCAAAAGAGAGATATTGGCAGGACAGATAAGAAAACATGATTGTGTACGATTGACCTATTTTAGATTCTAAGAAACAAACAGATTGAACGTGAAAGAATGGGAAGATAGTCCATGTAAATGGTAACCAAAAGAAATCAGTAGTAGCTATACTAATATTAGACAATTTTAGACTTTAAATCAAACAAGACTGCTAGAGACAAATAAGAATGTTATTTATTAGTAAAAAGTACAAATGAGCAAGAATATATAGTAATTATAAATATTTTTGCACCTAAAAGATGCCATCAAAATATATGAAACAAAACTGACAGAAATGAAAAGTAGAATAGTTTGACAATAATAATTGGATACTTCATACCTCACTGCCAATAAAGGATAGAATATCCTGACAGAAGATAAAGAAAGAAATAGAGGAGTTAAACAACACAATAAACCAATCAGATCCAACAGACATAGAGAACACTGTACCTAATTACAACAGCATACACATTCTTCTCAAAGTACAAAGGACATTTTACAGTATAGATCATATGTCAGCCCACAAATTAAAAAAAAAAAAAAAAACTTAAAAAAGATCTCAGGGGTACCTGGGTGACTCAGTGGTTGGATGTCTGCTTCTGCTTTTGGTCCAAGTCATGAACCTAGAGGCCTGAGATCAAGCCCCACATCTGGTCCCCTGCTCAGTGGTGATCCTGCTTTTCTCTTTCCCTCTGTCACTTTCCCAGTTCATTCTCTCTCTCTCTCTCTCTCTCTAATTAATAAACAAACAAAAAAAAACTTTAAAAAAGATATCATACAAAATATCTTCTCTATTCACAAAGGGTGAAATTAGAAAAGTTGGACTTCATGATTTTCTCAAAACTATGCATCAAAAGATGTTATCAACAGAACAAAAAGGAAATCCGCAGAGTGGGAGAGTAATTTACATATAATATATTTGATAAAGGGTTAATATTCAGAATATATAGAGAATTCCCAAAACTCAACAACAACAACAACAACTCAATCCAAAAATGAGCAAAGGGCTTGAATTGACATTTCTCCAGAGAGGAAATACAAAGGATAAACATGCATGTAATAAGATGCTCAAAATCACTAGTCATTAGGGAAATGCAAATAAAAATACAATGAAATACTATTTCATAACTATTAGGATGGCTGTTATAAAACAAACGGAAGATAAGTGCTAGTGAAGATGAGGAGAAATTGAACCACTTGTGCACTGCTGATGAAATATAAAATGGTACACCTACTGTGAAAAACATCATGGTGATTCCTCAAAAAGTTAATAATAGAATTAACATAAAATCCAACAATTCTACTTCTGAGTATATATATATCAGTGTCTCAAGGAGGTGTTTGTAATCCTATGTATATTCATTGCACCAACGCAATGTTTACTGAAGAATGGATCAGCAAAATGTGGTGTATAAATTCAGTAAAATATTATTCAGTTTTAAAAAAGAAGGAAATTCTGACACATGCCACTGCATGGATAAACCCTCAGTACATCTTAAATGAAATAGGTCAGTCAGAAAAAGATAAATATATGATCTCAACTAAATAAAGTATTTACAGTGGTCAAAATCACAGAGACAGAAAGTAGAATGGTGGTTGCCAGGGTCTGGAGGGAGGAGGCAATGGAGAGTTATTGTTTAATGGGTACAGAATTTCAGTTTTACAAAATGAAAAGAGTTATGAAGATGGATGGTAGTGATGGTATCACAACATCCTTAAAGAATTTAACATTACTGAACCATGCACTTAAGGGCTAAGATGGTAAATGTTATAAGTATTTTACCACAATAATACATATATTATATTACTGATATTAAAGAGATAATATATCACAGATATTAAAAATTCATTGGTTAAGTTAAAAGTTAAAATACAAACAAGTGAATATATGAATAGCTTCACTTGCTAACCAAAACTTCCCCACCTACCATAGACAATAAGATAGTCACTGCCTTGTTTAATGGTTCTGACTGGCCTTACCTCAAGAAGTTACATATGAAGAGAAAGCCAAATCTCAAGCTCCAGTTCCATCATCTAGCAGATGTATAATTAGAGTCACCTTCTAGCATGCTTCAGAAAGCCAATAAAGCTAGAGGAGATAAAGGGGTGCCTGGGTGGCTTAGTGTGTTAAGCATCTTCCTTTGGCTCAGATCATGATCTCAGGGTCCTGGGATTGAGCCCCTTATCAAGCTCTCTGCACAGCAGGGAGCCTGCCCCTCCCACCTGCCAAATAAATAAATAAAAATCTTAAAAAAAAAAAAAAGCTAGAGGAGATACAGAACAGAAATAAAATTGCAAGACATTACCAATTTATGTTAGAACATTTATGGGGAATATATATGGATATATATTTTGACAGGGCTTGACCACAAGGTGTAAATAAACAAACAAATAAATAAATAAACAGCTGTAGCTGAGTGTATTGATTTCACTCAGTAGTTCTCATTCTTAGGCAATTTTTCCCTTCCAAGGGGACACTTAGCAATATCTGCAGACATTTTTGGTTGTCAGTCTGTTTACCCATTGCCATCAATGGGTAGAGAAGCCAGAGGTGCCTGGGTAGCTCCATCAGATAAGTGTCTAATTCTTGATGTTGGCTCAGGTCATGATCTTGGGGTCCTGGGATCAAGCCCTGCATTGGTTTCACACTCAGTGGGGAGTTGGCTTGAGATTCTTTCCCTCTGCCTCTCTCTCACCTCACTCTCTCTGTCTTTCTCTCGAATAAATAAATCTTCAATAAAAAAAAAAAAATGGGTAGCAGTGAAGGTTGCTAAATATCTTACAATGAACAAGTGTAATCTCAAAAACTAAACAAAACAAAACAACAACAACAAAAACAAATGTCAGCTGTGTTGGGAGTAAGAAACCATGATGTAGATGTATTTGCCAGTTTGGGTTTAATGTGCTAAAATAAGCAGCCAGTTTTAATTCTTTATTTGGTTGGCTCACTGTGAGGAGGTGAAACAAGACTAAGTTGTCATAAAATCCCTAAAATGATATGATAAATACAAATAAAAGACTATTGGAATGGATTATACTATATAGCATACCTATTCTACTACTATATTTTCCTCCTTGGAAGCTGAGAAAACTATCTTTTAATGAAAGCACTGAGAAATTAAAAGCATTGCTGTGGCAGTTTCTAACAGGCTAGAGACATTGTAGATGTGGTGATGGAGATGGAAGATCTTTTGATGGAAATGCCTCAATCGCAGAATGGCAGAAACATAGTAGAACATTAGACTGACAGAGTTAAGATATTGGACAGTAAGGTCAAAATAATGATCAAATAGTCTAACCCATAAGGATGCTTGGCATGAGGAAATTGACCCCTAAGACAAAAATACATGGATATCCCCTTAAGTTCCTATTTTAATCTCTTTTTTCAAGATTCATTTATTTATATTAATGAAAAAGAGACAGAGACAGAGAGAGAGCTGGAGAGGGGTAGGGGGAGAGGGGAAGGAGAATCTCAAGTTGACTCCTTGCCCAGCACAGAGCTTTACAGGGGACTCAATCTCACTACCCCAAGATCATGACTGAGTTGAAACCAAGAGCCCCATGCTTAATCAACTGAGCCACCCAGATGCCCCAAGTTTCTTTTAATTACTACAACCAAAAGAATATTCTAGACTTTTATGACTAAAGAGGTCAGGCTTGAACCACCCCAGTGCTCAAATGATTGTACCCAAATTCCAAATCTGAGCCATTTCACAGCTTGGGGTCATTCAAATGAAAGGGAAAGGAAGTATTAAAAAAGAAACCTGCAATGATACCACTGATATGTATGATGAATTTTCAACTTAACATGTCTGGAAAGGTATCTGTAGCAATTGAGTATTTGAGTGACAAAACAAAAGGAGAATAGTTTTATCCCTTTTGAAATAAAAGGCCTGAAGTATACAGAAGATTCTTAATATTCATGAGAATAGAATGACTTGTTCTAAGGATATTAGTCATCCTACTTCCTCCAAAACTTCAGTGCTTGATGAGGTTTTGAGACAAAAAAACAAAGTGACTCTGGTGGGGAGGAGCGGGAAAAGCAGACTCCCATCAAGCAGGGAGCCTGATGTGGAGCTCAATCCCAACACCCCGAGGTCATGACCTAAGCCAAAGGCAGATGCTTAACCCACTGAGTCACCCAGGTGCCCATGGTCCATTTTGTTTTAAATTACACATAGGATTCATTTATTTATTCAATATATATTTATTAAGTTCCTACTATGTATAAAGGATAGTTCTAGTGCCTTAGGATAATTATAGAAAAAAATGCAATACAGAAAAAAATGCAATTTACATTACCAAAAGTTTTTCCTTGGCAGAACTTACATTCTCATTGGGAGCAAGGCAAAAAGAAGCAATAAATATCATAAGAAAGTATGTTATAGAATATATTGTAAATTGATAGGTATGATGGAGACAAAAATGTAAAAAGTAAGAGAATCTAGAGTGTCTGAGTTTGGGAACTAGCCTGGTTAAAGTAGTCCCCTCAGAGATCATAACTGAATAAAGATTTGAAGACAACCAGTGGTTAGTCAGGTGGGTAACTAAGAAAACACTGTTTGAAGCAGAGGAAACTTTGTGCATAGCCAATGCAGTAAGTAGGAATGTGACCTGCAGATATTAGAACAACAAGGAGGCCAATGTGAGGGGACCAATATTAGAAGACAAGAGGGACAATAATTGGAGAAGTCAGAGAGGTGAAATAACATGTGGCAAGAACCTGTATTTCTGCTATGTTCCTGAAACTTTGGGTACCAAAAATATTCAGCTAGTAGTATTGGTGACTACTCTTGTGTGTTCATCTGTTCTCCAAATACTTAACTTGCTCTCTTTCTCTATGTTACATACTGTTACCCCTTCACAAAGGAAAAATCCTGAAAGTTATAACTAGTTATAATTTCAGTCTCAAAGTTGAAGACCTCTGTGTGTTGTGTGGTAGTTTTGCTATCCAATCTAGGTGTTTGATCTGGTGACAGTGAATTTAAAGGACTGGTCATGGTCCATACATTCTAAACACAGTGGGAAAACAAAGAAAATGTAACCATATTATGTAGTTCCCTTGATAAAGAGGAGAATGAGAGATCGTCAATAATGTACTGGTGTCAGATTACACTGGTTTGTAAACCCCAATTGTTAAATTTTCAGGAAATTTATAAGTTCATTAACATCACATTGGGAGCTTGAAATTAACTTTCTTGGGGATATATACCAGGGAAATTGGCCAATACTACAAATAAGGATCATTTTTCCCAGAGAGCTGTTGTTAAGCACTGAGGCATACTATAATAATTTCTAAAATTTTACAAGACAGGTGTTTGGAGGTTTCACAACCCTAGCAGTGGGAAATGATCCTTTGGTAATCTTTGATTTTTCTTCTGGAAATTAGAGAAAAGCAAACTCTCCTTGACAGCAAATTACTCAATTAGCTTTCTGGACATCCAAGGTTAGGGAAATAAGAGGTTGTCTTCAGTCTCAAACCATGCAAACTGTTAGTTTGTTTTCTGAAAGCACAATTCTTTCAAAAATCTAAAGTGATTGTACTTTTTAAATTCCTATATATAGTCAATGTACCAGAAACAACACATAACTTAATTTTTCTTTGATAGCTAACTCATGTGTCTTTTTATCTCTTTTTGACTATAACTTTCTATCTAACCTTTGATGCTTTAGTGGGATAGTTACATACCTATTCTCTTTCCCCTGAGATATTTTGTACATTGGAAAGGATATAAACTCAAGTAGTCTCTATATTCTTAGCTTGATCTCTGCTCTGAGACAATCTAATCCAATCAATGGTTTTAAAAGTGACAGAAAAAGGTCAGCAGTTACCTGGCAAGGGGGTAAAAAGGAGTGATGGATTACAAAAACCACAAGAAAACTTTCGGGGGTGTTGACATTACTTCTATTCTTGTTTGTGGCAGTGGTTTCTTGGATTATGTATATGTACTTTGAAAATATGGAAGTTATTATATTTCACTTTTACTGCAATACATTTGGGAAGAAAAATAAGAAATGTGAAGTCCATAGCCTGATTTAATCTTTATAAATAGGGTTCTTCAGTTTTATCTTTTTATAGTTGTTGGGGGAGTGTAGAAGGAAGGGGAGAGGGGGAAACTGTCCCTTCTTAGTGCATGTCCTCTTTACACTTACTGATAAATGAGCTGATTATTTTCTGAAGTCATCTCTGTCTTGTCTGTCAATAGTAACCAATACACATTTTTTAACATTCTGTTTTCCAAGAGCTACATTTCAGTAAGCCAAATCTTTAGCTACTTCCTAACATGGATAATCTTCTGAGACTTTAGCATTGTCTCTATCACCAGGACTTTAAGCCATAGTCACATTTATTAAAATTTTTGACATCACATTGTGCTTCTAGAAGACAGTCTATCTTTCAGTCAAAATAGCCTAGGTTATGCAGTGGTAACAAATAACCTCCCGGATTTCAACTATTTTAAACATGAAAAGAGTATAACTTATTAACTTTTGCACTTAGTGCAATTGTCTTAGATTAAGAATTTGTTTGATAGACATCAAAACAACAAGGGGGGTGTACATGTACATAGGTCATGGGTTAGTGGAGACTTAATTACAAGTTTTAACTTCAAGGTTCAAGTTTCCAGGACAACTGCTATCTGAAACACTGTTGGTAGCTCCCTGTATAGGAAAGCAGTAGGGACAGGTTTGCTATAGGAGGAAGACACCTGGAAAATAATAGATGGTGTTTAGATTGAAAACTGAAATTATGGAAAGTTCATGGTTATTGATAATTATAAGGTGTAGAGTATGACATCAAGACTGATGTAACTACTGGATATTGAGAGACTGGAGGATGAGATCATTACATGTGAGTGTTTCAAATGACTGAGAAGCTGAGGCATTGAAATTATTATCTAGGTATATATTGAATTTGTTAAAAATTAATATTGGAATAAAATCTGGGATAGTGATATAAAATATGCATTAAAATTATTGAGAAGTGAGTTTAATGAGCTCATAAATAAATATTCACAGTTGTTTCAAAAATAAAAGTAATGAAAACAATAGTAATAGCTACCCACATTTTGTATCTATGGTGTGTTAGCACTATATTTAATAAATTTTACATTTACATTAAAATATTCCCTATTCTCTCCACTAATTTTTACATAGTTTAGGTGATGGTTAAATTAATATCCTAGTTCATAGATCACAGTATATGGAGCTAAAATCATAAAAGTGACATGGCAGAAAATGGAGATTTAGATCAGAAATAACAAGCTGTAGAGTTGTGGAGAGGGTGTGCATTTTTGTTTATACTAGGGAATGGTATCTTACATTTAAAAATATTATTTTGGAAAGAAGTATCCAAGGTGTTGAATTGTAGTTACTCTTTTATTACTCAAGGACCTGAAGGTCTGAAACTACTTTGTATTAAGAAATGTCCCACATTATTGGAATTGGTGGAAGGTAGAGTCTATATCTCACTACATACACTGAAAAGAAAAAAAAAAAATGTTATTTCTTAATCCTTTCTTGCAGTGAGGGCATGAATCTACCTCTGAGTAGGCTAACACATGCACACTGGAAATAAAGAAGGAACCATGAGCACAAGAGCATCCTGTCTCTAGAATTCTGTGGATCAGGTTGTAAAGCCAGTTTCATGTTCAGCATTGGTAGTGATTGTGCAAGCTACCAAGTCAAATGCTCAGAAATGGAGGCGGTGATCTTTCCAGGCACTTTTTGTGGCATGCTCTTGCCCGAGTGCTGATTACCTTGCTTTCCTAGACTTCTGCTCATTTTCTATTTCCATTTTTCCACCCCACCATCATTTTCCCCCTTTAATCAGGTAATTTATTTATTTTGCTTGCAATTAACAACACTTACTGTTAGGAAACCCAGAAATAAACAGAACAGGGAGGAGAAACTATTCATATAAATAAAGTCTGAACATTTTCTAGAATAGAAGAAAGACATGAATCCTCAAATTAAAAGATCACATCAAGTTTCAGGATATACAAAAACAATTTCACACTGAGCCTCACCAGTCTGAAACTGCAGAACATCAAAGACAAAAAAAAGTAATGTAAAGACTACTATAAAAAGACTAACAGACTGACAGATTTCTCATTTATAACAATGCATGCCAGAAGACAGTGAAATAATGCATTCAAAATAATACATTCAAAATAACTCTCATCTAGAATTTGATTCTCATTTTATCAGCCATTCAAGAATAAAAGGAATTAAAGATTTTTCAGATCAAGATTATAATGTTACTCCTCATAGGCCTTTATTAAGAAAACCACTAAAATATACATTTCAGAAAAAAGGGAATTAAAACAGAAAGGATGGTGCTTTTAAAAAAAATTGGTGATGAGCAACAAAATTGGTAATATGATGTGGCAAATAAGGATTCACTGAAAAAATTAAAAATTAAAAAAAAGAGTAATATTTTGAAAACATTATTTAAATATGGTTTGTATATAAAAATGCATGTACATTAAGTATATATTTTGACACATTTTGAAAAATATGCAATGTTTTGTAACCACTAGAACAATTAACATATAGAGCATACCCATCATTTCAAAAGTTCCTTTGTGTCTAATTTATTTCAGATTTTTATATAGATATAAAATCATATTATTGAATATGTTTCTCTAAAATTATGCTTACCCTATAATCCCAATATCTCAGATTCTAGCAAACCACATCCTTTCCCTAAGTCACTTGAAAAGAGTATTCTTGCCTCAATGGACTTGATGATTAAGAATACTTCTTTTATTTTTTATAAAGATTTTTATTTATTTATTTGATGGAGAGAGACACAGAGAGAGAGGGAACACAAGCAAGAGGAGTGGGAGAGGGAAAAGCAGGCTTCCTACCCAGGAAGGAGACCAATGTGGATGTGGGGCTAGATCCCAAGACCCTGGAATCATGACCTGAGCTGAAGACAGAGGCTTAACGACTGAACCACCAAGGCGCCCCAAGAATTATCCCAGTAAGACATTCCCTCCAAAGAAAGTAGTGACTACATAAATAAATGCCACTTTTATTATAACAATAATGCATGGAAGAATTTCATGACTTTTAAGCTTAAATGATTAAATATAGTTTTGTTTTATTTCACTTGTTTTTAAAAAACTGGACTGTTCTGTCTTGCTTTTTATCCTGGTGTTGTTTGGTTAATATTGCGATGGACAATGAATTCTTAAAGAAGCAATACTTTGGGGACACCTAAGTGGCTCAATCAGTTAAGTTTCCGATTTCAGCTCAGGTCATAATCCTAAAATCCTGGGATCAAGCCCCACATCCGGCTCCCTGCTCAGTGGAGATCCTGTTTCTCCTCCTCCCTCTGCTGTTCCCCCTGCTTGTGATCTCTTTCTCTCTTTCTCTGTCAAATAAATAAAATCTTAAAAAAAAAAAAAAAAAAAAAAAAAAGACGTAATACTTTGAGTCCATGTCCAAAGTTGGTTTAATATAGAGGGGTTATTTATTGATCCAGTATTATCATTTAACAATTCTGGACAGCCATTTTATTCAACAGTATTTTTTGCCAGTACATATTGACACTTGAGTTTTAGGGTTTTGGTATTTTTGTTTAAGGCTCATTTTTCTTTATGTAAGAAGTAAACTGGACACCAAAGCACCTTAAGTCATATTGAAGATTTACAAAGTAGAAGCCTGGAGAGAACAAAAGAGCACTGTTTACTGAACAAAAAGAAACTTAAATAAGGTGGATAAAATTTTACAAATGAGACACCTGTGAAACATTATTAATAACAACAACAGAAATACAACTAATTTGCTTATTACTGGCCCTTTTTGTACTTTAAAGTTAAAAGTAAATTCCCTATTTTTATTTTATTTTTTAAGATTTTGTTTATTTATTTGACAGAGAGAGAGAGAGTAGTGAGAGAGAGTGCAAATAAGCAGGGAGAGCAGTAATCATAAGGAGAGGGAGAAGCAGGCTCCCCACTGAGCAGGGAGCTCCACAGGGACTCAAACCCAGGATGCTGGGATCATGATCTGAACCAAAAGCAGATTCTCAACCAACTGAGCCATCCAAGAGACCCTAAATTTCCAATTTTTAAATAATCTTTCAAAGGTTGTTTTTGTTTTATAAGAATCAATTTACTTTTTATTTAAGCACTTCTTCTTCCCCCCTTTTTTTTTTTGATTGAAAACTGTGTCTTCTTAGTTATTGGGAAAATATAGGTCTTCTTCATCAATTGCTGTAAGTACAAAAATATGTTCTAAAATATCAAATAAATACTGATATTCATTTTACAATCACACACAATATATTGCTTTTTTGTAAAACAGTTAAGTTCCCTGATGATAAATATTGCAAAAATAATTCACGTTCAGGCTAGATCAAAATTGGCAGTAAAGATTAAACTCACATTATACTAGAAAGGCAAGGGATTTCAACTTGAGCCTCAAGCAACTAGAAGTTCTAGTTAGAAATGTGTCAGTAAGATTAAATAGTTCAGGCTGTCCTCTGAGTCATGTGGACAAGACTGAATTTTCAAACATATATTATTATTAGAAAATGGTAGTTAATATCAGAAAGGAGTTAATACTACTAATAATACTATAATAGTATGTTATAGTAATTCTAATAATTAGTATACTATAGTAATACTAAGAAGGCTTTATTATGTGCCAGAAACAGTTCTAGGTTGCAGGATTATAGCAGGACAAACTCAAGAAAACCTTTACACTGTGAAGCTCATATTCTAGTAATTCAACTTCTAAGACAAGACAAAAATTTCCAGTGCATGGAACTTCATATACTTTTAAATGTATATTAAATTTAGGTAGATTTCAAACATATTCCCTAGGACTTGGTGAAAATATAATTCATATTTTTTTTCATTATAAAACCAAAGAATTCCCTTGTATGTAAACATAATTAGGTACTTTCAAACAAAAATAAAATTCCATAGGAAACTTCTTATCAGGGATGTATGTGTGTGTGTGTGTGTGTGTGTGTGTAATTGACTGAATTACAACTTAGTGTTTAAAAAATATATATTGTAAGATGTAGGGCTAAAAAGAAACTCAATAAAAGTAATATATAGTATGAAATTCCTGTATCACCCAGGGACTATTTTGAGATAATCAGTATATTTTTATAATTTTTAATATAATGTTATTTTAATTCTAAAGTGCTGGGTACTTAATTTATCTGAACAATTAACTGTTATATCCATTGCAAATCATCTAAATTAGTACTAATAATTAGTAACTTTAAAAGATTTTCTTAACATAACAGATTGTCAATGAGTAGTAGTAAAATTAATGAGTAAAATATTTTTAATGGCAGTACAGATTATTTTTTCCAAAAGAAAAATGCTTAAGCCTCACAGTTATAACTATTTTATTTATAAACCTTAGGATAATTTTCCATTTAAGGTAACTCTGCAATGTTTATGTTTGTAAACTGGACTTTAATAGGACCTTACTGAGTGTAAAGAATTTGAATCATTCATAAGAGGAAAACATATTTTTGCAACCGTCATTAGTAGTTTCTGATTAATAATAGGTCATGTTCATTTGAATTTCAGCTTTTTTAAAAAATAAGTTATATTATTTAAAGTAAATAATCAAGTGAATTTAAAAAAAATTAAACTATAGAAAAATAGACAAAGAATAAATGAGAATGTCATGTTGCAGAAATAGCGTTCCAATGTTACTGATTTTTGAGATAGATTATATATTATACTGAAAAGGCTTTCTAAGTTGGCTGGTATGGTTAATGATGGAGTGTTGATTTAACTCTGCATTTCCTTTTTTCTCTGGTTTTCATTTAGACCTTCAACGTCATTTACAGAACAATTATTTTTTTCGTTTTGTTTTTGTTTTTGTTTTTTTTCGTTCAGTGCCTTCTTGCTAAGTAGCTCAAAATTTCCTCCAGGGTCCCTATGGACTCAGTGCTGGGCCCACTAAAACTTTCTTTGATAAATAATCCTCAGGTAAGTGTGACTTGTGTGACAAATGCACACTTATTTATGGCTGAAATAGTCTTGTGCCAAAACAACATAAAACTGAAGTTATACTTAATAACCTGCCACTAGGTATTATACCTGAATATTTCCTCATTTGCAGTTAAGGTTGTACGAATATTTCCATTAAAATTGATTTTCAGTGGTTTGTAACTTATAACTGTAAATGATCTGTTCATGAGAGATGAAAACTGATATGAGTGCATCCCTTAGGAACCAACACATAATTAAATTTACATGGTTGTTTTAAAGTTAAATTGCAATAGGTTAAGGGTGATATCAAAAAGCCATGGGTTTAGGGGAACATTTTAAATTAAATTTAGGTTGGATTCTTTTCATTTTTAATTAGCAAATACTATTAATTTAAATAATCATTTTGATTTCATAGATATTATAAAAACATCAAAGTGCATAACATTTTTGCCTTGGAGAAAGTATAGGTTTACCTTTTGCTAGATATCAAAATTAAGTACACAATATATACACCATGTTTTGGATTTTGTTGTCAATATTCACTTTGTATCAGTGTATCTTATTTGTAATTTTAGAAAGCATTTAGTCATTTGAATCAATAAATAATCATCAATTACTTTCTCTCCTGAAGATACTCTCTCAGTTGTTGAGGGTTCAAAGATAAATGATACTGTATTTGCCTGGAGGGGCTAACAGTCCATTATGGTAGAAAAGAAAATGGCATATATGAGTGTATAAATGACAAACGCATACAGAAAGGGTCTCAAAAGAGGTAGGCAGGGCTGGAAGCTGTTAGTGAAGGATTTCTATTTGTCCATGAAACAAGAGAAATCTGGAGAGAGTAGTTTCAGTAAAGCCATAGAGAAGGGAATGCAAACATGTTTGAATAATGTAGGGACACAATGAAGGAAAGGAAGAATCAGGATAAAAATCAGGTTTAGGGGGCGCCTGGGTGGCTCAATGGGTTAAAGCCTCTGCCTTCAGCTTGGGTCATGATCCCAGGGTCCTGGGATCGAGCCCGCATCAGGCTCTCTGCTCAGCAGCGAGCCTGCTTCCCCTCTCTCTCTGCCTGCCTCTCTGCCTACTTGTGAACTCTGCCTATCAAATAGATAAATAAAATCTTAAAAAAGAAAAGATCAGGTTTAGGACCATAATTTCATCACTGGGCAACAGGATATTGCTGAATATTTTTAAGCAATATATTGTCTATGTCAGGAGAATATTTGAAAAAGATTAATCTGGAAATGCTGTAAATTGACATTATTGTATTTTGTTTGAGAGTATTCACTCAAGTCAGATTCCTGGGTCTTAATCCCAGCAGCAATATTCCCTTGCTTTGTGAACTTGAGGAAGCCTTTTATCTCTCTAGTTTACATGTAGCTTAATGCTGAAATGCAGATAAAAGATGATAAAATATAGTACCTCTTGTGTGAAGTTGTGAGAACTAAATGAGAGAATACACATAAGCACTTGGCACTATGCTTAAATACCTTATAAGTATTAGCTGTTATTGTTCTTAAAGTGAGGAATGGAGGGAAAGAAAATATGTAAGACAAACAATTTGTGAATAAACACAATTGTTTAAGATGGAATTATTGATGAACCTGAATGAGAGTTTTAATTAGCAGGAGTCAAAATGAAATTATGCATTAAAAATAGAAAGTGTGAATGTGGGATAAGCAAGAGTAGGAAGTAGATTAGATTTGAGTGGTGATAGAATTTCAAGTAAAATAATTATTTCCAGATTTTCAGCCTGGATGACTGGGAGTATTAAGGTAGTTTCGTGATTATAAAAGGGACATCATTAATCATGATATGGCTAAGGGATGAGCTTAAATATAAATGTTAAAACCTCAAGTGCTCATTGCATATATAACTATCCAGAAGGTAGTTATAAATATGATGATGAACTTTAGCATAAAGCTCCCTTTAAAATATGTAAGAACAAAATTTAAATTTATAACTGCAAATTATGGAGATGCACAACCACCATTTTAATACTTCATTGCCCATGTTCATAATGCTTGCATTACAACACACATAAATAAAAGTAATATGCAAGCTAAATGTAGAAAAATGTTTTTGAAAAATATGCACATAACACAAACTATTACTATGTAAATCATATTTTTAGTCAATTGGGAAAAAATTGGGGGGAAATAATAATGTAACTTACAAAGATGAGACACAAGTGGAAGAATAAATACACAGCCAAAAATATTCTTCCTAGAAACAAAGACATACAAAATAATACATGTACATGTGCAAAACTTATAAATAATTACCTTTGACAAATAACATCCAGAATTATCAAGCTTACAGGGAAATTAGTATTCTCCTCCAACATATTATTTTGGATTTATCAGTGATGTTTTACAACATTCGCTCTTCAATCTGCTTTTATCCTTTTGGATATAGTGTTGCTATCTATCGTTTCTTTATCAGCAAATTCAAATGTTAACCCTCTTAACTATTTTCTGTGATTCTAGTTTATTTTCTGGTGACAGTTTTTGGAGAATATTTTCTTTAAGATACATCTTGAATTCGTTCCTTATTTTCCATTATCTATCCTACTATGAAATGTAGCTCTAACTTTGTGCATGGATGATTGCAGGTTTTTTAAGTTTTTCTTCTCTCTAAAATGTTCTTGATCCAAGTTACCTTTTATTTTGTTCAAAGAACAATATTTCAAGAAAATTCCAAATGCTTAAATAAGGTCTTCTTCATAGTAATATGTGTGTAGTAAAGGGAGAAACCAAGAGACATCACAAAAGGGAAGATTCATTCTTTGCTGTATTTATTTATCTTGAAGGGATAATACTAATGGTAGTAATAATAATAATACTGAAAGACTTGTTTAGCCCTTCCTTCTTACAGAAAGTAACAATGAGAAAGATGTGCAATATTACTGAAGGAGTTCTTTAGCCTTTCCTTCTTATAGAAAATAACAATGAGAAAGATGTAACCATTGATTTAAAAAGTATGGCTGAAGAACCCAAACACATAGTTAAGTTTCCCTTGCTGTTATCAATGGCAATTGTGGCATACAGATTGATTCACCTAGATCTAGTCACTTTTTCTCTTTAAATGGCACATAGTGGTGAAGCATGTAGATAAACTAGTCAATAACTAAAGGGAAAACAGTGCAAAGAATAAAAACTTCAGTGAACAAAATGAAACAAAAATAATGAACAGCCATTATAAAATTTAAGAATTAAACACAACTCAAGTTGGAGTAATTCTGACATCAGTGTTTCTTAAAAAAATGTCCAAATAGCAAAATATTGTGCAGTGAAATGCTGGAAGATATACCTGCAGAAAGTGAAGGTATGCAGGAAATGAAGTGAAATAAGTTTAAAAAATAATTGAGAGGAGTTAAGAAACATATAAAAAATTGCTATAATTTCCTAGTAGAAATTATAGTGAATAGATATTAAATGTAAGGTAGTTAATGACCATGAAAGACAGAAAAACAATGAAAGACAGAAAAAGGAACAAGTCAAGGTAACAAAATAAAGATGGGTGGTATGGAAAGAACACAGGATGGGAAAGGAAGCAAGATGGTGGAGGAGTAGCAGACTCAAACAGAATTAGGTTCCAGGAGCTCAGCTAAATAGTTTTCAAATCATTCCAAACACCTATAAACTCAACAGGAGATAGAAGAGAAGAGCAGCAATTTTAGGAATAGAAAATTGACCACTTTCTGGAAGGTAGGATGTGCAGAGAAGTGAATTCAAAGCAATGGGAAGATAGACCACAGGGGAGGGATTAGCTCCTGGCAAGCAGTGGAGCAGTGGAGCACAAATTGGAACCTTTAGAATTTTGCTCCACTGAGGGACATTGCTCGAGAGGCTAAGAGGGAGTGGAACTCTTGTGGAAACAGTGTGGTCTCAGGACTTACGGGGTCACAGAAAGACCAGAGGTGGCTGAGTGTGGCAGAGTTGCCAGGTATCAGAGTGGGGAGGCTGGCTACAGAAATGGAGCTGGAGTGGAGGAGAGAACTCTCAGTTTGGGATTACCTTAAGCCATGATGCAAGGCACAGTCAGGCCACTGGTCTTGAGCAGGGACCCCAGAAGTGGCAGATCCAGGGACAACACCTCTCCTTCCTCTTCTGGGAGGAGTGGCATGAGAGTATGCTCCATAAATCTGCTGGGTTTGGAGACTCCGAACAGGGCCATGCACCAAAGATAAAAATGATAGGTCACAGGCCAGGTGAGCATGGACTGTGGCAGGAGACCAGGGAGATGCGAGGGATTGACTGCTTTTCTCTAAGGGCACACTGAAGAGTGGGGCCCCCAGCTCTTGGTCCCCTGGGCCAGAGAATGTGAAGCTGCCATTTTCAGTCCCATCATCCAAAGTTCTATGGACAGCATTCAGGGAACAAAAGCTCCCAAGAGTGAACCCAAGCAAATTACTTAGCCTGGTCCCTGGCAAGGGCGGTGCAATTCCACCTCAGGCAAAGACATTTGAGAATCACCACAACAGCCCCCTCCCCCAGAAGATCAGCAAGAACATCCAGATAAGACCAAGTTCAATGATCAGTGAGAACTGTGGAACTCCAGAGCATGGGAAAGCATTGCATAGAATTCATTGCATTTTTCCATGATCATTCAGTCTTGCAAAGTTATTTTTTTTCTTATTCTATTTTCTTATTCTATTTCTGTTAACTTTTCCTCTCCTCTTTTAATGTTTTTTTTTAACTATTTTATCTTAACAATACCAAAAAGGAGAATTGCAGACCAATATCCTTAATGAACACAGATGCAAAAATTCTCACCAAAATACTAGCCAATGGGATCCAACACTACATTAAAAGGATTATTCACCATGACCGAGTGAGATTTATTCCTGGGCTTTAAGGTTGGTTCCACAACCACAAATCAATCAATGTGATACATTAACAAAAGAAAGAACAAGAACCATAGGATACTCTCAATAGTTGCTGAAAAAGCATTTGACAAAGTACAGCATCCTTTCTTGATCAAAACTCTTCGAAGTGTAGGGGTGGAGGATACATACCTCAATATCATCAAAGCCATCTATGAAAAACCCACAGCGAATATCATTCTCAATGGGGGAAAACTGAGCTTTTCCCCTAAGGTCAGAAACATGGCATGGATGTCCACTATCACCACTGCTATTCAACATAGTACTAGAAGTCCTAGCCTCTGCAATCAGACAACATAAAGAAACAAAAGGCGTCCAAATCATAAAGAAGAAGTCAAACTCTCACTCCTTGCAGATGATATGATACTTTATGTGAAAAACTCAAAAGACTCCACTCCAAAGCTGCTAGAGCTTATACAGGAATTCAGTAAAGATCAGGATATAAAATCAACGCACGAAAATCAGTTGCATTTCAATACACCAACAGCAAGACCAAAGAAAGAGAAATCAAAGAGTCAATCCCATTTATAATTGCTGCAAAACCCACAAGATACCTAGGAATAAACCTAACCAAAGAGGCAAAGAATCTGTACTCAGAAAACTGTAAAGTACTCATGAAAGAAATTGAGGAAGACACAAAGAAATGGAAAAACGTTCCATGCTCATGGATTGGAAGAACAAATATTGTGAAAATGTCTATGCTACCTAAAGCATTCTACACATTAATGCAATCCCTATCAAAATGCCATTAATATTTTTTGAGGAAATGGAAGAAATAATCCTAAAATTTATATGGAACCAGAAAAGACCTCAAATAGCCAGAGGAATGTTGAAAAAGAAAGCCAAAGTTAGTGGGCATCACAATTCCAGATTTCAAGCTCTACTACAAAGCGGTAATCATCAAGACAGTATGGTACTGTCACAAAAACAGACAAGTAGATCAATGGAACAAAATAGAGAGCCCAGAAATAGACCCTTAACTCTATGGTCAACTAATCTTCAACAAACAGGAATGAATGTCCAATGGAAAAAAGACTGTCTCTTCAACAAATGTGTGTTGGGAATATTGGACAGCCACATGCAGAAGAATGAAACTGGACCATTTCCTTACATCACACATAAAAAATAGACTCAAAATGGATGAAAGACTTCAATGTGAGACAGGAATCCATCAAAATCCATGAGGAGAACACAGGCAGCAACTTCTTCAACCTCAACCGCAGCAAATTCTTCCTAGAAACATTGGGAAAGGCAAGGGAAGCAAAAGCAAAAATGAACTATTGGGACTTCATCACGATCAAAAGCTTTTGCCCAGCAAAGTAAACAGTCAACAAAATCAAAAGATAACTGACAGAATGGGAGAAGATATTTGCAAATGACATATCAGATAAAGGGCTAGTATCCAAAATCTTTAAAGAACTTATCAAACTCAACACCCAAAGAACAAGTAATCCAATCCAGAAGTGGGCAGAGGACATGAACAGACATTTCTGCAAAGAAGACATCCAAATGGCCAACAGACACATGAAAAAAGTGTTCCACATCACTCAGCATCAGGGAAATACAAATCAAAACCACAGTGAGATACCACCTCACACAAGTGAGAATGGCTAAAATTAACAAGTCAGGAAATGACAGATGTTGATGAGGATGTGGGAAAAGGGGAACTTCCTATACTATTGGTAGTGTTGGTGGGAACGCAAACTGGCACAGCCACTCTGGAAAACAGCATAGAGGTTCCTGAGAAAGTTGAAGATAGAGCTACCCTACAACCCAGCAATTGCACTACTATTTGCCCTAAAGATACAAATGTAGGATTCAAAGTGGCAGGTCCACCTGAATGTTCATAGCAGCAGTGTCCACAATAGCCAAACTATGGAAAGAACCTAGATGTCCATCAACAGATGAATGGATAAAGAAGATATGGTATAGATATACAATGGAATATTATGCAGCCATCAAAAGAAATGAAATCTTGTCATTTGCAATGACATGGATGGGACTAGAGGATATTATGCTGAGTGAAATAAGTCAATCAGAGAAAGACAATTATCATATGATCTCTCTGATATGAGGAATTTGAGAGGTAGGGCGGGGAGCTTGGTGGGTAGGGAAGGAAATGAAACAAGATGGGATTGGAAGGGAGACAAACCATAAGAGACTCTTAATCTCACGAAACAAACTGAGGGTTGCTGGGGGTTGGGGGAGTAGGGTTAGGGTGGTTGGGTTATGGACATTGGGGAGGGTATGTGCTATGGTGAGTTCTGTGAAATGTGTAAGCCTGATGATTCATAGACCTGTATAATCTAAAAAAACAGGTTCAAGTCAATGCTAAAGAAAAAGAAGAAGAAGAGGAGAAGAAGAAGAAAGAACGAATACAGATTAGAAAAACAGAAAATCTGAGTTTGAGTTCCTGCTCATGACATATTCACTGTATGACATTGGAGACTTCACATCCCCTCATTAAATACCCATTTACATACCCATAAGGTAGACTATAAAAATGTTTTAGTTAGTATGAGATAAAAATGGAGTTATGGAGCTAAACAATTCCAAATCTCATAATAATATTATAGCTAGGTTGAGGTCTAAGTTGGTCTAACTATAAAGTCTGTGCTCTTTCTAGTGCTGTAAACTGCAATGAATAAAATAGCAAGAAGGAAGATTTTGCATGAAAAATGAACAGACCTAAATGGATATTACACATCACACGGTCACTGTCTAAGGTGCCCTAGTATTCACTTGTTAGGTTACTCACTAAACATTTATTGGACAACTGCTATAATAAAACATTGTATCAAACAGTAACAGGGAACTGTCAAGGGTGGAATCAGGTGACTCCCAGCTAAATGGAGGAAAGGCAGAGTGTACTTTGTCAAAGGGTGGACACAGAAAGGACAATTAAAAAGGGATGCTTACTCTGAGATTAGAAGTGACAGCATTGTACATGAAGACTTCACTAAGGTGAGAAGAGCTGTGACAACTATATATTTCTTAAATAATCAATTCATTAATTTAAGTAATCACTACACCCGACATGGGGCTCAAACTTACAACCTAGAGATCAAGATTGCTTGCTCTTCTGACTGAGTCATCCAGGAACCCCAGTACTGTGACAACTTTAATGGAAATTTCTAACTCTTTTAAAGGTATCTGGGAAGTATCTGAGATTAGACTAAATAATCTGTTGTTACGGAAACTTTTACTATTTGGATTCTTAAGGTAAATTAATCATGCAGATATTACTTTTCTGCTTATAAGAAAATATTAAAATTTGAGAAAAACTAAAATGTATGTTTTGCCTAGTCTTAATTATTTTTAAAGGAAGCATGAGCTTGAAAAACATAAAAAGAAACAGAAGCCTGGCAGGTTCTGTTGGTAGCACATGCAACTCTTGACTTTGGGTTGTAATTTGAGCCCCATATTGGGTGTAGAGATTACTTACAAATAGAATCTTTAAAAAAAAAAATCAAATAAAAATAAAATATGCTGAAGATACTGTATCTTATGAAAAGAGAAGGTATCTGATATGATAGCCAGTAAGCACAAATGGAAGATTATTTGTATTGGTATAGATGTTTGGAAAATTTATAAATACTATCAAAAGGAATATATTAGGGATATTATATATTCTAAATAAAAGTTTCAATGTAATGATTTCTTAGAATTTACTCAAGCTTTCCAAGCCAAAATTCTGTTATTGGTGTTACCAAAAAAAAAATTTTTTTTTTACAATGCAAGTGCTCATAATTGGATATTAAATATTTTTTCAACTGGGCCTGACATAATATTTATATTTTCCAAATAACTTATAATATCACATTATTCTTTAAATATTTTACATATAAATGGTTATACATCAGACACCTATCATTCTCTGTAAACCTGTGACTGTTTTTGCTTTTGTATTTCCTACCATGTTACTTTTTTCCTTTTTATACTCATAACTAGCATTTTCAATAAACTGAGGAAACTTCAACACAATTAAACCTAAATAGAGTAAAAATAATATGCAGAATTACTTGAATTCAATCATTTAATCATTTTGATCTAGGAGTTGTAAGTCCTGTTTTAATTATTGTTATTTTCTTTTAGTTCTAAACCTGCCAATTCTAAGACCTGGCTTTAATATTATGCATCCTCTGGATATTTGATTCTTGTTCCAGCATTTAATATATTTTTTAATTGACTCATGTCAAATTTTGGTGCTTTGTATTTTAAGCATATACTTGACATGTAGCACAAAGTAGTTTCATCATAGCTTCCTTCTTTACCACCTTAGCTGCCATCTCCTTATTTTCTGTTAAAAACAAAATTTTTTTTTGTTTTTCTGTGGCCAATTCTCTATGCCATGGCATAAGCCATATCACCAGGCAGCTCCAATGATTAAAATATTCTAAAAATATATATCTATGGTATGTCCCTGCTATTTCCCTCTCTGTCATTATTTATTTAATAAGAAAAAAATATCAATAGCTTTTTTTTTTTTCCAACCTAAGAGAGGTTTGTTTCCCTCCTGCTAGTAGTGTCTGAGTCTATAATTTTCCTAATCATTTTTTCTTTGGATATAACCTGATGTGGTTAAAATATTTACAACTAACAGAAAATATTTTCCTTTGGAATAATCTTAAGATTTTACTATTTATTGATTTACCTTCCTATAAAAATGTGTAATAATACTTGACTAACTTGCATGGCCAGCAGGCTTTTTTGACTTTACTAAGGTCTTTGAGGCACTTGAATGCAAAAAGAAATTGAAATCCAGGACATTATTACTGTTGTTATGTAGAAAAATAATATTAAAATACAACTATATCTTTACGCTTCCCCTGGGCCATTGTCCTTTATGTTTTCACTTTATTCACTTTTCTCTATGTTAGACTGTCATGAATATAAATTTCATAGGAGATCAAAGGCTACTAAGCACAATATGTGCGCTTGAAACACCCCCTGTAAGGCAAGAATTAGTTAAGCTCTTGGTCTCCTACTCCTAAATTTATATAAAGCTCTATGCCTTTGGTTACGTATATTTTATTTTCATGGGAGTATGACTTAGTTGGCATATGTATAACTACATGGAGATACAGAGTGTGTTGGAAAGATAAAATATGTTAGCTTAAAATCTAATTTTTCACATGAATTGCTTGCCTTAGTAGAGTGGATGGTGTTTTCTTAAATCATGCATGAAAGAATTTTATTTTCTCTTTTCACCCATTTACAATAAATGTTTTGTCTTGTAATGGTTTTAATGTCAGTCTTTCTAAGTTAAAATGCAATTTTAAAAATATATCTGAGAGAGAAATTTGTGTATGTGCATATATTTAGGTTACATTCTGACCCACATTTTCCAGAGATAGTACATGACATTTGGTTATTCCCCTGGTTTTCATTCAGAGCAATGGGTCCTGATTACTTGGAACAAAGTGATACAGTTTTGTGTAAAATCAGTTGCCATGTTGCTTAAAGACAGAAATCTCTTCAGCCTCCTGAGACTTTCCAATGAGGTTAAAATGTGCCTACAGATGTCAGAAGAGTGTATGCAAATTAGGGAAGGAACAGAGTGAGAAATATATACAAAGATCTTCATATGGTGATAGGCAGTAGAATTTAACATTAGCAACTGTTTTGAGTGGACAAGTTTTATAAATTTCCGAAGAAATAATGATGCATATTGTTAATTAATACAAAGGCTTGCATCTTGCAATTGCATTTCCATTTGTGTTTGACATCCAGTAATTTGAGGTCAGAAAGAAGTATTATTTTTTTCAGAGGAAAAAGTTATTGCTATAAATTTATTGTTTCTTTTTTCTCAAATATGTTGGCATAATTTCAAATGTATATATTTAACTTATATTGAAAGAATAACACAAAGTATTTCGTTAATTTCCTTCCCCATGTGTTAACATTTTAGTATGTTTTAGAATAAGTTACAAATTTAGTGTTCCTTTACCACAATATTTCAGTATACAGTTCCTAAAAACAGGGTCAACAATGTAAAACTCTTATAATATCACAGCCAAGCATCAATTTTAGGAAATTAGCTTCAATATGGTACTATTATCTAATTTATAGACATTATTTACATTTCACCAGTTGTCCTAATATTGCCCTTCAGAGAAAAAAAAAAATTCAGGATCATAACTACGGTCCATTGCCAAGTTTGATTTGTTTGATTCCTGGTGATGTTACCACTGACCTCTCTGTTAGATGGTGCCAGGTTACTCCACCATAAGGTTAATTGTAAACATCATTGCACACAGACTAAGTATAAGGTTTGCCATTTCTCTTCTATCACCCCTGCTAAGATCTTACCTAGTTTTACCCAAAGTGTATGTAAAGTAAGTTAAAACAAATACATATTTTTAAGGATAATAGTGTGATGAAGTAAAAAAAAAAAAAAAGAGAGAGAGAGATAAGGAAAGAGAAAAGGGAAACAAGAAACCTAAAAGAAAAAGGAAGAGCTTTGGCCTCAGGCAGATATGTATTTTAAATTCTGTTTCACTATTTATTCTCTGAGTTTTGTTTCCTCTTGTGGTGTATGGGATGAGATTTTCTATCTTTCTTAATTATAGATTGAAAATCAGATATATCTATCTAGGTCATAAAATGAACAAGTGCTATATATTAGCTATCATAAATATTCTCAATTCTGATCACTTCCCAAAAATAATTAGGAGAAATTAGTGTGAATTTATAACGAAACTCTGATGAGGCAAAAGGACATGCACATATACTATCTGGTAAAGCTCTTATCTGTTGTGGCATCCTTTGCGCTCACAATTCAAGACTGGAAAATATCGGTGTGTTGATCAGAGTCTACTAGTCTTTCTTTAAAGACAAAAAAAAAAAAAAAAAAAAACTCTTTACCTCTGCTGCATCTGACCTATTTAAATACACCAAAATATGCAATTTTCTCCATGCTTACTGTTATTACATTGTCAAAATCTCATGATAGATGTCTTCTAGCCATGAAAGATGGTAACACTCAGTATCTTCCCTCACTTAAATTTCCAGCTTGGCACTTGAGTAAAAGATAGCTGGTACACCATTTCTAAAGTATTATCTTCTACTATGAAAATATTAAAAGTATAATAGAATAAAATATAAAAGACTGACATCCAGAGTCCATGGGAACAAGGTGGTACTGTCAGTATAGGGTTGCCAAACCTATTTTTATTTTGAGCCAATTTTTTTTTTCAAAAACTAATGATGTATTTTATAGTGCCTAACATAACACAATAAAAAAAAAATTTTGTCTTATGCTTTTTCTAAGAGTTTTACAATTTAACATTTTACATTTGTCTGTGATACACTTTAGGTTGATTTTATTAATTTAGTTTTTATGAAGTGTGAAGCTTAAATTAAGTTTCATTTTTCTTGCTGACGGAGGTCCACTTGCTCCAACACCATAGATGGAAAAGATTATCTTTCCTCCATTTAGTTTCTTTGGCACTTTTGTAAAAGAAAAAAAAAAATCAGTCTGGTATATTTGTGTGGATCTATTTATAGGTTCTCTAGTTTTTACATTGATCTATATCTCTATCTCTGCACCAATAACACATCATTTTGATTACCGTAGCTGTGGCTTAAAGCCAAATAGACTGATTGCTCCCACTTTATTCTTCTTTTCTCAATATTCTTCTAAGTATTCTAGTATTCTGCCTTTTCATATACATTTTAGAATAATCTTGCATATATGTATAAAAAACCCTGCATGGATTTCAACAGGAACTATGTAAAATGTATTTATCATTTTGAGGAGAATTGACATATCTACCATTTTGAGTCTTTTTTAATTTACAAACACAGGAGGTATCTTCATTTGTCTTCTTTGATTTCCTTCATCAACATTTTGGAGTTTTCAGCACAAAATTTTGATAAATGTTTTATTAGATTTACACCTAGGAGTTTGGGATCCTTTTGAAGCATTGTAAATGGCATTATATTTTTAATTTATGTATTCACATGTTCACTGTTAACATATAGAAATGTATTTGACTTTTTTTTCTTTTTTTTGTTCTTGTTCTTTTTTTAAAATTTTTTATTTTTTCAGCGTAACAGTATTCATTATTTTTGCACCACACCCAGTGCTCCATGCAATCCATGCCCTCTCCAATACCCACCACCTAGATCCCCCAACCTCCCACCCTCGCCCCCCGCCGCTTCAAAACCCTCAGATTGTTTTTCAGAGTCCATAGTCTCTCATGGTTCACCTCCCCTTCCAATTTCCCTCAACTCCCTTCTCCTTTCTAACTCCCCTTGTCCTCCATGCTATTTGTTACGCTCCACAAATAAGTGAAACCATATGATAATTGACTCTCTCTGCTTGACTTATTTCACTCAGCATAATCTCTTCCAGTCCCGTCCATGTTGCTACAAAAGTTGGGTATTCATCCTTTCTGATGGAGGCATAATACTCCATAGTATATATGGACCACATCTTCCTCATCCATTCGATTTTGAGCCAATTTTTAAAACTGTATAAAGGTCTACTTTACAGATACTAATAAACTGCATATATTTAAGAGTGAACAAGTTTTGACAAGGATATGAATCATCATAATCCTGATAATGACCATGTATGTCATGGTATATTTACCTCCTGCTGTATTATAATCTCTCCTTACCCTACCCACCTCTCCAGGTAACAGCTTGTACTTTGTTTTACAATGGAAACCACCACATATTTTATTTATATGTTTGGAACCAAACTGTTTACTCCTTTTTTCCCCTGATTTTCTTTGTGTTTCATAACTACTTTAACTTTCATCAGTGATGTTATACAAATAGTTCACTTTTCTGACCAGATAACACCTTACGTTTGCATATGCCACTATTACTTTATTCATCTTTTTTATAGGCTTTTAGGTTATTTCTAGATCACAACACAAACAAACAAAAAAGTAATAGAATAGCAACTTAGAATAATAAATTTTAACATCTTAAAAGTAATAGAATAGGGCGCCTGGGTGGCTCAGTGGGTTAAAGCCTCTGCCTTTGGCTCAGGTCATGATCTCAGGGTCCTGGGATCGAGGCCCGCATCGGGCTCTCTGCTCAGCGGGGAGCCTGCTTCCTCCTCTCTCTCTCTATGCCTGCCTCTCTGCCTACTTGTGATCTCTCTCTGTTTCAAATAAATAAATAAAAAATAAAAAAAAGAAAAAAAAAGTAATAGAATAGCAACTTAAAATAATAAAGCTGAAAAATAAGCAGGTGGGTTCTTTAAATTTCAAAGAAAAAATATATAAAAATGTGCATTGTTTGGTGATAAGAGAAATATGTTCACTTTTCAATAAATAATTTTATTACTTCAACTAAAATTGGTAAATTCATTATCTCTCATTATTACAGTTTAAATAATCTAATATTTTTATTTCCTTGCATTTCATTTACATAGGAGAACCTATTTTGTTTCAGTTTAGATGTTTTATTAAAAAATAGAACATGTGATTACCATAATAGTGTGTACTCTAGAATTCTTCTGAAGCCAAATGACAAATTAAGAATAGGAGTACCATAAGAATATAGTGTCTTTCTGGCCAATGGGTCAGGAGGGGCCATTTGCTAAGACTTTTTGGAAAAGAGATAGAAGGTATGATATTTGATTATGACCTTGCCTGGGCTGCTGAAATTTTTGTGGCCACAAGAAAACAGCTAGAACATAAAATCTGTACACTGGGAGGCAGTGTATAGGGATGACAGAAAAGAAAGATTAACGAAAAGCAAAGCAAATCAAAGCAAAGAGACAAGAAAAAGAAAAGGATAAAAGAGAAAAAAGAGAGAAATAGAAAGAAGCATGATAACATTGTAAAGCTGTTCAATTAACCAATCCTGAATTTGCAGACTTTTTGTTATGTGAGAAATAATGCAACCTTCGTGTCATTGATGATTTGTATTTACAGTAATTGAACCACAGGATAAGCCATCCTATTTTAGGTGCTTTGACAGGAAAGTAAAGAGAGAAGTAACATTATTCATCCAAAAAAATATTTTGAGCACGAACACTACTTCCAAATCACTGTTCTGGGTGTTAAGGATGCATTTAGATCAAGACACCCTTTTAGCCTTCAGTATATTTTTGGCATATGGTAACCACGAATAAGTTAACTAATAAAATTAGTATTTTAAATGTAAATATTACTAGAATAAAGCTTTGTAATATAATGACATATTCTGAATTGTAATAAGGAAGAATAAGGAAGAAATTTTAAATATAAGGAAAAGATATGTAAAATTATAAACAAGTGTTTAACCTTTAAATTTTAAATTTCAAATCAAATGTTGCTTTTGAAGTAAAATAATTCTCACTTTGAATTACCCTTAAAAATAACCATTTAAATTTAAGCACTGTAATAAAATGTCTAATCTCTTAAATTAGGGTGGTGTTATTGTGCTACTACCTAATGTTCTGGAAACTTGAAAATTAAGAAACTCTGAATTGAATATATATTTACAAAAAGACCCATTTCATCTGTGGTTACCTCCAGGTAGCCTTCTTCATTGCATAAGCAAAATTTCTTCAAAATATTTTTCCAAAATCTTGCCTAAGCAAGTGAAATTAGGCACTCTCTGATCCTTGCAAAAAGAAATGTCACAAAAACAGTAATATCAATGAATATTAATAAAATGTTAATGAATCACTAGCCCATGGGTGGAAAGGTAATCCTACCACATATTCTTGAATCCTTCATCAGAACGACCCAAACATCAGAATTTGCATTTCTGTTTATATTTCCCTCCATCATAATTGGTAGTTTGTCACTATTTCTTTACTTGCTTGGAGGCATTATTCTAACTGAATACATTCTGTATGTAGAGAAGAATCCTCACTCGTCAAGGCTGTCAATTTTGCCACTTCTCCTTTTAGTTAGTCTTGTTAGTTACTCTCCTTCTGCTTTTACTTACTTAAGACATGTCACTCATTCAGCAGATGCACTGACAGATGCTTGACTGACGTGCAAATTTATTCACAGGAAAGAGAAGAACATTTTTGTTCTGACGTTTTATTTTTATCTCTGCATGCCATCTTTATTTGACAGATTATAAAGCCATATTCATATTAAAAAGCATCTTTAAATAAAGAGCAATTTGCCATATCAATATTGTCTTCCCACATCTTTTATTTCCATGGCCTTATAAGGCTTACTGAAAATAACACTTTCTCACATGTGGAGACAGTAATCCAAGTAATGGTGAATAGCCACCTTCTTTTATTATTATTATTATTATTATTATTATGTATTCATGTACACAGGGAAAAAATGTATTGTCTTCCTATATTATGGAAAGAAGGGAATTGGCATATATCATTTGTCCTTTTCTGAAATGCTTAAAGAGATTATAATTTGTGATCAATAGGAAATAATCAAATTCAACAATTCAAGAGCTCTTAGGAGTCAAGAAGAAAATCTCTATTAAAGAAAAACCCCACATAAAAATGGCAAATTCTTTACATGTCAACGACATGAGAAAAAAACCTTAATGTAGTTAGAGTGTATAGGCTCTACTTACTCTTTTAACAGTGCAGATAATTGAAATCTAATAAAGCTTTTGTAAAATGCTCTTTGAATACACACACTTTACCCATATTAAAGTATGTATTTAGTGTAATTTTCCTTTTTTAAAAAAGATTTTATTTATTTATTTGAGAGAGAGAGAACATGGGGGGTGGGGGCAGAGGGAGAGAGAGAGAGAAGAAGACTCCCCATTGAGCAGGGAACCAGCCATGAGGCCCAATCATGACCTGAGCAGAAGGCAGACGTTTAACCAACTGAGTCATCCAGGCACCCCATGTATTGTCATTTTTGAGGAGAAAGTAACACAGAATAACAATGTCCATAGAACCAGTCATCCTGGGACATCTGGGTGGCTCAACCAGCTAAGAATCTGCCTTTGGGGAGCGCCTGAGTGGCTCAGTGGGTTAAAGCCTCTGTCTCTGGCTCAGTTCATGATCCCAGAATCCTGGGATCGAGCACTGCATTGGGCTCTCTGCTCAGCAGGGAGCCTGCTTCTTCCTCTCTCTGCCTACTTGTGATCTCTGCCTGTCAAATAAATAAATAAAATCTTAAAAAAAAAAAAAAAGAGAATCTGCCTTTGGCTTAGGTCATGATCTCAAGGTCCTGGGATTGAGTCCTCCATCGGGCTCCCTGCTTAGTGGGGAGCCTGCTCCTCCCTCTGAACCCCCCCTCCCACTTGTGCTCACTCTCTCTCTCACAAAAATAAATAAAAATTCTTAAAAAAAAGAAAAGAACCAGTCATTCTGAATGTTAGAAATGGACCATGTAGTCACGTTCACTTAGCACATGGGAAGCCAAAAGCAACCCACCTACAACACTCACAGGTAGCCTAGTAGTTTTAAACATAAGTAGACTAAATAATATGATGTCATTCAAATCCTGTACATGATATTTTATCCCATTAAATTAGTTGTTTCTATGAAAAGTAATGTTCCAGTGGTCCTCAAAAACTAGAAGGTCTCCATTTGCAAGCTCACTTCCTTGTTTCTAAATCTCTTAGATGTTATTCATATCAATATGATAACTGGGGTGTGTAAATGAACATTCTACTGATACAGGCTACAAGTATGTGTTAGGTATGTCAGGATACCTTATCACTTGTTAAGCCTTCATAGTCATATTTACTCTTGAAGCAAGTTTATTTGAGAATGTTGTAAACACAGAATCTGTACTCTGGAATCAAGAGTTATTCAAAGTTTTACGTAAGTGTTTTATATCACAAAGTAGATTTTGGAGAGTGAATTAAAAAAGAAAAAAAAAGTGAAATTAATATAGATAAATGTTACAGTCAGAGTTGAATACAAAGAAACTAAACTAAGGTTAAAATTCAATGTTTGTTAACATATGATCTTTAGTGTCTAATGCAGATGGGATTAGCACATAGTAGTAATTAATGATAGCCTAGTGAATGGACAAATAAATGAATGAATAGCTAAGAGCTACATTTTTTTTAAAGATTTCATTTATTTATTTGACAGAGAGAGAGCAAAAGCAGGGGGATCAGCAGGCAGAGAGAGAAGCAGGCTCCCCACTGAACAAGGATCCTGAGGTGGAACTTGATCCTCAGACCCTAGGTTCATGACCTGAGCCAAAGGTAGACACCCAACTGACTGAGCCATCCAGGCACCCCCACTAAGAGCAACATTTTTAAAAGACCCAGAGGAGTCACTGTCTAGGCTGTGCTCTTAATGATATTTTTCATCTTTCCAATTTGCAGTGTTGTTTTGATCTTATACCTAAATAAACAGTCATTAGTTTATCACTTTCAGCTGGGTGGGTCAGGAGCAAGATAATGTGCACTCTTTTCAGAGTGTATTATCTCTGGTACTCTTAAAAGAAAGTTAAAATCACTGCTCCAATAACTACTCACTCACATTTTAAAAACCTAATTAATCTATTTTTAAGAATTCTTGGACACAAAAGGCAAAGCAAACAACAAACATAACTACTTGGATGCTATATCTTTTCAATATATTTCTTATTTATTTATTTGACAGATAGAGATCACAAGTAGATGGAGAGGGAGGCAGAGAGAGAGGGGGGAAAGCAGGCTCCCCACTGAGCTGTGAGCCCAATTGGGGCTTGATCCCAGGACCCTGGGATTATGACCTGAGCCAAAGGCAGAGGCTTTAACCCACTGAGCCACCCAGGCGCCCCATCTATCAGTATTTTGTTGAGTCATTAAAGTTAGTCTTCATAGGGTGCAAAATAAAAAGCTCAAAAATGAGGTGAGGAAAACATTGCTAACTATACACAAAGTTACTTTGTGGCTCTGTATTGGTGAAACAATTTGCATCTATGCTTTTAATTAAATCATTTTTTTTTCCTATTACCTGGGGGACACCATTATGAGCTAACACCTGTCAAAAGAAGTTTTTCTGACCCTTTCAGCTCATTCTTCTGTTATATTTGTAGCCACTCACCAGATGTGCTCATTGGACAACTAATTCCCTGGACATGGCTATAAATGCTTCATGAAGTACTTGGAGATGACCTTTACATACAAAAGACTGAGGCAGACACTTCTTTTGCATGAAAAATATGAGTCCAAAACCTCACCATTTCATGAGAAGCCAAGATGATGAATCATAATTTCTCAGAAAAACTGACTTAGAAAAAATAAATGTACCTCAGGACACTTAATGCCTTCCCAGTTTCCTGATATTTATAGCTTATCTGTCTCAAATGCCTACAATAAATCTATCTCATTTGTGACCATTTCATAGACAAGTGACCTAGAAAGAGCCTCATTTCCTTTCACCAATATTTTTTTAATACTATTTGTTCACCATGCCTTAAAATATTGACGTTTCTGTGTAATGTTTCTACAACAGTTCTTTCTCAGGAAAGTATTCCCTGAAGAATTTGAGAAATATTAAAAAAAAATAATGACCTTGTAGAGAAAGAAAATATTGTTTTATAAAAGAGTTGAATGATTTATGTGTGTAAATGCAACTTCTTAACTTTTATTGCACAATATTTATTCGTTATAGAATATGAGAATAATGAAGAGTAGTAAGAAAAAAAATCTGTATGTTCTATATGTTTGCTCTTTATTATCCTTCTATTTATAGATTTTTTAAAAATGTAGCTCTAGTTATAACGTGTAAGTGGGTGGGTACATCTCATAAAAACTGTATTATCATTTTTCCATGTTATTACATATTTCCATTAATGCCTAAACATTTTATAGCATTTTTGTTACATATGCTGGCAACATTTTCCTAGCTTTCCTTGATGTACAGCAACTTGTCTATGTCTTTGGTAATCAAATTTATGATTTTCAAAATATATCGTTTTAAAGGTTTTATTCTTTGAGAGAGAGAACATGAGCAGAAAGAGGGAGAAGCAGACTCCCTGCTAAGTAGGGAGCCCAGTGTGGGGCTTGATCCCAGGACCCTGAACTGAAGGTAGTCGCTTAACTTACTAAGCTACCCAGGTGCCTCAATTTTTAAAATATGTTTATATTTGCTACAACCTTTATTCCTAGAAATTCTACTTTCTTCAATTGCATTTTATCTTATTATGATAATTTTATTTTGAAATAATTATTAAATACATGTGAGGTGTTTTAAACTACATGGTTTGAATAAAAATTGAGTTAATATAAGTAACATACATTTTCCTCTTTCCTTACACTAAATTACATAGTCTATTGCTATTTTGAAAATAATGTTTAACAGTACAATCTTACTGTTTAAATGTTTAATGTATGTAAAATTATTTTGCTTCATGTTTGTTGAATTTATCTTATTAACCAGATTCATATTGCATTTGATTAAGGATTTTTTGGACATAAAGTCACATAATGTGCAAACCACATTAAACCCCTTCCACTTTTACACAGTATTCATCAGCATTCAAAAGACAAGACTCTAGTTTTTACTGCATAAATCCACCCTTACTTTTATTCTCACATGTTTGTGGCTCCTTATTTTGTGAATAATTTCATTGGGAAGTTGGATTGCTTGTCTGTATCTGAAGTGTATTTCACTTCCCAAAAATTGAGAACTATAGTGTAATGAGCAAAGACACCCATATTTGTAAATAAACTTGTAAAGTAAAACAGAAATCAGAGTTTTCATTTTTTAAGGTGGGTATGCTAACTTACACATGGCAGACTTGTCATTTTGTCAGCCTCGCCAGCATACCTTTATCATTTTTTTTACTATCTGTACCACAATATTCCTTTAGGTACCATTATACTAGAGGCTTCCTTAAGCATAGCTATCTAGACTGCTAGTCAAGCTATCCTTCTCACTTTGACAAAATCATGGGCACAGAACATAGACAAGAACAATCAGCATCCCTCAATCCTGAAAATTTGGATCTTGAACTATGTTACCTATGGCTGGAAAATGATAGGCTTGTTTCATTAATATGGAAGATTCCTGGAGCTATTTCCTGCCACATGTAGTCCCTTTCCTGAGCCTCTCTGTTCAAGAATTGTTTTTGAATTCTATGAGCTACTTCTAATTGTCCAAAATTTTCTTTTTTTTTCTTTCTTTTTACTTACTGTTTATGTTTATGTCAAACTTAGCCAGAGATGATATCTGGTGCTAAAACACAGAAAAGCCTGAAACACATTTGAAGAGAAAATTACACAGAAAATGTAATAACCTTAATCTTTCAAAATCAATGCCACTTCTCATACACTCTAATTTAATAGATATTTTGAAAAGAATTTCAAGAAGAAAATTTTAATTGCTAAATTATAAGATCCTATATTTAAGATTTTAAAATATCTTTTCTAAATATGCACATACATGCACATACTTGTGTGTATGTGATGTGTACAGATGGGTCCATTTTGTCAGCTGTGCTTAATAATGTTCAATAATATTAAGTAAAATTTCATACATTTTACATACATATACAACTTGTTATATATATATTTCATAATTGTATATGTATTATATATTTTATATATTTATATATACATATATACAGACACATTCACTCACATATATTATGCTATATGAAATTTTGTAGTCTCTTCTTTTCATTTAATAATGTACTATGTATTATATAATAATGTACAATTTTAATGTACAAAATGTACAAAAATACAATTTAATAATGTACTATGTAATAATGTACCAATTGCCTTTACCTTTTCATATTAATAGGTATATATTGTTCAGTTATCATTGTATTATACTGTAATTATATATTTTATACTATATAATAATGTACCAATTGCCTTTGCCTTTTCATATTATTTTAATAGGTATATATTGTTCAGTTATCATTGTATTATACTGTGATTATATGTTTTATAATTATGAATACTTAGAATATTTAAAATCAGATTTTATTTTATTACAATGTGATAAGTATTAAATGAAAATTAATATTAGATACTATGTCTCACAAGTTTTTGAGAGTTAATTATAAAGTGAATTGCTTAGTTGAAGAGAAGGCATTTTTTTTTTTATTTAAGAGAGTTAGATTTTGATCTCACACATAAAGGAGCAATGTTTAGTTAATTTATAGGTAAATTATTTCACATTTTTGTATATCAGGACAAATAAAATAATAGAGTAAAGGAATAAAATATTCTTTATATTTTTAAAATCTTTTTTAAGAGCTTATTTAGACAATCAAATCCATTGAAGAATTTCAAAAGAGATGTTTGTGATTTTACTATATTATTAAAAAAATATAAACTTTGTGATCAGGAACTCAATTCAAGCTGGATCTTCCATAGGTCTAGAAGAAATAAAAATGTTATTTTGTCAATTATTATCCAATTATTCTATGTGTGATTCTATTCTATGCATTTTCACCAAATTATGTCATTTTAAAATAAATTAAAACATATTTTTAGAAATACTTTGAAAATTTTAAATTATTGGGTATTCTCAACCATATTAAATGTTTCAAACACCTTATAAAAATATTCAGATATTAGTTTTTAGCAAAAGGAGGTGAACAATAGATACCACATAGTAAATCATAAACTATCTTCAACCATGCCTCAGGCTATAGAGACTTTCTGAAAACATTTTTAGATTCTTTTCAGAAATTTTACATTTGGATTCCATTGTTAGCCTCTGTATATGCATTCATATTTTCCTCTATGTGTCTCAAATCTCTCTATATAAATAGTTTCTTTAAAAAGCATTACTTAATAGATATGTTGCAAGTATTGTGTTCCTGTCTGTCTGGTGGGTCTGCCTCAGGGCTGCCCATTAAACTGCCAATTTCTACACTGAAAAGGCTTCCCCATGATGAAATGTTATTGTTTCAAGTATGCTAATGAGTTTTCTTGAAGGATAACATGTAAAAATAAAAATGAGCTACCAATTCCTGGTGTATATATGTATAAAAGTTTCCCAATTATATCTTCTCCAAATGACTCTTATATAATTTACAGAAGTAATATTTTCTGATCATTTTCAGCCATTGCATTGGTTTAATTTCTCAATCTGAAATAAAATTAGCTCTTGACCAATCCAAAACTTGAAGAAAATCAGAAGAGTCCTATAATCCAGTAGCCAGAGTGTGTGTGCCTCTATAAAGTTTTGACGAAGGATTGATACTGTCAGTCAGCTTTCTAATTAAGGAATAGAACAATGTGAGGGGGAAAAAAGTTTCACAAGTTTTTTTTTTTTTTCTTTGAAAGTTTTCTATATGCCTTCTTGTTATGGGTGATGTGAAAGACAGAGGAAGAGATGATTATGAAAAAAACATTCAACCTTTCCACTCAATATTTCAGTCTTTGGATTACAGTTGTCATTTAAAATCCACATATTCACACTTGGGTTTTGAAAAATCTTTCACATGGAAGTATCAATTCTTTTTAATTTATAGAAAATATTGAATTATATTAAATTAGTATCAGATAAAGTATTACTTGGTTAAAATAAAATTTTATAAGTATACCAGACTGGCTCATTAATGTGAAACACAGTTTTTCATCATTTTAGCATTTTGTTTTAAATTTTGAGGATATATTTCTAATATTTTCTTATCTGTTACCATTAAAAAACAGAATTTGAAAAGGGAGAACTTTTTTTCTTTAAAATATATGCAATATTTCTCAAAATCACTACTGTTAAAATAAATTTACTATGTAAGAATATTTAGTTTTGAAATTTACATTATAAAGCTACTGCTTTATATGTGATTACATGTGATTACATGGAAATCTAGGGAAAGTGGTCAACAGCCAAATGAGTAGAGAAGTTAAATAAAATCAGAACAAAACTTGAGTATTGGGGGCCACCTGGGTGGTTCAGTGCTCGGGTCATGATCCCAGGGTTCTGGAATTGAGCCCCGCATCAGGCTCTCTGCTCCGCAGGGAGCCTGCTCCTCCCCTCTCTCTCTCTGCCTGCCTCTCTGCCTACTTGTGATCTCTGTCTGTCAAATAAATAAATAAAAATCTTTAAAAAACAAAAAACAAAACAAAACAAAACAAAAAAAACTTGAGTATTGGGCTTCACAAAGGGAGACTGTTGGTATGTAAGTAGAGTAATAAGGGGGAAAGGCCAAACAGAAGTGGGTTAAGGTTGGGGTGAGGGAGTGATTAAGAATAATATTAACTGTGTCATGGAATTGTGCCATAAATGGAGAGGAAGGAAAAAGCAAGGATGAGATCAAAAAAAGTTTCTAAGTTTGTTGTTTGTTTTTGTTTGTTTGTTTTTCAAGCTGAGGAGGTGTGTGATATGTTTCCATGTGAGAATTTTTCATTAGCAATGGAAGGTGAAGCAGGTTATACATATTTCCAGATGAGAAATCATTGCCTATGCCAGTGTGAAGTCCAGAGTTCAGGAAGAAAGTGTGCCCTTAAGGAGAAAGAAAAGTGCTTGTGTTTTACTAGCAGGAAATGTAGACTACGTGGGTAGAGATCAGTGAGGTAGTAACTTCAATGCTCAGAAGATGAGTACTTCTACCTCATTGTACACATCTTCTAACAGAGGTACATTTTGGAGGATTTTAGATGTGATCCATAAAAAACCAAAACAAAAAACATAATGTCTTAGGGAAACGATGTCTTAAGGAAAACATGCACCCACAAATATTGATATCATAAGGAATATTTCTTCATTTCATTTTTTAGTCTGGATTAGAGAAAACTCCTTGAAATTTTCAGAACACTATCATCACAACACAAATTATATTGTGTCATTAATTATCATTCTATTTATGGAAACTAAGTATAATTTAATGTTCTTTGAATCTCTAGTTAGGCCATTAGCCTTTGGAAATTTTAGTGCACAATAAATATGTGATGAATAAAAAAGTCAAAAATTGAAACAAAAAAACAAATGTATATATCTCTGGAATTTTGGACAAATCACTGTTTATCCTACAGACTCTAAAGAAATTGATTTGTTTGTAACTTAAAGATGGAGAACATGGAAAAATATAAGCAACCTTCATGTTTTGTATCTTTGGCAAGTCACTTCACTTTCCTGGGTTTCAATATGTGTGACAAACTTAAAAAAAAAAAAAAGTAAGAAAGTACCCAAATTGATTCAAATTACAGTATCTTATATCATAGTGGAGTTTATCATCTAATGTTTTTACTGACTAACAAATTATGTACAAAAACAGTGTCTGTTTTCAAATAATATTGTTCAGATTTATGGTGACAAAGACAAAATATAAGGTGTTATATTCCACTTGATGACATTATGTGTTCAAATGCTGAATGGTTTTAATTAATGAATATCATGTTCTATCGGTGTGTTTTGTTATAACATAGTTTCCAAAGATATGCATTGTACTAACACTGTTATAACTTGAAAATATTTGTAAGTCATTACATAATGTTTTTCTTAATTGGCCTGTAATACATTAGGGGGCCCTCTGAAATGAAATCTATATTTATAAAGATATTTATAGAATATCTAGTTTATATGAAATTGACCTATACATATTAAGATCAGTATTACATTGAGATATGAAAGAAATTCACATTTACATCATATGCCACAAAATTGTCATGATTTACTAAAATTTGGAAGGACTTAGAAAAGGCACATTTGGTGCCAGACTTCAAGCTATGTTACAAAACTGTAATCATCAAGATAGTATGGGACTGGCATGAAAACAGACATATAGATCAAGGGAACAGAATAGAGAAATGAACCCTCAACTTTATGGTCAACTAATCTTCAATAAAGCAGGAAAAAATATCCAATGGAGAAAAAATAGTCTCTTCAACAAATGGTCTTGGAAAAATTGGACAGCCACATGTAGGAGCATGAAACTAGACCTTTTCTTACACCATACACAAAGATAAACTCAAAATGGATGAAAGAGCTAAATGTGACATAGGAATCCATGAAAATCCTAGAGGAGAACACAGGCAGCAACCTATTTGATCTTGGCTACAGCAACTTCTTGCTAGACATGTCTCCAAAGGCAAGGGAAACAAAAGCAAAAATTAACTATTTAGACTTCATCAAGATCAAAAGCTTCTGCACAGCAAAGGAAACAGTCAACAAAACTAAATTTGTCCCTACGGAATGGGGGAAGATATTTGCAAATGTCTTTATCAAATAAAGGACTATATCCACAATCTATAAATAACTTATCAAACTCAATACCAAAAAAAACAAATACTCCAATTGAAAAACAGGCAGAAGACATGAACAGACACTTCTCCAAAGAAGACATACAAATGACCAGCAGTCACATGAAAAAGTATTCAACATCACTCAGCATCAGGGAAAAACAAATCAAAACCACAAAACCACAACCACTTCACACCAGTCAGGATGGCTAAAATTAGCAAGTTAGGAAACAAAAATTGTTGTTGAGGTTGTGGAGAAAGGGGAATCCTCTTACACTGTTGGTAGGAATGCAAGCTGGTACAGTCACTCTGGAAAACAGTATGGAGGTTCCTCAGGTAGTAAAAATAGAGCTACCCTATGACCCAGCAAATGCACAACTAGGTATTTATCCCAAAGATACAAATGTAGTCATCCAAAGGATACCTGCAATGTCCACAATAACCAACCTATGGAAAAAGCCAAGATGTTCATTGACGGATGAATGGATAAAGATGTGTTGTATGTGTGTGCATGTGTGCTTGTGTATAACATTACATAACCATCCGAAAGGATGAAATCTTACCATTTACATCAACACGGATGGACCTGGAGGATATTATGCTGAGCAAAATAAGTCAATCAGAGAAGAGCAATTATCATATGGTTTCACTCATATGAGGACTATAAGAAACAGTGCAGAGGATCATAGGGGAAGGGAGTTAAAAACAGAATGGGAAGAAATCAGAGAAGAAATAGAGAGGGAGAAAAACTGTGAGAAACTCTGAACTACTGGAAAGAAACTGAGGGTTGCTGGAGGGGAGATGGGTGGGCAGAAGGGGTAACTGGCACAGTCATTGAGTAGGGCAGGTGATGTGAGGAGCACTGGGTGTTATATGCAACTGAAGAATTACTGAATTCTACATCTGAAACTAATGATGTTCTATATGTTGGCTAATTGAATTTACATTAAAAAAGAACTTCAAAAACAAAAGGCATGTTTGGAGACAAAAATCAGAAAATTTATGATGCTGATTTTTTTCTCTGTTCTATTTGATATAAAAAAACATGAAATTTTGAAACTCTTTGATATTCTAATGAAAATGATTCATATTTAAATATTGAAATTAATTTGGCAGTGCTATGATTATATCTATTACTGCTTGGTATTTCAGATAAATTAGACATTTCTATATCAGAATTTTGAAAAATTAAAATCCTTCTGGAATTGTGTTTTTCTTTCAAAAATACTTTCACAGGGGCACCTGGGTGGCTCAGAGGGATACACTTCTGCCTTTGGCTCAGGTCATGATCTCATGGTCCTGGGATCGAGCCCCGTATCAGGCTATCTGCTCAGCGGGGAGCCTGCTTCTCTCCCTCTCTCTCTGCGTGATTCTCTGCCTACTTATGATCTCTCTCTCTCTCTCTGCCACATAAATAAATAAAATCTTAAAAAAAAATACTTTCACAGTAGTATGAATCAATGATCTTTTTTAAATGTTATCTAATCTTATAAGGAGAATCAGTTAAGGAATATATATGCTTTAACAGTCCTACATGGTTAAAATTACCATTTATTTCATTTCAGCACATTCATATGGATGAAAATGGAAGTGTGTGGTCTGATAACTTACATTTCCTATATATGAGTGGTGTCTTGTCCTGTATTTATAGCTATGTATATAGGCAGTCTGTCAAGAACACCACCATTCTTCTAAGTCATTCCCCTGGAAAAGTTTGAGACTAAATTCTGCTTCCTAGAAGTCAGTGAGTATTTCACAGCTCCAGTTAGAATATTGCTTATATTCACTGTTCATGTTCTATTTATGTTGGTATTTAGAACAGTACATACTTGGATATCATGTGCCTCAATAGTTTTTTACTTAATTATACCCAGAAACACCAAGTTCTAGCAAGATTTCTATTTGATGTTATTATACATGGATTTAGGAGGACTTTTTAAAATTCATCTTTTCCTATAATTGATTTTGAAAATATGCAGTAGATGCTAAAAGCATTTTAAATGCCTAGAAATAACTTCTATGTCACATTAAGATATCACAGATTTAAAGCATATTTATAGGAGCATTCTAATTTTCCCTTTGGTTTCTCATTATATGAAAAGAAATGCACCTTTCTTCAACCATTTTTTCATTAGTGCATCAGACTTTTACTCATGTGAAACTATGTGGCAAAGTTAGAAGATGAACTGGCCAGCCCTTCCTTCAAAATCAATACCAAGCTCAAGTCGTCCAGGAGTTCTTCATTATTAGTAATACACTGTGTTCTTCACTCCTGTACAGATTAGGAGTTTAGTCTATGAACCCTCTGTACTTGTGTTTGTTTGTTTTTTTGTTTGTTTTTTCTTTCTTTGACACAGCATTCTTATTCACAAACCGGTTTGTATGTAATCACCTTTCCACATATCTTTAAGTCCTATCAGTTAAAACACAACTAGTTTGTTATCTTTGTAAGAAAACTAATCTAGAATCTGGGTTTTTCTAAATTTATATATTATCTAATAAACGAAGTATTTGCAATAATAACTTCTATGTAACTGAGGAAGAATCAATGTTAATTAGCTGATTAATCTGTATTTGGCAGATTTGCTAACATCCATTTTTTCTCATTTTGTGATACCTTATATATTTTAAAAATATTTTCTTATCTAGAAAGAGAATTTATAGCTTTACAGATAAATCTAAACTACTTTTACATGACATAAACATTTAATTTACATATTAAATAAGACTCTAGGAATGATATTCTTAGCACTGATCATTAAAAAAGGAAAATCTGTATCTTTTCCATTGTCAAATTACATGTTAATGTGTGGTTATAAATAGGACACTGTTCAAGGATTTTATTTTACATTTCCTTCATATATGATTATTACATAATTTTTGTCAAGTTGAAAAGTCTTATTTAGACTCTAAAATTAAGAAAGAATATAATTTTATATTTACTGCTTCAGAAATTGTAGATAACAGATAATAAAGGAACTTGTAATCAGTATCTAATAAATAGCAAAATATATAAATTTAATGTATTATTTTCATTTCTGTTTAAGAATATGAGGATTTCATATCCAAGCAACTCCATCAAATGATTCATGTTTCATATGGCTAAATATTTTTAATCATTTTGTTCTCTCACTTGGACATAAAAATCACACAAGAAATTCTTACCTTTGACTTGTTAATAAATGGTAACAAAGGTTGAGAAGCAGGGAAAAAATTTATAAAAAGGAAATACTTTCATCTAGACAAAAAAGCAAAGCATTAGTCACTCCTTGACACCAGAAAATTACTGTAAGTTTTCAAGAGCAGTAAACCTGTGTTTCAATTTTTAAGTAATTTTCTTTCCTGTAAAAAGCTTAATTCTCCTCATCCTAGTCATGAATTTGTATGACATATCTGAGATATAGATATACATAATTATAAATATAGAAGTATAAATACCCTAGGTATAGGTATATATCTATAAATATATAAATATTAATTAACAAATATATCAACAATAAATAAATCAATAAACATAAATTTATAAATGTATATATCAGTAAGTAGCAGTTAGGCAAAGTGAAGTGATCGGGAGGAGAAATGACAAAGTGAGTGGCTATTCAGAAGAAACAGGGTCCCAGAGAAGAAGCCAAAGCCTAAAATTTAGATAACTCTCCTGTTTTCTAGAGAGATGATAGGAATTTAACCATTGAAAAGGGAGAGGATCAAATTCTGGATTAGATCTTATAATTATAGCTAGACTATCACTTTGTTTATATCATTATTACACAGAAATGATATTAGTATCTTCTATGTTAGTTGAGTCTCTATTACTAATGTAGAACATCTGACTCATAATCCCAGTTTTATCACTCTGCACAGTGGGGATTTGTTATTCCATCTTTGAAATCAGTTTCCAGTTTAGTTAGCATTGTTACAGAGTTCTCATAAGAAATAAATGAGACAACGGCTATATATACATCTTGAAAACTGTGCAGTGAAGTTAAAGGACAATATGTTATAGTATATTTTTATTAGTTCATCTTCTCTGATAGACATCAATGGCTTGAAATTTTCAGTAGAAGTCTAAACTCTAATCATTATACTTATCCTTATTGCTGTTTTTATTAGCATTTAATTGTTCCATTTATTGGCATAACTCCTTTCATTTGGTGTAAAAATATTCAATCTAGATCAGTTTTGAATTCTATTAGACTTTTATGATCTTTCTTTTCTTATCATTAATCATTAATGTTCATCACATTTTAGTTTAATTAACATAATTCACATAATTACAGGTGTGGAACTGACACAAGTTATTTCCGAGTTACTTTACTCATAACATATCAAAAGAAATCCTAAAATAATGTCATATCCCAATTTAATTATATATTATAAGAAAATATGAATTTTTAAATTGTGATTTTTTCTTAATTATGTTATAATTTTTCTTATAGGCAAGAACTTGGAACTCTCATTTATGTAAGAAAATAAATATTGAATATTTTCCTCAAATTTTAGTCAGTTTTATATAAGCTATGAGGATAAGAACTTTTCTTCCAGTAATCCAGAGACATTTATTTTTGCACAAATACATACAGCATTTTGTCTGGCAGTTAAAATTTCACAATATAAGGTCATAACAAAAATGGTTTAGTGCAACCTACTGCAATTCCATTCAAGCTCTGATATTTAAGCAAAATTGAATAGGGATTTCCAATGGTAATCATTTTTCAAACTACCATTTTCCAGACTGTTTAAACAAAAAAATATATAAAAAAAAAAAAAAGAAGAAGAAAAAAAAAAAAAAAATAAAAAAAAAAAAAAAAAGAAGAAGAAAAGAAAAAGGAAATTAAAAAAAAAAAGGAAAAAAGGCAACTTCAACTTCAGAGACACGGTACAGACTTGAAAGGAGAAAATCGAAAGGTTATTTGCTGATTTCACTTTAGGCTAACGATAACTGTGTAACTTTATGGACTAAAAACATTTTAGTAGTTTTTAAAGGCTTTTTCTCCTTATACAGCCCATCACCCAAAAAAGAAACAATACACCCAGTAACTTAATTATAAAATGTCAAATCTTAAGAGCAAGCATTCACAAAGCACCATTATGAGATTTCAATAGCACTGAGACCTGCTCAGGTTAACCTGCCAACTATGTCCTATTTGCAAGTAAAATTTGCCCTCTTTCCTAATCAACTGCTCTAGAGCTGAATATTTCCCATTTATTTAATGCTATCTGCCAGGCCTCCCAAATGTTTTAGTCCTCATTTTAGGACCATCTCAGACTCATTAGCCTTTTTCCTGACAGTGTCAATGCGACTGTCTGACAGCCTGAAACCTGGAGATGTTATGCCATTGAGTGTCAAGATCTTTCCAGGAAAGGTATTAAAAAAATATATATACATATATAGATATAGATATAGATATAGATATAGATATAGATATAGATATAGATATGTGTATGTGTATATCTATATCTATAGCTATATTTTTTAAAATTTATATTTTAAAAATTTATATCCATATTTAAATATATCCATATTTAAATTTAAATATGGATATATATATATATCCATATTTAAATAATGCCAATTTACAAAGCAAGGTAACAAAACCAAATATTCCATATTGTGTCTGATACACCAGAATATTATTTCTTCAAATGGAACTAGGGAAAAATTATGTTTGTTTTCCATGATTCTGAAAGTGATATCCCTTCTGAAATTTTTCATGACCTAGTGTTCCTTTTACAATAAGTTATATGTCATGAACCCTTTCTAGAAAAATTATCTTTTATTATATTTAGGTGAACATGAAATTAACATTTTGATCCTTATCAAAAATGATCAAACAGCAGTACTTTCAGATGGTTTAAGTTAATATAGAATAAAAAGGCATTATATTATAGAACCATACTTTTCACATTGTAGATAAATTTTAAGTTCACAAGGTCCAAATTAAATCTCCTATTTGTTAAGTAATTATTTTACATTTCTCAAAGAATCAAAATTAATTCATCAGTGACTTAAACTAACAAGGACTAAACTAGTACAACAGAAAAAAAGATTGGCTTCTCTAATCAATTGTGAAAACATATCAACTGGTCAAAAAGTTAATTTTAATATTGATCTAAACTGGTAGAATGTAGCCATGTCTTTGGTTCATTTAAAGGCTTTCATGCTGTTTTGGGTGCCACTGGCATTTAGCTGGATTGATAACATAAATTGACTAGGCCACCTCAGAGAAAACTTAAACCTTTCCACACTATTTGATCTGGAGGGAAAGTACATCAACTGGAGGAAGATAGAATCTTATACTAGGTCATACTTTAACATAAAATATCATAAAAATCCCATTGCCATATGATTTTATGATAGGCACTTTGAACACAATTATGTAGAACCTCAGAAATCTCTTAAAGAACCCATGAGAGGTCATACAGTTTATCACAGATGAAATTAGAAACCAGGTGATGACAAAGCCTTCAATCTCTCCTTTATCTTATTGTTTTCTTAAAATCCTATTTGCACATCTAGCAAATATTTAGCCAAGCTGCTCCCTAGTATTGCTATCCTGTTATACATTTGGTTTGGCCAAGTGGACTTTCAAGGATCTTTAACTAGCCCCAGACTCTCATGCAAACACATGACCTAGATAGTGGCCACAGAGCCACAAGTAAATATAAGTGTCTCATGGGACTCCTCAGTAGTTCTTACGATCAACTGCCTTCCTTACCTTCTAGTGCCTGTATACCTTATGTGACCTTTAGATAAGACCCCAGGAGCACTTACCAAAATTTCACACTTTTGGTTTGAATTGACCAATCTATTCTGGGAACCCCAATGCACTCTATCCACAGACATTAATAAAGCCATGTGCCCCAAGGCCTGTCTCTGCACTCTTGACTTTCTCATACAGCCGTTCAGGGCATGCCATTTACTTTCTATGGGCCCATAAACTGTAATAAATTTCTGTGGGTTTTTTTGTTTTGTTTTTGTTTTTGTTTTTTTAAGATTTTATTTATTTGTCAGAAAGAGAGAGAGAGAGCACAAGCAGGGGGAGCAGCAGACAGAGGGGGAAGCTGTCTCCCCTCTGAAGGGAGAGAATCCCGAGGCAGGAATCAATCTCAGGACCCAGGATTAACAACTCAGACATGGCTGCTAAACTGACTGAGCCACCCAGGTGACCCATAAATTTATCTTTCAATTTATCTTGTGGTCTGTTGTTGAACTGTGTGACTCACCATCCATTACTCTATGTTCTACTTAACAAATGTTAATTTGACAAAATCATAAGAGCATCCTTATATTATTATTATGGTTATTATTATTATCATTGGTATTATACATAAAGGAGGAAAAACCTCAACTGACCTGGTAACTACTATGTGTATAAACATAATTAAAATCATTTCAAACACAGGTCAAAAAAAACACATTACACCTCAGACTATGAATTCTCAAGGCTCATTTTGTAGGTTTTTCAAATAAATCATATTTTATCAGTTAAATACATTTAGACCAAGATTTCTGTTTGTTATATAAATTTTGGATCATGTATCTATGACATACTGGCATATAATTTCAGTGACTAGATAAAATTAACTGGTTAAAATATATTTAAAAAATCACTTTCAAGTAGAACACTTAGGAGTACAGTTACCAGATAACTAGAAGAAAAATAAATTTTAGGGGTGCCTGGGTGGTTGGTTAAGCATCTGCTTTCATCTCAGGTCATGATCTCAGGGTCCTCAGATGAAGCCCTACATTGGTCTCTCTGCTCAGGGGAGAGTCTGCTTCTCCTTCTCCCGCTGTGCGCTCTCTCTCTCTCTCAAATAAATAAATAAAATCCTAAAATAAAAAGGAAAAAGAAAAAGAAATTCTAATAACAGGAGACAATGCTACTAGTATAATTTCAAGATACCATAGTTAACAGTATTAAAAAGTTTCACAGAATGGTCCCCAAACAGCTTCCAATGTGATTCCAACATGGCTACATGTAAATGTCACCCTACTCACTGAAAACAAGCTTGTGATCAATAACAGCAAGGAAGTTAAACTTTAATTTCTGAACAGACCAAAAGTTAAAATAGGTAAGACAAGCTTAAGGAAAGGAAGAAAGTTAGCAAGGTTACTATCAAAAGTTTTTAAACACTAAAACTTGTCACCAATTTGAAGCCAAGTAGTTAATGGGTGGAGTATGAAAAAAGTGAAAGATGTCAACATATCTCAAATGGATTTCAATACATCCAACACACTTATGTGTGTGTATTATGTGTGTGTGTGTATATATATATATATATAATATATATAAACATATGATTATATATAATTAACTTAATTAAATATCAATTAATTAATAATTAATTATATATAATATTATATATTATTATATATATTTACACATAATCTGTGAAGTAAAGGGAAAGATAATTATCAAAACCCATTTCAAATACTGATTGGTATAGTACTAATAGTACTTCACAATATATTATATTTACAATGCCTGAGCTATGAAACTGACAAAAAAAAATCATAGACCAGGACTTTAACATATTTTAGAGGCAATAACCCAGAGAAATTGGTTCCAACATGATAAACTTAAAAATATGGGCCCTTTTCAAAACTCTTTTGTGCTTGCATTCTATTTCATTTCCTTTACCCTTCCATTCTATGTTACTGCTTTGTGTTGTTTCATGGTTTTGTTTTCCTTATGTAAAAATTATATACCAATGTTGGAAAGGTTTTTGGTGTCCCTTGCCCTTCTTTCTTTTCTTTTGGTCAGCACTAGACTCGTGATACCAGGTCATGAGGGGGAGAAAAAAGGCTAGAGCCAAACTCACCTTTCTGCTTTCTGCACAGGCATTATAGATAGGCTTACAACAAGTTCAGTCTACAGAGCTGTGACCACCCTGCTCTCACACTGAGAACAAAGTCACCTTCACAGTGTGAAGAAAACTTCTGCCACTCTTTCTTTCCTTCTCTGTGGGGAGAAACCTCTCTAGTGAGCCTTCTAAACCTGACCTTCCAGCATGACAAGACAATCTTCAGGATACCATGCTGCTTAGATGGCTAAAGCCACTGCTTCACACAGTTTAGAGTTTCACCCTTTGACATTCTACATTAACTTTAAAGTTTAGAAATTTAGTCTTATAACGGTTTTGGCTCTCTTCATATTAGTTCAGGTTAGGTCTTTTGCCTTTCATAAATTTAGTGGTAGCCAAAGTATTTCACATCTTGCAGGGATGGTGCTGAAGTAACCAGTTCATAAGAAGATAGATGGCTGTGGCAAATAATATGTTTCCTTATCATTTTTTCCTTATCATATAATTTTTTAAATTAAAAGAAAAAATACAAAACAGAACTGCTTTCATTGAAGATGGAAAAACAAGTGTCAGTTTCTTCTTTGCTTTAAATAAACAAAAACATAATAAAGCAAAATATATAAAATAATAGTTTTCTTTTTTATTTTTTTAAAGATTTTATTAATTTTTTTGACAGAGAGACACAGCGATAGAGGGAACAGAGCAGGAGGAATGGGAGAGGGAGAAGCAAGCTTCCAACTGAACAAGAAACCTGATGCAGAGCTTGATGTGGGGCTCAATGTGGGGCTCGATCCCAGGACCCTGGGATCATGACCTGAGCAGAAGGCAGATGCTTAACAACTGAGCCACCCAGATGCCCCTAAAATAATGGTTTTCAAGACAATGGACATTAAACAACAAAAGACACTGAATCCTGAAAAATGAGGTGAATCCAAGTATTAACTTCTTGCAATGGGAGAGTTTTAGAAATGGCACCAAGAAAAAAAAATCTAAGACCCAGGGATCATAATATTTTAAAAAGATAAAGTTAAGAATTCAGCAAACCAAAGAAGGTGGATGCAGGATATTAGTACCAATTAATAGAAAGCTACACAAAGAAATCAAATATTCAGCAGAATGCTAATCAATATATTGCATAAAATGAAACCACCTAAAAACTTGGTATTGTAAGCTGGATTTGTGTTTCTTGAATATTAATATGTTTAAAGTTTATCCTCATTGTGATAGTAGTTGGAAGTAGAATATTTGGGAGGTAAGTAGGTCATGAAGGTAAAGCCTTCATAAGTGAAATTATTGCCTTTATAACAACAGGACAGAGTGCTAGCTCACTCTCTTTCCTCCATGAGAAAATCCAAGAAGTCTACAGTCTGCAAACTGGAATACAGTCCTCACCAAAACCTTACCATGATGGCACACTAATCTTGGACTTCTGGCCTCTGGAATGATGATAAATAAATGATTATTTAAGCCACCCAGTCAATGATAGTTTGCTATAGCAGTCCAAACCAAGACTGAAATTGGTGCTGAGAAGTGGGGTGCTGATATAACAAATACCTTAAAATTGTGAACATGCCTTTGGGACTGGGTAATGGGTAGAGGTTGAAAGATTATTGAAGGACATGCTAGAAGAAGCAAAGATTGTTGTGCAGGGGTTTTTTAAAGGAAAAACCTGGTGAGGCCTCAGAAACATAGGGGAAACTTTTGTCTTCTTAGATATTATATAAGTAATTATATACAGAATATTAGTAGAAGTATGGACAGTAAATTCCATTCTGACAAAGGATCAGGCAGAAACAAAGGACTTATTAGACAAAGGTGATTTCTGTTGTAAAGTGGTAATAAAATTGGATGAATTGTATTTCTGTTCCAGTTTTTTTGTGGAAGGTAAATCTTGCAAGCAATGAAATGAGACATTCAGGGGAGTAGAAAATTACTTGAGGAACATTTTGGTCCTGTTTATAGTAAAATGCAAGAAGAGAGAAATTACTTGATGATGAAAATATTCAGCAAAAAGGAACGAGAATGGAAAGATTCAGAAAGTTCTCAGCCTATCTATATCACAAAAAATGAGAAACCATGTTCAGAAGAGAATGCTAAGGGTGTGGCCAAATAACTATTTGATAAGGAGATTAGTATGAGTATGAATTGTGAACTTAATCAGCTAGCCCAACCAAGAAAACTAGCAGTTCAAAATGAAGGGGAAGACAGGAAGGAATAAAGAAAGGTCGCCAGACTCATGGTTGTTTTTTTTTTTTTTTTTTACAGGATGAGATTATTTAGCTGTATGCTGTGAACATGCTCTATTCTTCAACGAAAGGAAAGTATGACCCCAAAGGTGATTCAGAGATTATCAAGACTGCCTCCTCTTTCAAAAGTGAGGGCCAGTACCTCATTTTAAACAGTGCATCCCACCTCTGTCCCAAACCATGGGATCTTGAATCCTTACCAGCAGAGATCTTGGGGCAGGAACCTCTCCCACCTCACCATGGCAGCAAGATCATAGCCCCAGTGGGCCTGGAGGTCAGGGCAAAGAACCAAAGAGAATAGTTTTTATGCTTTGCTAGGTTTCAGGCTTGCTTGGGACTTGTCACCCTTTTCTTCTTCCCTATTTCTCTTTTTTAGAAGGGGAGTATCTATCCTATTCCTGTCCCACATTTGTATTTGGGAAGCACATAACTTGTTTGGTTTTACAATCTGACAGCTGGGGAGGAATTTTGACTGACAGTGAATTGTAATTTGAACTTTGCCCATATTTAAGTTAAATTATATTTAGGTGAGACTTTAGAGTTATTTCTGGAACAAATTAAGACATTTAGGGATGCAGGGATGAAATTAATGTATTTTTCATGTAAGAAGGACATGTGTTTTTGGTGGCCAGGGACAGAATATTATAAATTGAATGTTTCTTCCCTCAAAAATTTGTATGTTAAAATTTAATCCTCAATATGTGATATTTGGAGGTGAGGCTTTTTTGAGGCATTTAAGTCATGAGGGTGGAACCCTCAAGAATGGGATTAGTAAGGTAAGTAGATAATTAGATATCTGGTAAGAAGAGGCCAAATACCTAAATTAGCAGTTTGTAAACTGAAAGAGAGCTCTGACCAGAATTTGTGCTGGAACTCTTATTTCAGTCTTCTCACCTCTAGAACTGAGAAATAAATTTATGTTGTTTTGTATGCCACCCATTCTATGGTAATTTGTAATTGCAGAACAAACTGACTAAGGCACATAGAAAGAACCACCCAAAAGTATTAAGAAGAACAGTACCTGGCACTCACTAAAGGAAGGCTTCATAACTCACAAGATATGGGGAAAACTACCCAAAAAGATTTGCCCCTATAGGGGAAGATTATTAGCCCTAGATTAAACTCTATCCTGGTCCCACCTGGCAACATTTAAAAGCAAGAAACTACATAATTAAATGTAATTAATTAATTAACTATATCTGAGAACAAAGTTCAATAATATGAGGTAAGAATACAAAATATCCAGAAAAAAATAAAAAAAAAATCCCACATAATATCTGGTCTATTGAGCTTCTTTAGAGAAATAAAAGATGATATGTATGTACATAGTTATCTATGTGTATATCACCTATCCATCAAGAGACAGATTCATTTTTATTATTATTATTTGTTTTTTTAAAGAGAGAGCGAGAGTACAAGTGGAGGGGGGAAGGGTAGAGGGACAGAAAGAGAGAGAATCCCAAGCAGGTTCCAAGCCCAGCACAGAGCCCAATGTGGACCCCCGCACCCCAATACCATGACTCAGAGACCACGATCTGAGGTGAAATCAAGAGTCAGACACCCAACCAAATAAGCCAAACAGGCACCCCAAGAGACAGATTTATTTTAAGGACCTAGTTTAAGTGATTGTGGAGTCTTGGAAAGTCCAAAATCTCAGGGTAGGCTGACGGGATGGGATCTCAGAGCGAAGTTACAAGTTGAGTCCAAAGGAATCCCCTGGCAGAATTCTCCTTGCTTGAGAAGGTCAATGTTTCTTTTATTAAGGCCTTCAACTGATTGAAAGGGATTCACTGCTATTATATAGGGTAATTTACTTTACTCTAAGTTTACCAACTTAAATGTTAATGTCATCCAAAAAACATCCTCATGAATATGTTCACAATAAATTATGAACATATATCTGGGCACCATGTCCTACTCATTTTGACACATAAAAAATAACCATCACATCAGGCATACAATAAAATATTATCCAAAATGCAAAGAAGCAAGAAAATGTAACTGCACATGAGATCAGCCTCCAATTTGGGCTCCATGTTGGTTTTGTAGCATGCTTAAGATTCACTCTCTCCCTTTCCTTCTGTCCCTCCCCCTACTACTTGCACTCATCTCAAAAGAAAAAAAAAAAAAGTTAAGTAGGTTTTGAAAAGTTAAGCAAAATTTATAAGCCTCTATCTAGGTTGACTGCTTTAAAAAAGAGGATACAAATTATTAAATATCAAAACATGAAAGATAGGACATCACTGCAGAGCCCATGGACATAAAAATGTAATGAAGAAATACCATGAACAATTCTAAACCTACATATTTGAAAAACTTAGATGAATTGAACCCATTCCATATGAGCCACAATCTGCTAAAGTTCATACAAGAAGAATAAAGAATCTAAATAGGATTTGATCTATTAAAGAAACTAAATCAATAATTAATAACCTTCTAAAAGAAAGAAAAAGGCCACTAGTGAAGGCAACAAAACTTTTAAGGAAAAATTGTCCCGATCCTCTATAATTTCCTAAAGAAGATAGAGACAGAGGAAAATGCTTCCCCAAACACTTGATGAGGCCAAAATAACTCTAATACAGAATGCAGAAAAAGACAACACAGGAAAAAAAAAAAATGCAGTCTAATATCTCTCATGAACATAGGTGCAAAAATCCTCAAAGAAATATTAGCAAATCAAATCCAACAACAACAAAAACAATAACAAACAAGATAGCCAATGACCAAATGAGATCTAATGTGGGCATGCAAATCTCACTCAACATATGTAGGCCAATTAATCCAATCCATCACAACAGCAGGCTAAAAAAAAAAAAAAAACCAAACAGAAACAACAAAACACATGATTATATTAGTAAAGCCGAAAAAGCTTTTGATACAATATAACATACAGTCATAATAAAAACTCTCAGTAAACTGGGAATATGGAAGTTCTTCAACTTGATATTATATAGACTATTATAAATATAATAACATAAATATACACATAATATATATAAACCTACAGTTAATATCATATTTAATGATGAGAAACTAGAAGTTTTCCTACTAAAATCAAGAACAAGGATAAATGTTCCTTTTCAACATTCTTTTTTGGCATTGTACTCAAATCCTTGCTAATGCAATAAGACATGAAAGGAAATAATAGGTATATAGATGGAAAAGAAGAAATAAAACTGTCTTTGGTTTCAGATGACATGATTGTCTCTGTAGTAAATGCAAAATAATTGACAGAAAAACTCCTGAAACTAATTATAGCAATGTTGCAGGAAACAAAATAAATACAAAAATCAGTTATCTTTAACAACAATGAACAAGTGGAATTTGAAATTAAAATCATAAAACCATTTATGTTAGTGTCTCTCAACATGAAATACTTAGTTATAAACCTAATAAAAAATGTACAAGATATTATGAAGAAAACTCTATAAACTCTGATGAATGAAATAAAAAATTCAAATAGAGAGATAGTCTATGTCTATAGATAAGAAGATTCAATATTGTCAAAATGTTAGTTCTTTCCAATTTGATCTACAGGTCTGAGGTAATCCCAATTAAAATATCAGCAAGGAAAATAAATAAATAAATAAATAAATAAATAAATAAATAAATAAAAATCTCAGCAAGACATTAATAAATTGTGATTTTTATATGGAGAAATGAAAGAATCAGAATAACCAACACAAATACGAAGGAGATGAACAAATTTGGAAGACTGACACTACCCAACTTTCTTTTTTTTTTTTTTAAAGATGTTATTTATTGATTTGAGAGACAGACAGAGAGACAGAGAGAGCATGAGTGGGGGGAAAGGCAGAGAAAGAAGCAGAGATCCTGCTAAGCAGGAGCAAGATGTGGGTTCAATCCCAGGATTAGGAGATCATGACCTGAATTGATGGCAGATGCTTAACCATCTGAGCCATCCAGGCACCCCAACACTACCTGACTTTAAGGCTTACTGTAAAGCTGTAGTTATCAAGACAGTGTAGCATTCGCAAAATTTTAGGCAAATAGATTAATGGGACAATATATAAAGTCCAGAAATAGACCCCTATGAATATAGTCAGCTGATCATTGGTAAAGGAGCAAAGAAAATACAATGAATCAAAACAGTCTTTTCAACAAAGGGTGCTAAAAAACTGGGCATCCACATGCAAAACAATTAATCTATATATTGATCTATAATGCTTCACAAAATTTGACTGAAAATCGATCACAAGCCTAAATGTAAAACACACACCTATAAAACTCCTAGAATATAACACAAGAGGAGACCTGAATGTCTTTTGGTATGTGATGACTTTTTAGACAGAACACCAAAGCCTGGGACGCCTGGGTGGCCCAGTCATTAACCGGCTGCTTTCAGGTCATGATCCAAGTGTCCTGGTATTGAGCCTTATATTGGGCTCCTGTTCAGCAGGGAGTCTGCTTCACCCTCTCCTACTCCTGCTGCTTGTGTTCTCGCTCTCACTTAGTCTCTCTCTGTCAAATAAATAAATAAAATCTTAAAAAAAAAAAAAAAAAACCAAAGCCGTGATCCATGAGAGACATTTTTAATAAGCTGGACTTTATTAAAATTAAAAATTTCTACTCTGGAAAAGCCTATGTCAGGGGAATGATAAGATAAACTCAAAAACTTGAGATAATATTTGCAAAAGACACATCTGATAAAGGACTGTTATTCAAAATACAGCAAGAACTCTTAAAACTCAACAATATATAAATAAACAACTAGATTAAAAATGGGCAAAACACCTGAATAGACTCTCACCAAAGAAGATCTACAAATGGCAGGTAAACACCATATGAAAAAATGTGCTACATTATGTCATCAGAGAAATGCAAATTAAAACAAGGATGAAATACCATTACATACCTGTTAGAATGGTCAAAATCCAAAACTTCAACACCAAATGCTGATGAGGATGTGGAACAACAAGAACTTTCATTCCATTGCTGGTGGGTATGCAAGATGTACAGCCACTTTGGAAGACAGTTTGGCATTTTGTTACAAAGCAGAACTAGATTCTTACCATACATTATAGCTATTAAACTTTCTGTTAAATACACAAAGAAATTAAAGCATATGTCCACACAAAAACCTTCACAAAGATGTTTATAATACATTTATTCATACTAAAATTTAGAAGCAACCAAGATATTCTTTTGTAGGGGAGTGGGTAAATAAACTCTGGTATATCCAAACAACGCATTATCATTTAGTGCTAAAATAAATGCACTATCAAGCCATGAAGAAACATGGAAGAACAATAAATGCAAATTACTCACTGAAAGAAAGTAATCTACAAAGACCACATAAGATAGGACTGCATAAGATACAACTACATAAGATATGACTTCAACAATGACATTTTGGAAAGGGTAAAACTATGGAGATTATGGGGGCCTGAATGGCTCAGTCAGTTGAGCATCTGACTCTTGATTTTGATTCAGATCATGAATCTCAGAGTTATGAGACTGATCCTGGCATTGGCCTGGGTGTGGAGCCTGCTTAAGAGTCTCTCTCTCATTTTCCCTCTGCCTCACCCCCCGAAAATAGATAAATAAACAATCATAAAGACTTATGGAAACAGTAAAAAGATCAGTGGTTGCCATGGTTTGGGTTGCAAAGGGATGAATAAGCCGAGCTCAGACAATATTTTGAGCAGTAAAAAATACTCTGTAGGATATTATAATGATGGATACATGTTATTATACCTTTGTCCAAACCTACAGAATGTACAATATCAAGGTAAACCCCTAATGTAAACTATGGACTTTAGTTGATTAGGATGCATCGATATAGGTTTATCAAGTGTCATAGATGAATTTCTGATGGAGAACATTGGTAATGAGGCAAGCCAGTTGTTTCGTGAGGTACCTTTACAATTTTGCTCTGATCCTAAATCTGCTCTTAAAATATAAAGTTTTAAAGATAAAACAAACGAACAAACTTCAACAACCACACAGTCATTCATAGGAATAGAGGAAAGGAACTCCTTTGTTATTTTTTTTCTTTAAGGATTTTACTTATTCATTTGAGGGAGAGAGCAAGAGCACAGGAGAGCACAGAGGGAAAGGGAAAAGCAGACTCCCTGCTGAGCAGAAAGCCAGAGCGATGTGGAATTCAATTCCAGGATCCTGAGATCATGACCTGAGCCAAAGGCAGATGCTTAGGCAATTGAGCCACCCCAGCACCCCAGAACTTCTTTAATTTAAAAAAAAAAAGAAAGAAAGAAAGAAAAAAAAGGAAAGATCTGTGAAAAACTGCAGATAATATCATATTTAAGAGTGAATATTTGAAAGTTTTCTGCCTAAGTTCAGTAAATAAAGTACACGTGGCTGCTCTCATCACTTTTATCCAACCTATTATTGGAGGTAATACCTGGTACAATCAAGCATGAAAAAAAATGAAAGCACATATATTTGAGAATAATAAGCTAACTGCTCTTATTCAAAGATGATACAGTCATCTACACAGAAAATCCAATGATGTATGCAAAAAAGCTGTAGAAGTGAATTTAACATAGATATAGTATATATAATCAATATAAAATAACCAAATATATTTCTGTGTACTTACTGGCAGTAAGTTACTGAAAACTGATTAAAAATCAATTTATAATTGTATCTAAATATATGAAATAATCTTGGGAAAATTAGACCAAAAATATTCAAAACCTATAGATAAACAGTACAAAATATTATTGAGAGAAATCCTAGGTAAAAGGAAAGATGTAATTGGTTTATTAGCCAGAATACTCAAGAGTTGTTAGGATTTCAATTCTTTGTAAATTAATCTATAGAATAGTAGTTATCCCAATGAGAATTCAAATAAATGCCTTTGTGGAAATTTTAAAGCTGATTCTAGAATTCATATGGAAATGCAAAGGATTCAGAATAAAAAAAAAACCTTTAAAAATAATAAATTTGGGAGGTTAACAGTATCTAATTTCAAGAGTTCTTCTAGAGCTGCAGTAATCAAGATTTTGTGGTATTGGCATAAAGGGAGGAAAAAACCATCAATGGAATAAAGTAGAGAATCCAGATGTATACACAAGTATATATATATACACACAAACACACACACACGTACACACATATATTATATATGTGTATATATATGCATATATATGTGCACACATATATATACATAAACACACATGCAAAGAGAAATAATATACATATATGTATATATATGCAGAGAGAGAGAAAAAGGTGCTTTTTAAAACTTTTTATTTTGAAATAGTTGTGGACTTATAGGAAATTGCAAGAGAAGTAGCTAGTTACTTGTACCCTTCACCTACTCCCACAATGACGACATCTTACATAATTAGAGTACAATGTCATGACTACATAATTGACACTGACCAGATATGGTAAACTAGAACACAGACTTTAGTCAGTTTTACCAGTCTTAGATAATTTTTGAAAACAATGCAAAGGCAGTTTGGTGGAGAAAAAATAGTATTTCAAGAAAAATTTAGTATTCTTAAAAAAAATGAACTTGCATCATATACAAAAACTAAAATGCATGAAAAGCCTAAAAATAAAACTGTAAAACTTCTAGAAATAAGTGAAAATTGTTGTGACCTTAGGTTGTATGTTATTTCTTACTTACAACAATAAAGAACATTCCATAAAAAAGTGAATTTTATCAAAATTTAGAAGTTCTGCTTTTCATAGGACACTATTAATATATTTAAAAACAAGCCATGAACTGGGAGAAAACATTTGCCAACCATATATCTGATTAACATTTTTTATCCAGAATATTTTATCCAAACTTATTCATGAGAAAACAAAGCTCTTAAAACTTAGCAAAATATTTGAATGGACCTTTACCAAGATCTGTGGATGACATATAATCTGATAAAAAGACTTTCAACATCATTAGTAATTAGGGAAATGCAAAATTAGACACAATGATTTATCTTTGCATAGCTATTAAAATGTCTAAAATAAAAATCAAGTTGTCTGCTGGCTCTGTCAGAGGAACATGTAGCTATTGATCTTGGGGTTGTAGGTTGAGCCCCATGTTGGGTGTAGAGATAACTAAAATCAATAAATAAACTAAAATAAAATAAAATAAAACAAAGTTAAAGATCAAAGACACCTAGAATTTTCAAGGATGTAGAAGAATTGGAACATTCATATACTAGAATAAAAATGTACACTACCACAAACTTGGAAACTAGTTTGGCAGACTCTTTTTTTTTTTCTTTTTATAAAGATTTTATTTATTAATTTGACAGAGGGAGACAGAGCACAAGTAGGCAGAACAGCAGGCTGAGGGAGAGGGAGAAGCAGGCTCTCCACTGAGCAGGAAGCCTGTTGCGATACTCAATCCTAGGCCCCTGGGATCATGACCTGAGCTGAAGGCAGAGGCTTAGCCGAATGAGCCATGCAGGTGCTCAGTTTGGCAGTTTCTTAAAAAGTTAAATATACATCTACTATATATGTAAAGATACATTATTCTTCTAGGTTCTTTCTCAAGGTAAAAGAATGTGTATACTCACACAAAGTCTCATATGTAAATGTCCCTAAAAATTTCATTGTAATAGCCAAAGCTGAAAACAACTCAAATGTCCATCAACAGGTAGATGGAAAAAATAACTTTTGGAGCGTCCATATAATGGTGTACTACTCTGTACTGTAAATGAATCAACTACTGAAACATTCAACAACATGGGTGAATCTCAATAGAATTATGTTGAGTATAGAAGCCAGACCTTAAAACAAAACAAAACAAAAAAGGACAAAAAGGACATCTTGTTTGATTCCACTTAACACTATGTCTAAGACACCAGCTAATCTTTGGTGACAGCCAATCAGTTCTTAGAAAGGGGAAAAGCAGGAAGATGGGAGTGATTATAAAGAGCATAAAATAATTTCTAGAGTTGACAGATAAAGTTCACTACTCTTATTGTGGTGATAGTTTCATCACATAAGCCAAACTTAGCTTATACAATGTAAATATAATGCATTTTATTGGATAATTGTATTTCAATTAAGCTGTCACAAAATACTATTTAATAGAGCACTTACTTGCAGCAAGATTCACATATATTACGTTTTCCAGCAAACATTTATTTCATTTCTTTTCCTTAGACAAAATCATTTATACTCATGTTACTTTCAATCATCCTTTCAATGGAGTAAGATTGTTTTAAAGGCTCATTAATATATCAAAATAATATACACTGAAGCATAAATTTCATTAAAAATTGTCCCTTTACATGGTCTAAAAGGGAAAATAAATATTTATTATAGTGACTTTGGAAGGCATTTTCTCTAAAAGGGCAATGTATAATAACTACCTTTTATAACAACTGCATGAGTTTTATTGTTTAAATAAAATATTGAATAAATTATTAGTTTATTTTTTGTCTACATCATAATAAATAAAAGGGCATGAAAATCTGGCTATAACAACATCTATTATAGAACACATAAACTAACAAGATGATTTCTAATTCCATGAGAAAGTATTCCATTTTTACAAGCCCAATCTATTAATAGAATAGTAAGTCATTAAATATACACATCTTCTTCATAATTCATTGATTTATTGATAGTTTATGATTTTAAATTTTAATGTCTAAGATAATACCATGAAAAAATAGAATTAAATTGGATAAACATTCAGATATCTTAGACAGAGAGAACAAGGATGTAGCCATTATTCCTTTGTTAGTATTTAAAAAAAAAAAGATAGGGTGAGATATTTAGGTACATTGTCAAAAGTGTGCTTTTCAAATTAAAGAAAAATCTCCCAAAGAGGGTAAAAAACTCACATTGACTTGAAAGTTAAATACACACACACAGACACATGTGCACACACACATTTCTATTAAATAAAAATATTTATGTTTATAGGAATTAACATACAAATAGAATTATACAAATATAAACACATTGCAGGATAGTCAGTTTCTGTCACTCTATATAAAGAGATCACCTTTTACACTGTACATAATTTGCAAGTTTATATGTTCTCTAGGCTGTATTTATGCTACATCAAATGTTCAGTTATTTTAATCCTATATACATTTTGTCTATGATAAGCAAAACATTACCTTTTGAGAGGATTGCACTGTATTGTGTTGAAAATTGGCATTGTTGATAGTGCTTAAAACCAATGTGATGATTTTCTTTTCTCAATATATCATAGATATTTCTTCAAAAATTTATTGTTTTTATTCTCACCTAACATTTTTAATTCCTTAAGTCCAAATACATTAATACCCAGACTCATTATTTCAGTATTTTCACTTCATAGCACATCAATGACGTTGTGTTTGGGTCCCAAAATGCTAGTGTTTCACATTGGGAGAATGAGATGTCAGGAATATCTTTTTTTAAAGATAATATTTATTTATTTGTTGCAAGAGAGAGTGGGGGAGAGAGAGAGAGCATGCACAAGCAGGAGGGTCAGCAGGTAGAGGGAGAAGTAGGCTCCCCATGAACAAGGAGCCAGGTACAGGACTCAATACCAGAACCCTGGCATCATGACCCGAATTAAAGGCAGATTTTAACTGACTGAGCCATCCAGGCCTCTGAAGACGCCCAGAGTATTTTTTTTTTTTTAAGATTTTACTTATTTATTTGATAGACAGAGATCTCAAGTAGGCAGAGAGGCAGGCAGAGAGAGAGAGATAGGAGGAAGCAGGCTCCCTGCTGAGCAGAGAGCCCGATGCGGGGCTCCATCCCACAACCCTGGGATCATGACCTGAGCGGAATGCAGAGGCTTTAACCCACTGAGCCACCCAGGTGCCCCCACCCAGAGTATTCTTAAGGATGATGAGAAATATACTGTGAAATAGAAACTAAGTATTACCTAGGTTTGGGTGTTTTTAAATTTAGCTTTCATCATTTCTAATGCTTTCAGAGGTCTAAGAAAAGTGATTGCTTGATATTTATATAAATATTTTCTTATATTTTTAGTGTTAGGCCTTCTTTAAAATTGACAAAATCTTTGGTTTTCCAATGAAAATAAAGGAACTTAAAGAATAAGTTTTTTTTTCCCTTAAACTTCCTTAAATATAAGACTAAATCTGAAAATAAGCAACTAAAGTTTATATTTATTTATTTATTTATTTGTTTGTTTTTAAGATTTTATTTATTTATTTGACAGACAGAGATTACAAGTAGGCAGAGAGGGAGGCAGGGAGAGAGGAGGAAGCAAGCTCCCTGCTGGGCAGAGAGCCCGATTTGGGGTTCGATCCCAGGACCCTGGGATCATGACCTGAGCCAAAGGCAGAGGCTTTAACCCACTGAGCCACCCAGGAACCCCTAAAGTTTATATTTAAAATAGAATTAATGGATAATTTTAGGAGAAGACAAGAGAGAATAGACAGATTTATTTACCTTTTGTCAATTCTGCATTCTACTTTTTGATCTGTGATACTATACTTCAGTTGACTGGTATTTATTGAAGAATTAAATGCAAAAAACTAGAAATTGCTCTCAAGCATTCTATATAAAGTACTGAATTTTTCCTGTTAGAGCATCATCTGCCATGACCCAGAAACCAAGCAACAGAAAAAAAATAAATAAAACCCTTTTATTGACATGTGCTTCACATTATCCGATATGCAATCTGAATCCCATACCAAGATATCACGTGTGATATTTTCTGCTTTTCATTCTTTTATAAAATATTCTAAACACTAATCAAAATATCAGGATTGCGAAAGAGATTGTCAGCTCTAAGAAAATGCATTTCTGTTGAGTTCATATTCCTGTAGGGGAAAATAATCATCTGAGTCACATTAGGTGTATTTGTAACCAAAGCCAAATGAGGATTTCTGGTGATGATGAGTATTAGCGCCCTATAGATGACTTGGAAAACAAGCTGACGGACAGAATTTGTTGATTTTTTTTTTTTTTCACATTCACAACTATCAGATGGTTAAGAAGAAATAATTTAAAACAAATTTGAATATGTTGCTATAGATTTTTTAAAAATAAGTTGAATTCCATATCAATTAGAACAGTTTACAATTGACAAAGTTTTTTGCTTAAATAGGATGATTTACACGTAACTTGAAGCTTCCAAATCTAAAAGCTTGAATGAAAGTTTTCATTTGAAGTGAGCTTGTTTTTGTTCTCTGTGGCTTTCACATCCTGCCTTTCAACTCCTCTAGGGCCAGAGAAAGTGGGGAGCAAAAACATGAAAGCTTTGTGTCTTGTCTTTCTTCAATTTCTGAGTGATCCGGAGTCATCCACATTAAATGACAAGTGTCTATACATGGTCTCACAGAAACTATTTAACCAAATTAATAAAAACAGTGATGATATGAATTCAATATGATAAAAAAAAAATAAGAAAAAGGATTATATTGGCTAATTAAGTAAGAGCTGAAATCCTATGTGTGGTTTTTCAGGTCTAAACAGAGACAATTACCAAGGCTTTACCTGGCTGTTTCAGGGGCAAAAGTGCCTTCCCCACACCAGACTCAGTACACAAGTTTGTTAGAGTCGCTAGAGTCGCTAGAGTCGCTAGCGACTAGAGTCGCTGAAGTGAGTGGCAACCCCAGCCAACCATGCTCTAATGTGTTTCTGCATTCCTTCCTCAGGGAACTCTGTTGAGACCTCCTTACAGAGGGTTCTAATAGGAATCATGGAGACATTTTTTCCCCACTGTCTTGGTGAGCGTTGAGTACTCCTCTAATCTTAGCCCTCATCTCTCACTCTTCCCACTGGCCATCAGATGCCTCTTGGCCATGAAAATTTCCCTGTGCTAACCTTCCTGTCCCTTGCCTGGTGCAGTTCCATGGGGAAAAAATGGACAGTGAGGCGGCCGGTGTGTCCTTTAGTTTAGCCTCCTGCTAAATTATGGGAGAACATGATTGAAGACTCCTGGCATGTTGTTGTAATTTACTACTCCTACATCTGGCAGCTTAGCTCTTTCCATCTCAACTCAGCTCCTGACAATAAGGAACTACAAAAATCAAACTGATTGAAATAAAATATTTAACAACCACCAAAAAGAAAAATAGTTAAAATTCAAAACTGTGAGGAAATTAAAATTAATAAACTCAGATTTTAAGACTGATACTAAAATTTTCAGGGAGAGGAAATGAGAGAGAATACTTTATTACAAATAATTAAATGTTATATTTTTAATTAAACATTCTACTTTGAGACAACTGTAGATTCACATGCAGTTGTCAGAAATAGCACAGAAAGATTTGGTCCATTCTTCTCTCAGTTTCCTTCAATGGTAATGTCTTGGGAAACTAGTAAAATATCAAAACCAGGATATTGATACTGACATTGATGCAGTCCAGATGAACATTTCCATCATCCCAAGGATCCTTCACATTGTCATTTATAGATTCACCCTTACTCCTTTATAATCCTGGACACCACTAATCTCTTTTCCATTTCTATAACACTATCCTTTCAAGAACATTATATAAATGCAACCATACAGTACGTATGTAACCTTTTGGGACTGGCTTTTTTCACTCAGCATAATTCTGGAGAAATTGATCCAGATTGTGATATAGATCAATAGTTCTTTCCTTTTCATTACTGAATGGTATGGCTGTACCACAGTTTGTTTAATCATCCACCTTTTGAAGGACACCAAAGTTGTTTATAGTTCTTGGCTGTTTATAGCAATGATTACAAATAAAGCTCCTATAAACATATTCTGGAATAAGTGTCCAGGAGTTCAGTTGCTGGATTGTATATTAGCTGCATGTTTAGTTTTCAAATAAATTGCCAAACTCTTTTCTACAGTGACTATGCTATTTTGCATTCCCACTAGCAATGTGTCAGTGATCCAGCTGTTTCATCTTGTTGTCAGCATTGGGTGTTGGTGTTGCTTATTTTAACAGCTGATAGGTGCACTGTGGTTTTCTGTTACATTTCTTTAGTGGTTATTGATGTTAAATATCTCTTCATATCCTTCTCTGCTATGTGTACGTGTGTGTGTGTATCTCCATCTTCTTCAGAGAAATGTCTGTTCATGTGTTTTACCCATTTACTAGTAGGACAGTTTGTTTTAACTGTTGAGTTCTGAAAGATTGTTTGATGTTCTAGATACGAGTCCTTTCTTGGATATATGATTTGCAGATATTTTTTACAATACTGGAGTTTGTGTTTACATCCCTTAACAAGGTTTACACACAGAATTTTAAAAAAAAATTTATTAAGTCCAATTGGTTAAATTTTCCTTTAATGGACTATGCTTTGTTATCACATCTAAAAACTCTAGATTCAGAAGATTTTGTATATTTTTCTAAAAGTTTTCTAATTTTGGGCCATTGATTTTTAGTTTTGGGTTTTTGTTGTTGTTGTTGTTGTTGTTGTTTTAATGTGAGACTCCATTGAAGGTTTATATATTCATATTAGGCTATGACTATTTATAGCTCCAGACCATTTCTTGGAATGGCTATCTTCCTCTATTAAAATTATTTTCCCACTCTGTCAAAAATCAGCTGGACAAATTTATGTGGGTCTGTTTCTGGATTCTTCATTCTGTTCCACTGATCTACATACTTATCTCTAATATCATATGGTCCTGATTACTATAATTTTTTAATAAGTCTTAAAGTAAAATAAACTGCTTCCTCTCACTTTATTCTTCTTTTTCAATTAAAAAAAAAAACTATTCTAGTCTCTTTGCTTTTCCTTACAAATTTTAGAATAATCTCTATATCACTGAAACTTATTACTCAGATTTGGATAGAAGAGGTGTGAAACCTGTGCATCAACTTGGGAAGAATTGACACCTTTATTATGTTGAGTCTTCCAATCCTTCAACACTGCATACTGTTCATTTATTTCGATCTTGTTTGATTGGTCATCCGCATTTTGTAGTTTTCAGCATACAAGTTACATACGTGTTTTTATTATTAGACTTAACTCAAAATATTTTATTTTTGAACAAGTATAAATGGTATTATTTTATAATTTTGGTGCCTCTGTGTTCATGTCATCACGAGTATATAGAAATAAAATTGATTTTTGTATTTTTTATCGTGGTATCCTTTGACCTGCCTGAACTCACTTATCAGTTGTAGGAAAGTTTTTGCAGATTCCTTATATTTTTCTACACTTTCATGCCACATGTAATGACCATATCTATCTGATACATATCTATTACTTTTCATTTATTGACGTTTTGCATTTAATGAAACTTCCATCACTGTATTGAATAAGAGTAGTAAAGTGCGCATCCTTTTGTTTGTAATCTTAGGGGAAAGTGTTTTTCCTTTATTTTTTTCTTTGTCAATCTTTCTAAAAGTTTGCCAAGTTTATTGATCTTTCTCTCCCAATTTTTTTTTTGATTCATTGATTTTACTATTGTTTTTCTGTTTTCTACTTTATTGGTTACTGCACTTTATTATTTCTTTCCTTCTCCTTGCTTTGCTTTTATGTTCCTCTCCATTTTCTAGGTTCTTAAAGTAGAAGCTTAGACTGGCAGCTAATTTGAGATTTTCTCCCTTTCTTATATATGTATTTAGTGGTACTAAGTTCTTCCCAGGAACACTTGAGTGGCTCAGTTCTCCAAAGGTGTCTGCCTTTGACTCAGGTCATGATCCCAGGGTCCTGGGATCAAGCCCCACATTGGGCTCCTTGCTCAGTGAGAATTCTGCTTCTCCCTCTCCCACAGCCTGCTACTCCCCCTACTTGTGCTCTCTCTCTCAAATAAAGTATTAATTTTTTTGTTTTTAGTTCCCAGCACAATTTTACCTATGTCCCACAAATTTTGATATGTTGGATTTTTAAAAATTCAGTATCTCTATAGATAGATAGATAGATAGATAGATACATGTGCAATTTGGTTTGAGATTTCATCTTTGACCTATGCATTATTTAAAAGTGTGTGGTTATTTCTGGCGTATTTGGAGATTCCCATGTTATCTTTTATTGATTTTTTTTTAGAATCCATGTGGACAGATAACATACTCTGTATGATATCAATATTTTAAATTATTGGTTATAAGACCCACAATATGGTCTCTCTTGCAATATAAATACCTCAAAAAAATGTGCATTTTTTATTGTTGGGTGGAGTGTTCAAAAATGTTGATTAGATACTATTAGGATGATATTGAGACATCTAGCTGTAAATGTGGATTTGTCTATTTCTCACTTAGTTTTTACATCATGTGTTTTGAAATTGTGTTGCTCAGTGCATACACATTTTGGATTGCTATAGGGAAATTGTCTCTTTTTCAACACTGTATAATATCTCTTTCCTTTTAATAATAATAATTTTCTTTGCTCCAAAGTCTACTGATATTAATAAGACCACTCCTGGGTTTTTGTTTTATTTTTTGTTTTTGTTTTTTGTTTGTTTGGTTTGGTTTGGTTTTTTGGTGGTTTGTGTGTAATATAATTTTCCTTCTTTGACTTTGAACTTAGCTAAACCATTAAAAGTAAAGTGAGTTTCATATAGATAGCATTTTTTAAAAAGACTTTGTTTATTTATTTGACAGAGAGAGAAAGAGCACAATTAGGCAGAGCACCAGGCAGAGGGAGAGGGAGAAGCAGGCTCTCCACTGAGCAGGGAGCCCAATGAGGGGCTCAATCCCAGGACCCTGGGATCATGACTTGAGCAGAAGGCAGCCACTTAACGGAATGAGCCACCCAGGTACCCCATAGATAGCATTTCTTGTTTGGGATGTGTTCATCCTTGAATCTGTAAATTCAAAACTTTTACCAAACTTAAAATGATTTCAGTCACTGTAATTTTTAGTGGTAGTTCAGTCCCATTCACTTTCTCCACTCCTCCCAGCACTTCACTGACTCATATGTGAGATCTTTAGCTACAGTCCCACAAGTCTCTGAGACTCTGTTTTGTTTGTTGTTGTTTGTTGCTCTGATTGGATAATTTCCAAGGGGTCTATTTCAAATTTATTATTTTTTCCAGTTCCTTCTATTCCCCTGTTCAGCCCATCCATAGAGCTGTTCATCAATGTTTTATTTTTCAGTTCTGAAACTCTCATTGGTTCTCCATTATGTATTCTATCTCTTTGCTGAGATTTTTTTTCCCTGAGACTGGGTATTTTTATTTTTTCATTTCAAACACATTCATAATTGGTGGTCAAAGCATTTTTGATTTTTTAAAAATATCTTTGTCAGATAATTCTAGCATCTCTATCATCTTGATGTCAGTAATGATCAATTGTCTTTCTATATTCAGGTAGATCTTTCTGGTTCCTAATATGAATAGTGATTTCTTCTTTTTGAAACCTGGATAAGTAGGTATAATAACATGTGCCTCTGGATTGTATGTAAATTTTCTATTTTAGATGGCTTTCTCTAACTCTGCTCAAGCAGGGAAAGGGAATAGCATCCAGTTGCTGCCCAGTGGGGATAGAAGCTCAGGTTTTCTATTCAGCTGCCACTTAGAGGAAAAGAAACTCCTCATCATTGTTGGGTGGAAATTTTATTTTCAGTTCCTCATTAGCTCCTCCACTGATACTTCCTAGCTTGGAGAGTTAGGAATGCCTTGCTAGTACTCCCCATTGCAGCCTACTCTGACATGAATGTAAGGTAGAGGAGTTCCAGGTGGAGGGGAAAGTCCAGACTCCCAATCCAGTATTCTACAACACTATTCTTGAGGATGGGAGACTGGAGAATAACTTCTGCCTAGGAAGAATAGAAGTCTACATTCCCCACTTAACCACCCATGGTTTGGGTGGCCTGCAATAGTTTTGTTTTTGTATTTGGTTGCAATGGAGCAATTTTCTATCTGGCTAAGTTTCTTATTTCCCAGCCTTTTGGCTATAAAGAAAATGCTTCTGTTGGGCCTTTTTTTTGGTCTGTATTGGCATTTCCAGATTACTGGATTCTCCAGAAACTCCTCAGGTTAAATAAAGGGGGGGAAAAAGCTAGAAAATTCAGAACCATATTGGTCTTGTGTCCAGAGGTCACTAGTTTTTCCAACTGCTTCTCTACAGCTTCCTCTGTCTTATGTTTGTTTTATATATATGATATTCAGGGCTATCGTACTAACAGCAAGGTTTTTTATTTGTTTTATTAACAGGCAGAATGAACTCCTTTTTGGAAGCAGTCAATAAATGGTATTTTTAAGTCAAAACAATTAAAACTGTGCAATTGTATTTAAATATAATTATTCACTCTTTTGAATGAAAAGTTCAATATCCTCAACTTATATGTGTTTGAAATGACTCCAAAGTCTTTTGGGTTATTCCAAATACATATAATAAAAACTAATAATTCTGAAAAATATTTCACTCTATTTGTGTGTGTGTGTGTGTGTGTGTGTGTATACCTTCACAGAATTATTAAAAATTCCTTTATTCACTCTATGTACTCCACAATATAGAAAAGAAAACTTTTTTGTTTCCTTATTTGCATCTATATTGACAATGAGAATAAAGGATTTCATCAGCATTTTCTGGTCTAATTTAGAAGGTGAAGTACTCAGCACTTCCATTTAGAATTATCTCACAACTAATCAGGTAAAAAATTGGAAATCTATTATGGAACTGAGCCAAATTTTTCTATTCATAGTTTTCCTCTGCTTGAGAACACATAAATCTTCTCCTTACTTTCTGCTGCCACTATTCAATTATAAGTGTAGTGACTTTCACCTTTTAAAATAAGAAATAAGGAAAACACTGCCATTTCAACCAAAAAAAAAATGTTACTATTGCTTTAATTCAGCAACATGATATAAATAACAGGTGCATCTAATTTGGTTCAATTCATAATAACTATAACAACATTAGAAAACAAACAGAAGTCTTAGAAATCAAATCCAAATGAAATGATAATATTATGTAAAAGTATTTTACCCTTTATATATGAACACATGATTTCCACTTTTGTTTGGTCTTTATTTGATACTTCAGTTCTTTGATCAGAACACAGAAATGTGTGTTTAACTTGATCACATGTTTGAAAAATCATTTCCAACTTGTTTTATGTGCAACTGGTAGAGTTTATTATGTACTTGTGAATGTAAATCAAAATCTTTAAAGCTAATAACTATAATAACAATTATTATGCCTTTGACTTATCATAGTAATCATGGGTATTTTTGGTATTACCAGCACATAATATAGAGCAGAAAAAAATGTACAAATGCATAAAGACCTACTGTAGTGAAACATCTAACTGTAAAGCCTGGGCAGGAGTGTAAATTATACTTAACTCCAGGCAAGATTTTCCGGCCCCAGTTCTTTATCTATAAAATAAGTTTATGACTTATCTCATCTATAAAACAAGTTAATGATCTACAATGACTTGTGTATTTCTATTTAAGTTGAAAACTCTGAATTTAAGAGATAGTTTCTATTCCTATCACTATCTTAACTTGCTATGTCACTACTGGGGGAAAAATTGCTTTCTAGGACAAGAGTCCTCCCTCTGTAAATGTGAATTTGAGATAACAGGTAATCCCTCCTTACTCTGCCTGTCAGTCTGTGATACTTATGGAACACCATGGAGGTAAGGATTTTTATTCTCCTTCAACAGGTAGCTCTTTCCTACCCTGTAAGACTTTTTACTCCCTTTGTATAACAAACACTTTGTAACATCCTTTTTCTATTCTGAAATATTAGTCATAAATACCATAATAAACATGTACAAATAATTAAAAAAAACATCAATATAACATTGTGACAGTAAGATAAAGAATATATAGAAGGAAAGTAATTGAAAATAAAGAAGTATAAATTCTAATAAGCAACTACTCAAACATAGTATAATAGAAAAAATAATGACATAATTAAATGTTCACAACTAATGCTATAGGTACCAATGCAGACAGGTGCACTGTTTTGATCATTCAAATATGAACATAGATTCTTTTCATGACAGGACTTTACAAAATAGTGATAAACTCAAAGAACAAATTGAACAAAATCAAGTAGAAGTTATCATTAATTTTAGTTGTATTCTTGGGAAATTTCATTTATTAAAATGATACAAAAATACTTGACTTTAAAGTAGGAAATATTGTTATTTTCTAGTCTTATTAAGCAACATTTTCACAGATGATTGGTGGTTCTTTATTAAGGTAGTCTACCATGATCATTGCAAGGTATCTAGTAATATTGCCCTTCAAACGATGATAATCAGAAACATGCTCACAAATTCTAAATTCTATCCTTTAGGTAGTTGTCCTAGCTCCATTTGTTGTTATTGTTCTAAAAGGACACACGATCCTTGCAAGTCATAGAGATTCTGGGCAACATGTGTAGAAAAGCAGAATAAAAAGATAAATTTCTAACTAAATGTTTATCTATTTATCTATTCCGGGGGGCAGGGAGGACAGAGGGAGAGGACCTCAAGCAGACTCCCTGCTGGGCACCAAGCCCAATGCAAGGCTCCAACTCACAACCCTGAGATCATGACCTGAGCCTAAATCAAGAGTCAGACACTGAACCAACTGAGCCACCCAGGTGCCCCTACTTAAAAAATTTTAAATGAGACTGCACATTCTGGTAAGCAGTGTTTTTATATTCCACCTTGTCTGGGTTATCCATTTTGGTGTGGATTTCTATGTACCAGTATTTCCTAAATTGAATATTCTCAGTTTTCACTAAACATGATAATTGCTCATATATTATGTTAAAGGATCCTCTGGCCATCTACTGTTCAAAGCCCTTATAGGATTTCTCCAAACCACTGAGGACTTTTCTGCATTCCTTACATTTCTAAGATGTAATTTCAAAAATCTTCATATATCCAACTTGTTCTTTTATCACCCAACATAAAAGAACCCTCTTCTTGGAAACACATGTTCAGGAAAAAATAAATAAGAAGAGAAGAAGGAAGAAGAAGAGAAGGAGAAAAATGATGAAGGAAAAGAAAAGGGAGGAGGAAGAATAGTTGTCATCAAAGGAGGAGGAGAAATAATATATAAATGTGTGCATGTGTATTTTATGTCACCATTTTAAAAAAAAAAACATAATGAAAGATTACTCTTCCTCATATTCCTCATAAAGGCTTATGGACAAATAAGTTGAGGGAATACAGAATACTAAATATTATAGTTTACCAAATTTGTAATATTGAATCTGAATACTCTCATACTCAACACACTCATACTTCTTCCTTTCTCCTTTACAATCAACTGGCTCTCTCAGTTTTATACATTCCTGTTTGCTGCAATGTAATACCCCACTATATGAGGTCAGGGACTACATTTGATTCATCTTACTCATACACCAGCCCATGGAATTATGTTTTATATTCAGCAAGAACTTACTAAAAATATGCTAGCTGTAAAGTGATTCAGAAAATGTCAAATTCAGCATCTTTCATTTCGTTATAAATGTAGAACACCTATGCCAACTGTTTCCTCTCACCATGTGCCCCACTGATTAATACAGGAGCTCTTGACAATGGCCAACATGAAAAATTACAATACCTTTGGGTCCAGCATATATGGTGAATGGAGCTCCTAATTTATGCAGTCTGCCCTTTTAAAAAGATATGTTTTTAATATTTTAATTAGATTAAGTTGCTTAACAAAGAGCTCATTAATCATAGTATGCTTATTTAAATAGAGCAGTTGAGGGACAGAGTAAGCAGGTTTTTTAAAAAATCTACAAAGAGGATGGGGCACCTGGGTGGCTCAGTGGGTTAAAGCCTCTGCCTTCGGCTCAGGTCATGATCCCAGGGTCCTGGGATCGAGCCCCTCATTGGGCTCTCTGCTCAGCAGGAAGCCTGCTTCCCTCTCTCTCTCTGCCTGCCTCTCTGCCTACTTGTGATCTCTGTCTGTCAAATAAATAAATAAAAATCTTTTAAAAAAATCTACAAAGAGGAAACCATAGGAACAAGGGAGTATGGCATGTTAAATTCTCCATAGCAAACATCAGAAAATACTGCATTTCAAAGAGACTGCAGATTTTCTAACATATATACAATGATAGTCTTAATAAGATCGTATGGTCTTAAACCTCATATGCTAATTTTCATAACAGCAGTATTCCTAATAGTCAAAAGGTAGAATTAATTCTAATGTCCCTCAGCTGGATGGATAAACAAAATGTATATCCACACAATGAAATATTCAGTCATAAGAAGGAATGAAGTACTCACTTATGCTACAACATAGATGAGTTTTGAAAAGATTATGCTAAGTGAAAGAAGCCAGTCACAAAGGACCACACAGGAATAACTCCATCCGTATGAACTGTTCAGGACAGGCAAATCTATACAGATTAGTGGTTGTCTTAGAGCTGGGGAGTGGGTACAGAGAAGGTGGAGGAAATGGGTAGTGACTGATAACAGGTTCAATGTTTTAGGAGTGATAGGAATACTAATAATATTGAACAAACAAAAAAGGATTGTATACTTTAAATGGGTAAATTGAGTGGTATGTAAAATATATCTCAACCAAGCTGCTATTTTAAAAAAAGAAAAATATGTGAGCCACCACCACCTGTCACAGAGTTACCAGGCTGCCAAATAAGAATCCATCAGAATCTTGTTCAGTGGGCAAGACCCAAGGATACATTTTCCCCAAGCACACTGAATGAAGTTCAAAGTTATGCAGAACCTTAGAAGACAGTGACTCAGAGTCTTATGGTCCCCAGGCTTCCCAAAATGAGTAAAATGGAAGGTTTATAACTAACTGAAGGCAGTGGCCCAGGCATAGGTGGGTCCCCTTCCTGAAGTTCTTTCTCAATAGCTTCTTTCCCCCACTCTGGATTCCTTAGAGTCAGGAAAATCTGCCATCAGAGAGGGGTAGAAGGCACTGGGAAGGAAAGAGGAAGACTTCTCTCTTCTTTCGCACGTTGCAGCTCACAGATGCTGCTCTTGAAGGAAATGAGCTCTTTGTTTTTGTGTCTTCAGTAGAAACATTTGTCCATCATTTGTAGTTTTTCAAGAACCTGGGAGCTGCACGTTTGAACTATTTCTGGAGATCATTTATGTTCTCCTTTGTTATCAGTAGATAATAGGGCTGTAAGTCAGCATGTATAATCCCTGAGACCAGGGAATTGGAACTAAGACATCCAGTCTGATGACCTGGAGGTTGATTTATATATAAACATGCTGTTCTTTCTATTTGCATCTTCACCTATAGAGGGATGAGGTATAAACATGAAACAGCGAAGTTTCAAGATTTTCTAGGATGGTTTTGGAAACTATTGGTTGAAATTGTGTTGGAGTTGTCTGTGTACCTGATTTATCAATGCTGTTAATAACTCAGAACCTTTCCACTTTCCCTCTACCTTCTTACACATTTATATAATGGAGTCGACTTAGCCTGACGTGCGAGAGTGAGTGGCTGAGAAGTAGTAAGAAACTTGAAAGACTTGGACCACTTTCTGCTTTGTGGTACAATTTCTTTCAGTAATTTTGCAATTCTAAGAAAACAAAAACTATTGATGATAGAGCAATGTTTTCTTTCTGCAAGAACACACTTTTTAACATATATTTTTGGTTTTGCTTTTTTGTCACACTTTTCCTTCAAGGAACTCAAGGTATTATGTAAAATATGTAAGCAAGCCTAATAACATTCCTACTGGATAGGTGGTAGGAGTGGTTGTGGTGGTGGCTGTGTGTCTGTATATATGTATATTCAACGTAGAAGATTTGGCCTCAGCCACATCTATTAAATATTACTACCCAAATGATCCTATGTCTGTAAGTCTAAGTCCTTCACAGAGGTGCCCACATTATTAAATTGCCAAGGGAAGTCCATATGCCTGTGTGAAGAATTAGATTTTTTTTCCATGCTTCACTTCCCTTTCCACATTGATTTATTTATATTATTGCTTGGGGAAAGCAAGATACTGGGGATCTAAAAAGCCTCTCAAGTAGATGTTATCTCTTGCCAAATAAGCAAAATTAGGATCAATTTTTACTAATCATGTCGAAAGCCAAATTGGCATGCTACAAATTTTACTTATTAGTTTTTTTCTCATATATTCTCCTTGTACAAGGATTCAAGTCTCTTGTCCTCTTTCTTAAGAATATCTCACTAATTCACACAGCTTTCTCAAGTAAATCTTGTATGTTTCATTGACTCATAACTTTTCTAATTATAAATATAACTATTTTTCTTTATTGTGTCTATCCATCCTAGGGATGGATTACATACTATGATATAATAATAACCAAATAGAGCAAAGGATAAAGATATATACAAATTGCTTTAGTGGCTATGTGAAAGTTCACAGAATCACTCGGAATATAGTTAGAGTTAAAAATGTGTTGTTACGACATGTGCAAAATGTTGCAATGGGAATCTGTTGGTTCTTTCATACTGGTTTTAAAGGCATAATTTTATATGTCCTACTCAAAGAAGTTTAGGAAATACAAAATATTAATCAGTTTATCTGATATCAATATTTTAAAAATGTAGTTAATTTGACAGACCTTATGACATCATCTAAATTGAGTAGAGTGAATAGGTAGTAATTATATTGTATTGTAATCAAGTATAAGTGGAAAAGAAAATCAGATATGGGTTTATTTGCATTATGTGTTCTTTACTTTGGTCTACTGCAATGGGGAAAGGAATAAAGTTTCAGACACAGCCTGCTGAAATGTGAATTTTTTTTTTTTATGGTCCTAAGTGTCATACCACTCCAGATAGCAAAACAGTATTTTCCAAACAATTTCATACAAAATTCAGAATTTCATTTGTGTGCACAGCACAAGTGAATGTGTACAGTTTTCTAATCATTAAATCAGTGACTCCCCACCTTAATCTGACAACTGAGTGGACACGTTAGTATATGTTTGCTGTAATATAAAACATGACAATCTCATAAAATGTATGAAACTAATCTGAAAACTGTGGTCCTCCCTCCTATCTCTCCTATTTTTTTTTTAGTAGTGGTACATGATCCATAACTGTCCTAAATTATTATGATCTATTATGAATAGAAAGTTTTTCAATGGTTGAACCAGGTATAAGATAAAGGCTGTCTGATGACATAAAAACACCATGACAATATGTATTACAGAGACTGAATTTACTAAACACAGAAAATATAAATAGATACTGTAGGAAAAGGGAACCCAAAGCATAGTATATATAATGTCATAAAGGAAACTAAGGTTCAGAGAGGATCCTTTCTTAAAATAGTCACCACTGAGATCCCCTAATGCCAGCCTGAGGGGGTTATAGAGTGAAGATGCAATGTAAGTGGGAATGGATGTGATCCATGCTAGCGTTTAGAGTATCACCCAAGCCCATACATAACTGCTTCAAGGGACAGGGCATAGTAACTTTGAATGCACTTTGAAGATTCAGAAAAGATAGGAATTTGAAATTCATGTTAAAGAAGATTTTATTTTCAGGGAAAAGCAAATGTTTGAACCAAAACCTAAAAGCATATAAAAAGTTGGGCTTTTTAAGCACAAACAAGAAAATTATGTGTGAATTGGCTTCCTACAGAGAGTGATGTATCTGAAGAAAATTTAGAGTATACACTTTGGATTGCTAAATGCTGTAACAGTTGTGTTATTTAGATAAATAGAGGACTAAGATAAATAGAACATATGTGTACAAAGGAAATATTTGTATGTGTGTTAAGCATATCCTGTACAAACGGTTATAAAGCCCCACTGACTTGCCTTTTCCAACACTCACTGATTTAAAATACCCCAGGAGTCACAGCGATATCACCTAATCTACCAGTGGTCAGAACAATTTTCAATTCATTGACTCCTTGCCTAAGAAGAAAAAGTCGAAGTATCTATTTTCTTACATAGAACAAAATAAAAATCAAAGAACTCTGTAGGGGGGAAACTTTTTATGTTGACAGTTCTAGGACATGCTTGCTTTTCTTTCAACTTTTAATAAGAAGAGATCCAGTAATGTCTGACAGCTGTAACTCAGCTAATTAAATGATTTAATCCTACATCTCAAAATCAATATTCAGGAAATGTTAGATTTTATTTGAGAAATCTATTAATAAGGCCAACTTATATCTTGCTTGCAAACTAAATTTAACCAGTATTGTGTGTGTGTGTGTGTGTGTGTGTGTGTACGTTGCAAAACTGCATGTTAAAAAAATGATGTTTCACTCAAAATCAAAGGTAAGCTCATCTAGATACTTTATTTTCTTTGCTAGTAGGAAAATACATTTATTTTGTCTGGAGAAAATTGAATAACTATCGTTATCGGTTATACAGAAATACTGAAAAACCCTAGACCATGGGTCAGCAAACATTTTCTGCAAAGATTCAGATAGTAAATAGGCTTTGCAGGCCACTGTAGGTAAGTTGAAGCTATTATATAGACACATAACAAAAGATAAAACAAATTTCTTTTTGCCTCAACAATATAGAAAATCTATTCTTAGCTAATTTTTTCCTAGACTCAACTACCCAGTTTATAGATCAAATTATGCAGGTTTTTGAATTGGCATTACTAGTTTTCTCATGTTTATACAGCTTATTTATTTTGAAAAATTAGAATTTAGATTTTTTTTTCTCTTTACCACAATGTTATATATCCTTCCACTCCCATATAATTGGATTTTTGTATACTCATATATAAAATCATTCTGTGGCTTTTCTGTATACATTAGGACTAAAGAAACATGATATGTGTGTATACACATACAATTATGCAGATATAATACACATATATAATTATACACATATAATTCTATATATGTATATACAAAAATATGTGCTTAATATTTTAATTTATAGTTGATAACTAATTTTCTCCAGTTTAATTACTAGTGCCAGAGCTCCTTATGTCTCAGTTGTGATAAACCACATCAGAGAAATCGTTACTGATATAAATGCTATTTTAATGATAGACATAATTAGTAGTGATCCCATAAAAGTGTTACAATATTACTTTAAAATTTACTTTTCAAAATATACTTTGGATCTCATCTGTATTAAAAATAGCAAGTAGATTGCAGCAATAAAATCATTATCTGCATTTGAATTGCTCAAATATTTTTGATATTTTGAAACCCAACAGATCTTTTTTTTTTTTTTTTAAGACTTTATTTATTTCACAGAGAGAGATCACAAGTAGGCAGAGAGAGAGATAGAGGAGGAAGCAGGTTCTCTGCTGAGCAGAGAGCCCGATGCGGAACTCGATCCCAGGACCCTGAGATCATGACCTGAGCCAAAGGCAGAGGCTTAACCCACTGAGCCACCCAGGTGCCCAAACCCAACAGATCTTTAAAGGTTAACATTTTATTGTCGTTGAGATTTGCAACACTTATTCATTTAAACCACACAGAATATTTGGAATAGATTTATTCTATGACCTAAATTCTAAAATGCTCAGATTTGCCAGTAGAATGATCTTCAGAGTTTTAACATGCTTTATTACATCTAGTGGTCTCAATTATATTTGAAATTATACAGTAAGTGAAAAGATAAGCTCTTACAGCATTCAATTTATTTTTTTTTTAATGACGTTTTGAGATTAATTGCTTGGCTACTATGGTTAACAATTAGCTTTTCTAAACAGCAAATTTTCTTTCCAGAAATATTTCAAATTATTGGAATAAACTTTCTGACGTTTTGGATTGAAAATATGTAATTTAAATTATAATTTAAAAAAATTAAGTTTGTTGTGGTCAGACAGATGCAGAGCACAATGTGGGGGGGAATGTTTATGACTAGGATTTTCCTAACTCTAAACCTTAGATGTTCTGTTTACCTTTAATAGTATCTGTGCTTTCTGCCTTTTAAAATATTTTTTACACAACATCTAAAACAATGCCTGACATACAGACAGAGGTTGTTAAATAAACATAGGTAATTGCAAACAGAAATTATGAGTTGTTAAGACCCCAGCCAATGATTGTGATAATAAGTCATGATAATATTCACAAAGCTCCCCCCAAAATAAATATATTTTTCATTTAAGGTCCAATTTAAAATATACTGCCTTTCCTCAAGTTTAAACTCATCAGTCTCCCCTAACCCTTATAATTCCAAACACCTTTTATGTTTTTTAATAGACCATAAGACTTTAAAAACGTGTTCATGTATTTTTCCTTTTATTTGCTTGGCTTTCTAGGAAGTATAGTGCCTCATACTCGCCAGTCCTTTTATTCTTGGTATGTTAATGGGTTATTCTCAGAATTTCTGTAAAATGAGACTTATTGATAACCTAATCCTGCTAGAATTTGTAAAGAATATTGCAGAGCACATAAAGAGGGCTTAATAAATTATTTATTGTGGAGCAAGGAGACTAAATGAATGAATAAATGACAAAAAGTTAATTTTCAAAGTGAGGCAACAAAAATGCAGAGAGGAGGCAGTATTTGGCAAAAACATAAATAAGATGTTGCTGCAGATAATACTATATCATTTCTTGATTTATTTGGACATTTTGGCATCTTTTCAGGAAAATCGGAAGAGAAGGTGATAAAGACACAGATTGCAGGGAGAGAAGCCTGCCAGTTGCACCGTGAATTCCTTCACTCTCCAGGGCTTACCCCTTACCCAGCTCACACCTAAACCTCACTCACAGTCTGAACTCCCATCACAGATGGGCTTATGGAATTATACAGCCTATAGTAGGGACATTTGTAAGACTTCTTGGATATTTGGTTGACTAGTTAACATCTTCACTTGGATATATGAAAGTATGCCAAATTTCATGTTGTAAGGAATTCTCAATACCTCACATGTACTGCAAACTCACTCCTTCCTCATTCTGACATATCCCAATTTCTCCTTTTTCCAGTTGTTATGTCAAACTCCATTTTCCAGTTGTTATGTCAAAAACATCAGATAAATCTTTGACGATGAATATCTATTCCACCAGAAAATCTTATGTTTGCTCTAATAGCTTTCCTGAATCTGACTATGACTAGTTATCATTTCTACCACGACCACCATGACCACCTTAGGCTATGATGTTATGTGCTGAGCTATTTCTCCTCCAAAGTCCTATGTCTAAGCTCCAACCCCTTTGTACCTCTGAATATAACTGTATTTGGAAATAGGGCCTTTTATAGTTAAGACTATTACAGTGGGCCTTAATTCAATCTGAAGTGTGTCCTTATAAAAAGAGGATATTAGGACACAGAAAGAGACACCAGGGCTGTTCAAGCATAGGGTAAAGGCCATGTGAGGACACAGCTAGAAGGCAGCCATATGCAAGCTAAGGGGAAAGGCTTCAAAAGAAACCAAATCTGCTGACGCCTTATTCTTAGACTTCTGGCTTTCAGAACTCAGAAAATAACTTTCTTGTTTTTTAAGCTCTCAAGTCTGTAGCATTTTGTTATGGAAGCCCTAGCAAAGTAATATAGACACCAATATATCCCACAGATACTGGTTCTTTTCTTCCCAAGTTTTTATTTAAATTCTAGTTAGTTAACATACAGTGCAACATTGCTTTCAGGTGTAGAATCTAAGGATTCTTCACTTACATACAATACCTGGTGCTCTTCCCTGCAGGTGTCCTCCTTAATACACATCACCTATTTAACCCATACCCCTCCTTCTTCCAGCAGCCCTATTTGTTCTTTATAGTTAAGAGTTTCTCTTATTGTTTGTCTCTTGCTTTTTTCACCCCCTAGGTTCATCTGTTTAGTATCTTAAATTCCACACTGAGTGAAATTGTATGATATTTGTCTTTGACTGACTGATTGCGCTTACCATAATACTGTGTAGCTCCATCCGTGTTATTGCAAATGACAAGAGTTCATTCTTTTTAATGGCTCTGTAATATTCCATTGTATGTATGTGTATGTGTATCATCTCTTCTTTATCCATTCATCAATGGACATTTGAGCTTGTTCTATAATTTGGCTATTGTTGGTAATGCTGCTATAAACACTGGGGTGCATGCATCCCTTGGAATCAGCATTTTTGTAACCCACCACCCATACCCTTTCAATGTTGCCACATGTTTTTTTTTTCCCCCCAGACTGTAACTATTCACCACACAATATCTAATACTATTCTTTTGAAACAAATGTTACCACATGACATTTTTGCTTTTGGGAGGCCAACTATATCCTATCTCATGCAGACTAAACCACAAAGTTTATTTCTTGGAACTGCTGGAGTATACAATCTTTCTTAAAGCTACCTCTCTGGCCTCAGATCATTCCCCGAGTCACCTCCTCTCTCTACTCTAAGCACACTGGAGTCCTAGGTGTTCAACATACCTAGCATGCTCCTGCCTCAGGGCCTTTGCACAAACTGCTTTTCTATCTGCTTTTAATTCTTTCTCTACAGTTTTTCATGCCCTGAACCTTAACCTTAATTTTCTTTCATATTTCTGTTCTAATAGAAACTTATCAGAGAGACCTTTTCTGACAACTTTCTTTAAAATAATAAATCACTCCCTATACCTTCTATGAGATATATATAAAGAGATCTCTGCCCGCTTCCTGGCAAAGAGCTCCTGAAGTCCTTCTAATTTCCTAGGTGATCAATGTGCTTTTTGCTCTGTTGAGGCAACACTGGTTGGGCTCTTGGATAAGCTAGTCATGGGAAAGACTAAGCCATAATTAGAAGCTTGAAATTTTCAACCCTTCCCCTCATTCTCTTGAGAGGGGTGAAGGGCTGGAAATGGAGTTAATGACTGATCCTGCCTATATCCTCAAGTCTCTGTAAAATCCCAAAGGTATTCATTTAGAGAGCTTCTGGTTTGGTGAACATGTAGAGCTGCTGAGAGAGTGTTGTACCCCCAGAGCCTGGAAGCTTTGCACCCCTTCCTACATACCCTGTCCTCTTCCATCTGGAGGTCCATCTGTATTTTTAATCACATCCTTTATATACTGATAAACTTAACTGTTTCCCTGAGTTCTGTGAGCCGCTCTCACAAATTAATCAAACCCTAGGAGGAAAAATCAAACCAAACCAAACCAAACCAACCAACCAACCAAACAAACAAACAAAAAAGGAGGGGGTCTTTGAAACCATTGATCTGAAGCTGGTTGGTCAGAAGTACAGGTGATGGATGACTTGAGTTTGCAACCAGAGGCTGAAGTTGGGGTTGCGGAGGGCGGGAAGGAGGGTGGTCCTCTTGTGGGACCTGGCCCTTAACCTATGGAATTGGCCGCTGTCTCTGGGTAGAGAGTGTCAGAATTGAGTTCAACTGTAGGATATCCAGCTTGGGTCTCAGAGAGTTGCTTAGTGTGGGGAAAAACCCCCACACATTTGGTGACCAGAAGTGTCAGAAGTGAAGTGCTCTGTTCTAGTAAAGGAGACATAAAGGGAAGAACTGGGTTTATCAAAAACACCTGAGGTTCTCCCATTTACACATGTAATTCATATATCATGCTCTTTTTTTGATTCATTTTCTTCAGAACATATGTTATTTACATATTAACATATTTCTGGACACTTCTATCACCAAACAAGCTGTATAAGAATAGGGACCTGTTATTCACTTATGCTGAGTCCCAATGTTTAGAATAGTTCATAGCATACATTTGATAATAATAATATCATATTATTAAATGCATGGATTATCCCTTTTTTTTTTTTTTAATAAAATAGGGGAACACCTGGGTGGCTCAGTTGGTTAAGCATCTGTCTTATTTTCAGGTCATGATCCCAGGGTCCTGGGATTGTTAGCCACATGGGGCTCCCTGCCTCAGTGGGGAAGTGCTTCTCCCTCTCCCTCTGCCTGCTGCTCTCCCTGCTTATACTCTCCCTCTCTCTGAGAAATAAATAAGATCATAAATAAGTAAATAAATAAAGGTATCGACTTAAATCACATCATTTATCAATGGCTCAGCTTCATTTTTGTTACTGTTTCCTGCCCTTTTCTGTCTGATTAGGCAGTTTTTTTCCCTTTTATTTCTCACCTACTTTGTATAGAACTGAATTTCATTCATGCTTTTGCCTAGCCATTTTTTTTTTCCTTTTCTTTTTGTGCTTCTGTCTCAATTTAGAATCTATTTCTGCTATGGTTTGTCTCCTTGGTTACAATTATTTATAATTATGAAATATAATTTTAATTCCTACTAAGTTAATCTAAAGTTTATTTTGTGGCAATGTTCAATATCAATAAGCAGCTTTTCTTTTTTCTTTTTTTTACTTCTATTTTTGTTGCTGCTATTGTTGCCTGCTTGTTTTTTTGTTTTCTCCAAAAAGACCAAAGTATCTGATTGGAAAGAAAATGTACAGAGACTGGAGATAGCTAACTAAAATACAATAAATATATCTCTTTTTTTCCCCTCTCTTCATCCAATATAACCTATCTTTCAAACATTTCAATTTCCTCATGCTGTTTCCTAGCTCAAGATTGTTTCCAACATCCATCACTTTTGGCACATGTCTCCTCACTCATATTCAGTATCCTTAAAAGGAAATATGAAAGTGTTGCACATACAAAAGCTGTGTCTATTCCTAAGAAGAAATCAGAGAAGTGACTATTTAGCTTAAATATAACAATTGTGAAATATATGATGTAAATAAGTATACTGTGCAATGTAGGTCTGAACTGAGGCTGACACCTATTTCCTGTTTACATTTCAATATCTCCTGAAATTGAGATTTTATTACAAAACAAAAGTGAAACTTGGGAATGTACTTTTGCTGCAAATTAAATTCTTAGCCTATTGCAAGTAGCCAATATTTTACTAGAATTACTATATTATGATCTCATCCTTTCATAATAACAAATATGAATCATTTTTATCTAATTTATTTGGTTTCACATTTCAAATAACATTGCATCATTGTGGCTACATTATATCACTGAGTTTTACACATAGATGAGAAGAAATAAAATCACCTATACAAGCAGCATGTTCAAAATATCACAAAAGTTAAAACTTAAATTTTCAGATTGAAAGTTCAGCAGCATCAAACAGTATACCACACATAAGTTCCATAATTAATCACCCACAAAATTATGACAAGAGTAGCACCAAAATATCTACACCATTCCTAAGAAAATGACTCCTAAAGTCATGCCAGGCAAGGCTGACTTCATACATTGTGCCACTCCTGCAACGAATTACCACAAGCTTAATGACTTAAAATGACACAGATTTATTTTCTTACAGTTCTGAAGATCAGAAGTCTAAATTCTCCGTGTCAGTGGGACTGCATTCTTTCCAAAGGCTTCAGGAAAAAATTATTTGTATTTTTCAGCTTTTAGAGGTTACCTGTATTCCTTTGCTCTTGGCTCCTTCCTCACTCCCTCCTGAGTCTATCTCCTTTTACTGACTGACCCTCTTGGCTCCCTCTTAGAAGGGTGCTTGTGATTACATTGAGCCCAACTGGATAATCCTGTAAAATCTCCTCATCTCAGATCCTTACCTGCAATCCTTAATCACACCTGCAAAATCCCTTTTACCTTGGTAAGAGAATATACAGGCTCTAGATAGTAAGAGTATATCCAGCCTATCACACATGTGAATAAAATTTGAATATATACACATGCGTGCATATGTATAATTGTTTATATATATGTGTATATATATGTATATGTGTGTGTATATATGTATATATATGTATATATGTATATGTATATATGTGTATATATGTATATATATGTATATATGTACATATGTGTGTACATATATATGTATCAAATTGCTCAAATAAAGTACTATATAGATTCAGTTGATTCAGTTGCATTATATAGTACTAGTAGATAAAAATGCCAAACATAGATACTCTTTTTTTGGGAGTGTACATCCTGTGCTTTTCTCAGAATCAGCCAGTCTGTAACTGATTTTCTCTTTTCCTCTTTTTGCCACCGACAGCCACACTGACAATTTTCTTACTGTGCTAGAAGAATTTTAATGTTGCATGCTAGGCACACTGGGTAGTCAGACTCATTGGTCACTCTCTGATATTGATTTAATTTCACTATATCAAAACTCACACTATATCTCAGCCCTTAGATTTCAGCACATCACCATGTTAAAACTACTTCAACAATCTTGTCATTTCAATTTTTCACACTTTTTCATTTGTTTGTTATTTTGACAATCATAAATCACAACACATAACAATAGTAGTACTGTAGAAAAGTATCAAAAACTTCAGTATCAAAATTGTCAAACCTCTTGTTATAGGAAATTCACTTTAAAATAACATCAATCCAATAATAATTCACAATCATATTTTTAATAAACCTCTCTTAAACTATCATACTAAGTTTCTACTACTTTTTAATTTTTTTTAATAAAGAAGAATGCTTTAAACCACAATACTAATGGTTCTTCCTTCTAGTCCACCCCATATTTACTCGAAAGTTCTATGGTTTGGCAACCTGCATACAGGGCAATTCTGCCTATTACCATTTATTTAAATATCAACTGTGTCTAATTTTGTACTATAGTAACACAGTTGAGTAATCGTAACAGAGACTCTGAACCTAAAGCTGAAAACATTTACTCACTGGTGCTTTACAGAAAAGTTTCCTGACTCTTGCTCAAAAGGACTGAATCTCATCAGTTAGTAGATAGTGTTATTTTTAATGCACTTAATCTATATTTCTTATATACACACACATATGTGTATATGTGAATCTATATCTCTTATCTTTGATACCAAATTATAATTATTTTAGTACAGCCACTTGATACCAAGTAAGAGAAACAGTTTAATGTAATTTAATATGGTCAGTCCAAGTTATCCATCAAGCAAACTTGGGTAAATTTTTACCCATTCTTGTGTGCACCACTGAATTCTATTGTCTTTTCAACTCTCAAGTTCTGCTCTGATTCTCTAGGGTTTGACTGGGAAACAGAATAATTTTTGACACTTCTATTTGTTTCCTCTTCTATATCATCCACCCTGCTGATACATCCAGTCATATGTGTGTGTGTGTGTGTGTGTGTGTATGGAGAATATGTATATATCTCCATTTCTACAGCTACCACTCAGGTTCAAACCAACATTGTCTTTCAGTTGTACCATCACCTATCCACTCAATGCTCCTATCCTCTGACTGCTGCCATAGAAGGCCAATATAAAATCTGTAAAACTTAAAGCTGATGTGTTCTCTTCTGTTTGCTTAAAATTCTTGACTGGATCTTCTTGTTATTAGGGTAAAATACAAAATTGTTAGAACGAGTTATAAGCCCCTGAATCATAGAGCTGCTTGTTCTGCCTCTCCACATTTCACTTTCCCATGCTTCCGATAGTGAAGTTACACCACCCATCTATTATTTTCTAGAATAACCTATTATCTTTCCACTCCTGTGAGCCTTCCTTTTGCTAGTGTTTCAGGCCTCAGCTTAAGTTTCAGTGAGGGAAAAGTGCTTTCTTTTATTCTTAAAATACATTAAATCATTCCATCAAGTTTTCTCATAATATTATGTTCCTTTCTTCATAGCACTTAAAATCATTTTTATTACTAATATGTGTGTATTTCTTGAATGTGAATATTTCCCAGTAGAATATAGACTTAACAAGGAGTAACTAAGTCTGGTCTACTTTATCCCCCACTCCATGCCAAGATCTATGATGAGGCACTACATCTGGTAGACAGTCAATAAATAATTGTTGAGTATTCCTTTTACTTGTAGTAATTATCTAGTTTTCTTCTGATTTTACTTTTATGCTTGATATTTTGGAAATTATTTGCAATTCCCAGCAAACCCAGAAACATTCTTTACTATATTTTTAGAATTTGTCTTCTGCTCAGCATGGCATTTTTATCTCTGTGAACCATTGGCTACCTTGGAAATCCTTACTACTATTTGATTTCCTGTATCTATGTTTGTCAGGTGTCCTAGTACTAATTAGCTTGAAATAAATTTGTTCTGGCAGAAATATATGGTGAATTAAGATATATATTTCCACTTTCTTCTCATTGAGGCAAATGAAATCAAACCTAAATAATACAACATAAATTATTTTTCTATTGACTTCTTTTTATCTGATTGGATTGTATTTATTTTATTTTATTTTTTTATTTTTTTTCAGTGTTCCAGAATTCATTGTTTATGCACCACACCCAGTGCTCCATGAAATACGTGCCGTCAAAAAACAGGTCACCCAGACCAGTATAAAAAAATTGTTACTCTAATACTTGTAGATATGGACAAGCCACATTTAGTAATTATAACACTCCAAAGTAGTTCACCTTTATTCACAAAGAAATCATAGATTTTTAAATGTTCCACATAACAAGCTATGGAATTTTATTATTTTTATTTATTTATTTATTTTATGTGAGAGAGCAAACTTTATTAGGCAAAGATTTTTATTTGTTTTATGTACCATTATGTGTAAGGCCAATGGGACAATAACTAGTACATAGTGGATGCTCCATGAATTTTTGTTGAGTTACCAAATTAATGTTAATTCTGTCACATTTAGTATTTTCTTTCTTTCATATGAAGAATTTTTTTGTGAGGAGAAAAAGTAAGCCTCATAAAGGTCAATAAACACATAAATAAACTTCTTTTTTCACAACTCTTTCTATCACAGGTTTTTCTCATACAATTAATTACAATTTTAGGGACTCTTAAAACAAATGGCAAATGTGATTTATGAGCCTGTGACACTTACAAAGGATTCCCTTGTTTCTACAAAGTCAAAGATGCCTAAATCTATCTGTGTGAATTAAAGATTCAATTATCTAAGAAGAGTGTCAACTTTTCTCAAAACCATGAACTTTGAGAAGTGGGTTGACTCCCTCATTTTCACTGAGCTCTGATATCTTCTTCTAGATCCAGGGGACGTGAAGACAAGGAGGAGGCATTTTCATATCTCTTCTCCTTTTAAAATGCTTCCCCAAATCCCTGGACCAATGGCATTTCAAGTGAAATCTTACTCACACAAGCCCTATACATAAACTATGCCTATAAAGTGCCATTATGACTTGATGAATAGTAAAAAGATGAATGTTTTGTTTGTGTGCCAACTATCTCATCAGTTTTGAAAAGTGGGAAAAAAAACAAACAAACAACTTTTCTGTCCTGAGATTATATTAATTCTCTATTAATGACCCAAAAAGCACTCAAATGACAAGAATCCATTAAAATGTGGCCTTTTTTTGTTATTGTTGTTGTTGTTCACATGGAATAAGAGTTTAAGCAAACATGAACCAAAAAAAGTTATTTGAAAATAACAATGTCCTGGCTCTAAGAATAGGATGAGTATACTATCATGAGTACACAGAACAGGTTCTCCTGAGTTTCTGTCTCACCTCTCTGGCCTAACTCCTGGACAGCCAGAGAGACCTTCTTGGCTTCCAAGAGAAGCTTCAGGCAGTAATGCAGATACTGGTATGGAAAAGTGGCAAAGCCCAAGGGGGTGGGTGAAGAACTAGGGTCTGTTATTCTATATTACTAGCAATTCTTTAAAACAAAAGAAAGAAAAAAGAAAACAACAACAAAACAAATTTTAATGAATGCACAATAATTCATTATTTGGTTAAACCAATGTCTTATTTTCTTTCATAAGACTAAGACTATCTGCAAAAGTGTTAATGCTCAGTTTTATATAATAGGAAAAAAGCTTTCTATCAAAATTAATGAGTCAATATTTAAAAGAAAGTCATTTTTTAAATCTTTTGATATGCACTCCAAAGTTGTCTTCCAGAATATTTGTACCAAACAGTCCCTACACATACAATTGTAACATATGAGAATATGGGTTTTCCAATGTACACAGTGAGCTATGTATTTTGTCCTTGCCAAACTGAGACAATTTATCTGATCAATGTTTTAATTTGATTTCATTTGATTACTTGTGTCTCCTGTTGCTGGCGTAACAAATTTCACAAACTTGAAAGCTTAAGATGATAAAAAAATTATTATCTTATAATTCTGGCAGTCAGAAGTTTTGAAATGGGTCTCAACAGGCTTAAAATCAAGATGTCAAAGGTCTGCACTCCTTCAAATGCTCCAGATAGAGAATCTGTTTCTTTGCCTTTTCCATTTTAAACACTGACCACTTTGCTAGCCCTATGTACACATCCATCCTCAAATCCTTTCCATCTCTCTGAGAGCACATCACTCTGACTCTGTTTTTCTTTTTGGTCTTCTAAAGACCCTTATGATTACATTGAGTCCACTAACAGAACCCAGGACAATCTTATTTCAAAGTCAGCTAATTAGGAACCTTAGCTTCCCCTTGCCCTTGGAGAGGAGGCAAAATTTTACCTCCAACCTCTTAGCATCTTTGACTGGGCCTGAAAATTAAGCTGACATAAGACTGGTTAATAGGAGAGAAGCATTTACGTTATTCAGCATAAGTATTATGTAACATGGGAGCCTTCATAAGGAAACAAAGACTCAAAGAAGGGGCAAAACCTAAGTGCTTATATATATTAGGCTGAACAAAGAGAGGCAGTTGCAGAAATGTAATTAAACATATGGAGAGACTAAAAGTAGATAAAAGTTATTTTAACAAGGTGTGTTTGAGCAGAATTTTCTTGGTCATTTCTCCCCATCTCTGGTGATAATGTGTCTTTCCTCCTGGAATAGGAAGGCCATCTTTCACAAAGTAGTTCTATATCCTGCTTTCAGAAAGATGATGGGAGCTCAGAGTGTTCTCCTTGTACCTGCTGTTTTCAAAATAATTCTTATGCCAAAGGGTATATTTTGGAGTAACAAAGTGGGTCACTCTTCACCACATAACATAATGCACAGGTTCCAGCAATTATAATGTGGACATTTCTAGAGAAGTTTGTGATTTCGCTTACCCAAACTACTAAAGCTAAGTATTTAGCCTACTTTACTATAAATTTGAACATTTTTTTCTGTGAATGCTCTATTGATAGCTTTTGTTCTTTAGTTAGGGAGTTTATATTTTTTACTTTATTTCTAAATGTGTTTTACTTTTTATATATAATAATCTTGCTAAATATCTTTTTCTCTACGTTTTGCACTTTCCTTTAAATTTTGTCTCATTTTCATTCTGATAAATAAAATTCTTTATCTTAAAACCCAGTGCTTTAAACTATACTTTTAGTCTTTAAATTTTTACTTTATTTTCACACAGTATCATAATAATTCTTAATTCCATCTTACTTTTTCTATTGTTCCTTCTAACTTCTATTAATTCTACCTAGACAGTCTTAATCCAGGCCACAAACTTATCATACGCTTCCAGAGGCTGCACAACAATGTTTTCTCTACTGGATAAAACATTTGTAGCTGTAGATCATATTCATTTTAAGGTTATACTGCTCTATTTTTTTTTTGCTCCAATTTTTATTATATTCATTTTGTCTGATACATAACTTTCTTCTTTCACTTAGTCTGCAAGTTCATTAAAGATACATAATGTGCCTTCTACATTGTTTTTTTTCTTTACTACTTGATAAACAGATCACATAAAAAATTATATTGATATATTGAAAAACATTAGCAGAGTCCCAAAATTTCTTAGCTAAAATGTGGCAACGAATCTCACACCTCCTGTTAAAAGTAATACCACATCACACAAAGACTATGTGGTGTGATATCATTGTGTCTGTTGTGATTATGTAAACAAGACACAGTGAGAGTAAATTTAAATAACATTTATTTAAGGTTTAAGCTGAGAAATTGAAATGCAAATGAATTATACATCATCAAAAAGAGGCAGTCTTTTGAAGTGAATATTGTCATTCTTAGTTGATTTCATTTTAATTTGAAATTAATTCAGTTCCATAAGAACTTTATTTTAGGAATTATAATGAGCAAATTAATTTAATACATACACATTTGCAGTTAGAATTTGAGTTTCAGAAAGCTGTTTGTTGTACAAAGAATAGTCATACTAAAACTACAACTTTATTGAGATCTCAACATTTTGCAAGCTCATGTGTTCTTTGTTTAGCTTTGTCCCTTTTGCTTCCAGTATGACTTGTAAATTCCATCCATTAAATGATTCAGTTTCTCCTCATGGCTAGTTAGATTGATGAAGAGTTTAAAGCTATACTAGCTATCCTCTACTTTTTAGCATTTTTTGAGTTCATTTTTAACTTTGTTAATCTCAGTATATTTGTTCTCTGTGTGGTTTAAAGGAATAGTTATAATTATCCTCTGACTTGAAAATGAGAAATGGGAGAATTATTTTCAACCCAAAATAATAAATTTCAATGAGTACTATGGCATGCTCAAAGCACAATCTCTGTGATATTTATTTTTGGAATATGAAAATGGCAGATGTTTCAGAAAAAGTCCCTGAATGAAAAATTAAATGTGATTTTAACCAGATTTTTGTGTGTCTGTGTGCATGAAAAAAACAACAACAACAACAACAACAAAAAAAAACTGTGTTGGTATAATGCATTTTCATGATAAATTTAAAATCATGAATGAATAAATTAATGAATTTATTTAATTAAAATTTGTTCATACAACTGATGACATAGCTCATACTCTAGTGAAGAGAGCAACATAAATAGAATATAAGTTGGAAAATGAATAATGATGTTATGTACAAAAGTCTAGGAGTATGAGACCTGTTTTTTGACAAATTTTCAAGTCTACATCATATTATTGTTAACTACAAGCATGTTGTACAGGTCTCTAGACTTTTTCATCTTGCGTGACTAAAATTTCTACAACTATTGAACCACAATCCTCCTCCTCCCAGCTCTTACCAAGCACACTTTGATTCTCTGCTTCTATGACTATTTTAGATAGCTCATGTGAATGGAATCATACAGTATCTATTTTTCTGTGATTGGTTTATTTCATTTAGAATAATGTTCTCCAGTTTTATTTGGAAATCAAGAAAGGCTTTGTGTCAGTCTGGAACCTCACAAAAGTAAATACCAAGATAGAGTTAAGTTAGAAGCCCAAGAGTGTACTGGGGATAACCCCGGTGAATATTAAGGAGTGGAAGGAGTAAGAAGAGTCAAGGAGAGCTTCAGACCCTGATGGTGATCTGACTTCTTTGAAAGCGGAGGAGAAAGAAAGGAATATTGGATAGGGAGAGTTCGTAGTTGAGTGTAGCTCTGAGAAAGTCCCAACCACCCCCAGCAGATTGCTCCAAGGCCAGGATTGTCTAGGAGTGCCCTGTAGTGGGCAAAACTGACCAGGCACTGGTATGTTTGCTGTGTGCCATCATTGAGTAGAAAACATTCAGAGAAAAATGGCCTTACCTTAAATGCTGTGATAGATTCCTAAGTACTACAGCTGGAAGCTCTTGGCTAACTTCATTCTGTGTGGCAGGTTATCTCTTAAAGAGAGATATGTGTGGTACAGCTGCGTGGTTGCCAGAAATTTATAGAAAACATAGAAAATACCTAAATTTAATATTTTTCATCAGTAAGTATTTGTTGAATGTCTGCACTATGTCAGATAAGAACTATTTTTCTAAGTAGTTCTTCATCTGTCTACAAGGGGTACAAAAGTGTTTATGAAGAGAAAGTATGTACATTGTCAGTTTTACTGAAGACCTCATGTTATCATGTGGTCTATAACTTTGTGTAGTGGGAGAAACCATGGGATAAGAAGTTATGAATGTAGTTTGACTCTAGATGATGGGAGACCTCATAATCTAAGACAAGAGCTTTGGTTCCTATATTGAAGGAAACTGTAAACCATTTCAAGAAAAGTATAATAAAATCAAGTTTGGTTTTAATGCTGTATTAGTGGCTGTACAGAGAGGAAAATGGTAGTTATGTGAATATCAGTTAAAAGTTATTATTCCAGGAACAAGATAAAATGGGGCATCAATAAGGAAATATCTGAGAAAAAGAAAAGACACAGACTAGAGAAACATACAGGACTTATTAAATGAATAGATGGTAGCACAGCTAATTAAAAGAGGAGATCTAGAGAGAATGGTAGATCTGTTTTGAGTCTTCATCATTGTCAGCATCAGCATCTTCATCATCATCATTATCATCAATAATGTTTGACTGAGAAGTGGGCCAAATGGAGGAAATTAGTTTTTTGATGCACCGAGTTTGAATTATCAGCTAGACATTTAGGTGGAGATGTTAATTAGACAGGTGAAAATACAGCCTGTATCTTAAAGTAGACATTCAATAATATTTCTGGCAATGTTTGAAGTATAATTATAATTAAATAACTCTTTGGAAATAAATATAATTTACTATGGAATCTAGGCAGAGGAAATGAGTGTTAGGCACTACTCTTTAGAATTCTTATGTATGTAGAAATGCAAGATGGAGGTCATAGGGGAGGACAGCATTGGTGGACTTTTAAAGAGCTCACTCTCACTGGCATTGCAGTGAACACCAGCAATTGGTAGATTAGGTACTGAACATCAACAATTGTGAGATTCGCGGTGGAAAATCATGATCCTTTTTGAAATTTAACAATAAGAATATATGTGCTATGGTGAGTGCTGTGAAGCGTGTAAACCTGGTGATTCACAGACCTGTACCCCTGGGGATAAAAATATATTATATGTTTATAAAAATAAATAAATAAATAAATAAATAATGATAATTTAGTGTATACTGCTGTAGAGATAAAATTAAATGTAAGCATTATTATTATTAATCATATTAGTAACATGATAAAGAGGAATTAATGAAGAAGGACAGATTGTAGATACAAAAGAGAGGAATGACTAACAAATTAAGTTCCATAAGAGACAACACTGAGGGGATCAAAATTTAGTTTCCAGTCTCACAATTTTTTTTTTTAAAGATTTTATTTATTTATTTGACAGACAGATATCACAAGTAGGCAGAGAGGCAGACAGAGAGAGAGAGGAAGAGAAGCAGGTTCCCTACTGAGCAGAGAGCCCTATGCGGGGCTCAATCCCAGGACCCTGGGATCATGACCTGCGCCAAAGGCAGAGGCTTTAATCCACTGAGCCACCCAGGAGCCCCACAGTCACAATTTTAAATGAAATTTCTCCTCATGTTTTAAACGTCTTTTTTTTCCCCCCATGGTCATCTCACATGAAGAAAAGATTTGGATTTCTGTTCTTGATAAAAACCAATATTAGATTATGTCAAAACATCTTGAAATTTTACTATGTGAATTTATACGATAGCAATCTTTTTATAATAACAGGCATTGCTCTGAAGAAACTGTGTTTCAGTTTCCTTGGGTACAAATTGAGCTAAGAATATAACACAAGATCAATTATTAAAATATTTTATTACTTTACTATATACATATCTATTAAATAATATATAACAAAGCATTGCTCTTGGAAACCGTGCCCTGGGCTATGTGAGGATTAAATGAATTTAGTAGACATATAGAGATTAAAACAATGACTGACACATAGCAATTTGCAGATAATTATTGCTGATTGTATTGACTAATGTACTTAACACAGAATTTAACAGTTACACTTCTAAGTATTTACCAAGAGAAATGAAAAACACATGTACGCACAAAGTTTTGCGCACAAATATTCAGAGTAGATTTATTCATAAAATTCCCAAACTAAAATCAAAAGATAATGGACATAGTATAATCATCAATGTAATACTGTTCAGCAGCAACAACAACAACAACAACAAATAAAAAACAGTAACTAGCAATGCACACAGTATGGATGAATCTCAAACACGTTATACTGAAAAAAAGAAGCTAGAAACAAAAGAGTACATCCATTATGGTTTCATTCTTATGACACTGAAGAAAATACAAAACCTGTCTTATAATGTAAGAAAGATCAGGGATAGCCCGGGATAAGGTGAGAGTGTGGATGAAGGAAATATTTTTCGAAATACACCATATCATTTACATAGTAGCATTACTGAGATATAATTCCCATTTTACAGTTTATGTATTTGAAGTGAATAATCCAATGTTTTTTAACTATTAGTAATATCAGATATTAGATATTAGATATTAGCAATACAGATATTAGCAATCATTATAATAGTCATCTTCAGAACATTTCATCACAACAAAAAGCAACCATGTAACTTTAGCTACTGCTTATCTCTCAGCTTCTCATTCTTTTGCCACCTGACCCCCTTCATCCCTACCTCCCAAGTCCTAAGCAACTGCTAATCTACGATCTCTATAGATTTGCCCATTCTTGACATTTCATAAAAAATGAAATCATATATGATCTCTTGTGACCACTTTCTTTCACCTAGCATAATGCTTTAAAAGTTCATGTTGTAGCTCATATCAGTGCCTCATTTCTTTTTTATGGCTAAATATCATTGCTATGGACTGAATTGTCCATTATGTTTAACTTAATCCTCAATATGATTAATATGCTTGGAGACAGGACTTTTTCAGAGGTAATTAAGGTTAACTGAGGTTATAAGGTTGTATCCTAACCTGATAGGATTGGCAGTTCAACAAGAAGAGTAAAAGAGAGGGGCACCTGAGTGTCTCAGTTTACTGGGTGTCTGCCTTCAGCTCAGGTCATGATCCCAGAGTGCAGGGATTGAGCTCCGCATCCAGGCCCTGCATCTGGCCCCACATCAAGTCCCCCTCATCTTCCCCCCTTGCATCAGCTCCCTGCTCAGCAGGGGGTCTGCTTCTTCCTTTTCCTCTGCTCCTTCCTCCCCCTCATACTCTCTCTCTCTCAACTCTCTCAAATAAATAAATAAAATCTTTAAATAAAAAGAAGAGTAAAAAGGAGAGCTTTCTCTCTCCAAGGGCACGCACAGCCATTTGAATACACAGTGGGAAGGTGGCTATCTACAAGCTAAGAAGACAATTCTCAGCAGAACCTGATTGTGCTAGCACTCTGTCCTGGAGTTCCAGCCCCCAGAACCACAAGGGTATGTGTGTGTGTGTGTGTGTGTGTGTGTGTGTGTGTGTGTATGTGTGTGTATCTATATCTATATATAGATATATATGTATATGTATCTGTATATATTTGCATGACAGCCTAAGCAGGCTATGACATCCCTTTTTGTTTATCCATTCATCACTTGATGAAAATTGGATTCTTCCCACATTTAGCTGTTATGTATAATACTGCTGTAACTATTTATGTACAAGTTTAGCACCGACATGAGTTTAATATTTCATAGGTATATACCTCAGAGTGGAATCATTGGGTCTTAGGATAACCCTATGATTGATTGCTTGAGGATTGCCAGACTGTTTTCCAAAGTTGTCACTCCCTTTTATCTTGCCACCATCAGTGTATGAGAGTCCCAATTTCTCCATATCCTCACCAATGCTGGTCATTATCTGACTTTATTTTTTATTGTAGTCATTCTAGTGATTGTGAAGTGGTACCTCACTATGGCTTTGATTCCCATTTTCCTGATAATTAATGATATTGAGCATCTTTTCATGTGTATATTTCCATTTGCATATTCTCATTGGATACAATGTCCACTAAAATTTATTACCCATTTTTTAACTGGGCTCTTCGTCTTTTTATGGTTGAGTTGTAAATATTCCATATATATTCTGGATATAGGTCCCTTATTAGATATATAATTTGTATTTATTTTCCCTCATTCTGTGGGGTTGCTGTTTCGTGTTCCTGATAGTGTCCTTTGAAGCATAAAAGATTTTAATTTTCATGAAGTCCCATTTATCTATTTTTTTCTCATGTTTTTAGTGTTATATCTAAGAATCCATTGCCATATTTGAGATCTTGAAGATTTATACATCTTTTTTCCTAAATGTTTTATACTTTAAGCTCTTACACTTGCTCATGATAACATTTTGAGGTATTTTTTATACAGTATAAATAAGGTTCAACTTTATCATTTTATTTATGATTGTCGGTTGTCCCATTACCATTTACTGAAAGCTCTATTGCTTCGTCGTTGAATGATCTTGGTGTTCTTGTCAAAAATTTGACCATAAAGCCAAGAGTTATTTCTGGAGTCTTACTTGTATACTGTTGCCTATCCTCATGCCAGTACCACACTGTTCTAACTGTTGGTTTGTTGTGAGTTTTAACATCAGGAAGTGTCAATCCTCCAAACTGTTCTTTTTCAAGATTGTTTTGGCTATTCTCAGTCCCTTGCATTTCCATATAAATTTTAGGAACAGCTTGTCAATTTCTACAAAGAAGCCAGCTGGGATTCTGATAGGGATTGGATTAAATATATAGATCAATTTGGGCATGTTGCCATCTTTAAAATATGTCTTCTTATCCATTACAGTTTTTATATAAATTTAGGAAGATTTTCATTAATTTTTTTTCTTCTTTCTCTGTCTTCTCTCCTCTGGTATTCCCAATGTGTGTATGTTGGTGTGCAAATTATGTCCCACAATTTTCTAAGACTCTATCTTTTCTTCGTTCTTTTTGTCTGTTCTATAACCTCATGTGCCCTATTTACACATCTTCAAGTTTATTAATTATTTTGCAATTCAAATCAATTATTGAGTCCCTCTGGCAAATTTTTCAGTTAAGTTTTGTACTTTTTTTTTTTTTTTAAGTATGCTCCATGTCCAGCATAGAGCCCAGCTTGTCTGAACTCATGATCCTGAGATCAAGAACTGTCCTGAGATCAAGAGTTGGATGCTTAACTGACTGAACCACCCAGACTCAAGTTTTGTAGTATTCAAATCTAAAATTCCTATTGGGTTCTTTTTTTTAATTTCTTTCCTGATATTCTCTATTTGATAGGATAGTGTAATCATACCTTCTTTTCATCTTATCATGGTTTTCTTTAGTCATTTGACATATTTATCATGACTGCTTTGAAGTCTGTTTTTCTCTTATATCCAACTTCTGGCCACTTTTTTCAACAGAAAAAGTGGATTATACTTTTTCTTTGCATTCTTTGGAATTTTTTTGTTAGAACTTGGATATTTTAGATAACATAACTGTAGCAAATTTGTGCACTAGTCCTCCTCCCCTACAGACTTATTATTATCATTTCTTTAATTGGTATTTTATTTTAGTTATATTTATATATCACCCTGCAGTGTACTTTTAAGGGTGTGCAGTTTGGGTATGTCTTAGGATGCCTACTTTAGCAGAGATCTCTTTTACTATTTTTTTTTCCCTTGACTACACCTGCCTACCAAGCTCCATAAAGTACTAGCTCTTTCATCTATTGTTTTCCATAATATCCTAGAGCATTAATGACTTCACAGGCTAATCTCATTAAACTAGGGCTTCTATAAAGTTTCTGAGATCAGTTCGAAATTTGTGATGACCCAAGAAGGGTTTGGAGGGTGGGGTCTTCTCTGTTTCTCTTCAGCAAACTAGCTAGCCTATAACTTAGCTTCTATCTCGAACAAATCTGTCAATCCCTCCCAATTGCCATTCACCACAACTTCCATTGTTTTTGAATTACCTTACACTTGAACTTTGCATACCAGTTGGAAATAAGTTAATTCCTTTTGGAAGTGATTTGGAACTGTCTGTTTTGAAGGTTGATTCTCTTCCCAGGCAGAATTTCTGGTCCATGGTTCTGGTGCTGGGAGCAGAAACAAGGGTGTCTTTCTTTCTGAGTGATACTCTGTCTTTAGAAGTTGAGTTATTTGAATATGGTGGAAAATAGTCCCAAGTCTCTTCAACTTGCCGCTCACTATGTTTAACTCCCACCCCATGAGCTGAGGAATAACAGATCATGACTTCAATAGCCTTGGTGTGATTCTTTTCCTAAAGTAAATCTCTGCATACATGGAGTTCAATTGATCTATTATCTGTTTTCTCATGATTTTGATGTTACATGGAAGAATCCACTGACAAACAAGATCTCCCCAAGTGAGATCTTGGGGCCTGGATGCAAGAAGGAAAACCCCACCTCTTGACTGTACTCACTCACAATGGGACCTTAGCAATAGGTAACTAGTGATAGAATGAGAAAAGTTGCTATCTGGCCTCTCTTGGGAAGATAACCCACTGACTGGGAGCCAAAGGGAGAAGGCCTGTGTTCTCACTGTATCAGTCTAACATGGAGTTTCTGCCTACCTGAACTTGGAGTACGGAGGGAGAATGCAGTCTTGATTTAGACACCAGAGAGTCTCACAGTTCTTACTGATATTCAAGATATTCTTGAATGACTGTTTGTTCATTTGTTATATACATTTAGGGCTAATTTCAGAGACATTGACTGTTTGTTTTTAAAATAATTTTCATCATCTTTTGTGGGGAGCAGGCCTACAAAACTCCTCAAGCTTTCACAGCAATAGGGGCTATCCTCCATATATTGAATGTATTTATGACTACACAATTGTATAAATTAGCAAAAAAAAAAACAAAAAAAAAAACAAGGAAATACATATCTAAATACAGGTTCATTTTATTGTATTTAAATTATACTCTAACAAAGTTTATTTTCTTTTTAATTGCCCATTTAAGAGAAAAAGGAAGGAACATTATTTTAAAAAACACCAAAGTAGCACTGCATTAGTAGTTTGAATAGTAACATAATTTAAGAATTTTAACTCATTTTTCTGTGAAATCAAATGAACAGGCTTTAATGTCTCTCACACTGCCAAGAGTATATGATGTTGTTGCTATGTTGCTGAAACGTGCTATTTTCATACCCCAGATATACCAGATTATATGTCAAGGAGTCAAGTTTAGAACCAGAATTTGTGGGGTTGAATTTTGTACAACTTGAGAGTACTCTTTAAGAAAATAATCCAAAAAATATACATTGTAAACTGCAAATATATTTTTGGTAGTTATTTGTTAGGAATATATGTTCACATAAACACAACTGAAGCATGGGCTCCATGTGGTATTTGCCACCGACAGGAATGATTCCTGTGGTTATCTTTTGTCCCAGGATTCCTTTCTAATCCTATGTATTTTCCCAAAATGTTGACCACTTGGAATAGTTGATATTGTAATTTGCAGCCTTGCTCTTGGTAAAGATATAAACAAGAAACATGATTCTGTGACATCTCTAACTTACTTCCATTCTAGTGTTGCATTTCATAAGGATATAAATAAGAAAATTATTTATGTGACATCTTTGATTTGCCACAATTTAAGTGAGTTCATTTAAAGAATATTATTGGTATATATGGAGTAAATAATTTTCAATTTTACTATGGTGGTAGGGATGTCATTCATCTTGATTTATTTTTAACCAACCTAATGTGTTCTACTTCTCCAGGAGAAATAAAAAATTTATTAAAGATTTAGAATTTTTAGTGTAATATATCTCCTCTTAATATGGATGAAACCACTTTAAAAAAAGAGTATATGGGGCGCCCTGGGTGGCTCAGTGGGTTACAGACTCTACCTTTGGCTCGGATCATGATCTCAGGGTCCTGGGATTGAGCCCCACATTGGGGGTCTCTGCTCAGCGGGGAGCCTGCTTCCCTTTCTCTCTCTGCCTATCTCCTCTGCCTACTTGTGATCTCTGTCTGTCAAATAAATAAATAAAAATCTTTAAAATAAATAAAAATAAAAATAAATTAAAAATTTTAAAAAAATAAAAAATGTATATAACATTTAAAATTGTTGATAGCCATAGGCTAAGACCAAACCATAAGAATATTTAGAGAATGGGAGGGTAACTTTCCAAAGGAGGTAGAAGTACCTATATAACACAAGAAAGAGTTTCATAGATACAAAATAAGAAGTTTAAAGACTTCTAATATAGAAAAATAGGGTCTATTTATTTTCTATGTTCCAGGGGAATAAAGAAAGGAAAACTGATAAAAGGATACTTTCTTCATTTTTAGTAACAAACAAAAACCAGATACTGCTGAGCAAATATCATTCATATATGACCTGAGACATCAAATAAACAAATAAACCTGAAGACATGAAATAAAGTAAAATTCTATTTAAAAATATATTGGTACTTATTTTCTGCCAGACTCTCTGCTACTTGTGGTTTGCCCGCAGTAAAATCCTATAAGGCAAAGGTTAACTTTTTTCATCTGATGGGACTATTAGGATATAGTTCTATTTTAAGAGATTCATATATGATTTCTTAAAAAGACTAATGAATGACTTCTGCAGAAATATCAGTAGGCAATTATGTTGTTACTATTTGCTTATTTTTATTTCTGTTTCCACTTCTGTCTTTTTCACTGAAAAGCATAAGATAAAACAGCAATGGTTCTCCATTATAAAATTCATAGATAATATCTTTCCACTGGACTTGCTATTAGGTTATTAAATCTATACACTCTCTAGGGCAAGGTACTTTAAATAGATAATTTGATTATGCTTCCCCTTGTCCTTTTTTAATCAAATGCCCCCAGCAGGAAATATACATTTAAATAGTGTGTGTATTATAAATTATAATATCCACTGTTAGATATATATAAATCACTTTTATATTTTCATTTAAGTCTTGCTAGGCACTTGCTGTGTGACCTTAGGCAAGGTATTTAACCACTCCAAATCTCATTTTTTTTCTTTAAATAAGAAAAAAGAATTCTACATATTTGCCAATGTGTTTGAGCACCTTTATTTATTTTTTATTTTTATATTTTTTTGGTGAAATGCAATTTGCTGCTTAAGTGTAAATGCTATTTATTTCTGTGGAAGCATGGAGTTGCACTATTATATAAGCTCTTAGGAGACTAAATAGCATGGTAATGAGCACAGGCTTTTATGTTAAGTTGCCTTGGGTTTGAAATGTAGCCTCAATATTAATAAATTTGTGATTTGGGGAAATTAATTAACTTCGATGGAGAATATGTTTTATATGAAATACAGGCAAAATAACAGGTGTTGAAGGATTAAATAAGCTTAAGTATGAGAGTTCAATTCAGCTAAATGTCAATAGGTCTTATTGTTGTCATTACATCTTATAGTCCATACAAATATGCTTTATGAAAAATATATGGATTTTGTCTTTGATTTTAGACCATATTGATTATAGAAAAGAACAAAGAGTTGGAGGATAAAAAGGTCATTTTTTTCCTCCAGAACTTCCTGTCTCATCTTTTTTAACTAGAAGATTTTGCATGGGATATTAACGGTATCTGCCTCTAACTCCTCAGTGTTCACCACAGAAATTTACTAGCTCGGAACCATAGGAAACTGCTTTTTAGCCTTGGAAATAAAATAACTATTCTTAGAATTTTAAAGAAAGATGTCACTCAATTCCATATGTCATATTTGTTCTCAGGCACAGAATTCTTTAGTAACTCGTATTTGGCTTGTACTACTTCTGCTTCACATCTTGCATATTTACTTTAATTTTAAACTCCAATACAAAGCAATGTTACATCAATATTTAGAGTGCTGATGATTGGTGATGGCCATACTCAATCTTATGTCAAGAAGATATGTCATTTGATGGGAACCAATTAAGATCAATGTCAACACATGGCTCCCTAACAAGTGACATGATAAATCCTTGGCAGAATAATAAGCAATACCTCCCATTCATCGCTGAAAAGACATGTATCTCTTTGCAAGTTGTTTTGGGCAGGAATCTGATACTGTCAGATCTAGGTCCTTCTTTAGTTAATTTCCAGTCAATGACAAGAAAGATAATTAAAAGGAATGTGCTATTTCCTGAATTAGATGAGGGACTAACATAATTTCCATATTATAAGCTAATTTGAACTCATAAGAAACTGCATGTTAAAAAAATTAAGCACTTTGAACTTAAACAGCCATGTTTATGAACACAATTATGGGAAAGGAACAATGACATCAAAACAGACTGAGATTAAATAAGGTTTTACTGAGCAGGAAAATGCATAGATATTTTACAGGAATGGTGATTGAAGATAGTTATGAAAGAGAGAGGAAAAGGAAGAAATCTTTCTGAAAATAGAGCAAGGCAACCAACTCCATTTCACTAGGAATCCCTTTCCTCATTCAATCCAATATTCATGTAGCATACCTATACCCTCACTCCTTTTATAATCCACTTCTAAGTTTCCAAGAATTGGAGCAGTAAAAAGAAATGAGATGTATGAAATGCGTATAGAAGTAAGAAGTGCAAAAGGGTAAAGAAATTAAATCATTTTAAGGCTTATTCCATTTTTAAAGCCAGGTAAAGTTGCCTCTTTGGACTCTGTATTTCTGTTCTTTGCCCTTCCTATTAGAAGGCCTAAAGTTTTCATAGTAATTTAAAATATTTTCCCTTAACATTTTTTTAAAAAGTTTGTTTTTTTTTTTTTTTTACTAAATTGAATGTTTCTTTTAATTTTCATCTCATAGTTACTCTTCTTAATTCTGTAATGTATGTTTAATTTCACCTTTTATATTCAGAATTTTTTTTCACAATCTAGGAAAAATTGTACCACTCCTGAAAATACTAGTAAGATCCAGTAATAAATTCAGTATGTTAGTTCATGTATTAAGGACAAAGCTATCCATGCTTTTCTGCCAATATTTAATTTTCCAGAAGTTAATGTGATATCTATTTGAGATATAATTTACTGTATTGATATACTATTCTAAGAAATGTTTTTCCCTTATACAAAGATAAATCCATGTTAATCTATAATTTCAGCAAAAGGAAAAATGAGTGGTATAGGTTAGTTTACCAAGTGGTTACTAAGTAAGCCAAAAGATATAATACTTTAAGATCAGGACTAGACTCTCATGCTTTGTTTGCATGGAATAATCTCTAATATGAAGATAATATTGAGTAGCTCAAAATAGATTTGTGCTGAAAATTTAAGGGTGGCAAATATGAAATAATCATGTAATATTGGTAAATTATATTACAAAAAGGATATGTAAAATGTAATTAAGTTGTTTGTGAACCAGGCATTTGCTTTTTATCCAAAAATCTTAAAAATGACTAAGGTGAATTACTTACTGAATTATATGATAATTATAGTACAGTTTTTTTTTTCTACTTGGATTATATGTAGGTCCAAATCTAAACATGTTTGCAATAAAGCAGCATATTTTTATATGCAGCCCACACTCTAATTAGCACAATCTAATTTCTAGCTTTAAGGGAAAAAAACACAAGTAGCATATGGCTTAAAACACTTTATTGTTAACCACTAAGTTGTATGCCTCACTGTAAAACAAAAATTAAATGTTTCTTTGCTTTGATTCAGCCTTGCTCTCTGACTTTTTATTCTTATCGGATAATTAAATAACTAAACAAGATGAAATGAGTTACTTAATTTTGTTAGAAATTAGAGGGAATTTAGGTTTGAGAAACTACTTCCCCAAGTACTGGAATGTTGTTCTCATGTCAACCCCACTTAACTTGCTAGTACCTAATTTCTCTTTATCTCTGACATTTATATCAATATATATTATGATGTATACACTAATAGTAAATAAGTACATTTGTGTGTAGATTTCTCCTGAAGATATATTTAATGCCCTAGGACTTTCTGTCTCACTTAAACAATATGATAATTTGATGTACTATGATCCTCAAGTATGAAGAATAAGCCTGAAAGTTATTTCATCTTTACAGCATGCCTTTTGTAAAACAAAAACAGTTTCAAAACAATAATTTCATACATTAGCATTGCATAAGTGTGGGCACCCCATTATGCCCCAGAGTGACTGAAAGGATGTACTGATGTAAGTACAACTTACGACCAGAAATAAACAAGTTGTACAGAGAGCCAACCATAGACACTAGGAAAATGCCTTTTATTTTAGTTTCCCTTCTATTTTCTTTTCTACTTTGCTTGCTCTGCTTAGGTCACTGAAATTTTTCCTATTACTTCCCTTTCCAACCATGGGGAGATCTGGCCCATTCCCTTTCCCAAATTTGAAAGGCAGTTGTTGACTGTTATATTGTTCCAGACAGGAGTGTCTATGAAAATAACCCAACTTTTCACTTGCAAATATGGATCACCAATCCTCATATTATTGAAGAAAAAAATGTCGCCTTCCCACCAGACCTGAAGGTACAGATGGTACAGCCATTTTGGAAGACAGATTGGCAGTGTCTTATAAACTAAAGATACTCTTTTCCACACAATCATGCTCCATGGTATTTACCTAAATAATTTGGGAACTTATGTCCACACAAATACCTGCACGCAGATGTTTATAGCAGCTTTATTAAAATTTGTCAAAATTTGGAAACAACCAAGATGTTTTTTAATGGATAAATGAACTAGTTCCTGAAGATGATACAGAATATTATTCAGTGTTGAAAAGAAATGAGCTATTCAGGCATCAAAAGACGTTGAGGAAACTTAAATGCCTATGACTAAATAAGAAGAGTCGATCTAAAAAGTCTACATAATATATGACTTCAACTATATGACATCCTGGAAAAGACAAAACTAGAGGCAGAGACAGTGAAAGGACTCATGATTGCCAGAGGTTAGTGGGGAGAGATCAATTAGCAGAGAATTTTTAACACAGTAAAACTATTCTGTATCATACTAAAGTAATAGATGATGTCATTATACATTTGTTCAAACTCATAGAATATACAACACCATAAATGAACCCTAACATAGACGATAGATTTCAAATGATAATGATGTGTCAAAATAATTTATGATTACATCAAATTATATCACTATGGAGTGGGACATTGATAGGGAGGGAGATTTGTGCATGCGTGAGGGTAGGAAGTATTGGGGTTTTCTGTACTTTCTGCTCAATTTTGTTATAAAACTAACATTTCTCTAAAAACAGTTTATTTTTTTTTACATAAACTGCTTATCTACACAACATGAATGGTTCTCACAATTTAATGGTGAGCTGAAGAAGACAAAGAAGAGTACATGCGTATTTTTATATAAAGCTTTCATTTATATAAAGCTCTAGAAGAACAAATTAATTCATAGAGGGAGAGAATACATCCATGCTTCACTATGATGAGGGAAGAAGTGGAAGGAATTACACAAGGGTATGAGAATATTTTTAGGGCAATGAACATGCTTTCTTTCTTGTCTGTGATGATGATTTTTATGACTGCCTGAAAATATCAAAGCTTAAACTTAAATATGTATGATTTATTTTTTGTCAATTATACTTCAGTAAACCTGTAAAAAAATATGTGTTGAAAGCACACTATGGAGTGTCATATAGTAATTAAAAGTAAAGTGGCTGGATCTTAAAAACAATGCTGAACAATAAAGAAACAATATGAAAAAAATAATTGATGGAATTAAAATACAATACAATAGTAACAGCTAAGTCACCAGAAGAATACAAGTTACATTGTTCTAGTTTATACACATTTCTAAGAAGAGAGCAAAGATTAATTATTTAGGAAATAAGTAAGCATGTTGTTATTTATTGAAAACCTTAAGAAATATAAGAAGGAAGAATGGAAAAGATTGCTAAAAAATAATCCAAAACAAAACACATCTTAGTTTGTGCTCCCACAAAGCAGATAATGAAAAAAGGATCTGGGTGAAAGTGGTACATTGGGTAGGTGAGCTGAGGATACTCTATTGGAAGGGAGAAGTGTAGGTTAAGAGTTGATACTGGGGTGTTAATTTCCCTCTCCTTCTTACCTTCCCTATTGAGTGGAGAATAAGCACTCAGTTGAAGAAAATGTCTTCCAGCAAAGATAGAAAAATTTAATAATAAGGTTTCAAGCAAATTTTTGGACTCTTCTAGAAAAATATGGGCATAATTTTTTAAATAATTTCTTTCCAATTAAAAATTGCTTTGTTCTTTCTTATATGCATTTTATAAAAATATTTCTAATTTCTCCAAAATACCTGTAGAAGTTTTCATTAGATTTGCCTTTTATCTATAGTTCTATTTGGATAGATTTTATACTTAAATAATATTGACTCTAAGATTTTTTAAATTAGGAAAACAATTTCAGAAATTCAATAAATTGGCAGATTAAAATAACCAAATAATTATATCGATAGCATCAGAAAAGGGTTAGCTAAATCTAAAATATTTAAGATAAACATCCATAGAAAACTTAGAAAATTATCTGCCAATGATTATCTATGAAAAACTTAGAGCAAATATGCTTGTGATGGACCATTAAAAAAGTCAGGAACGTGACACGAATGCTTACTTCCACTGCTTCTTTTCCGCACTCCACTGGAGATCCTAGGCAGTTAACTAAGGCAAGAAAATAAAATTAGAAGTACAAAAAAATGCAAGGAATAAATAAAACTGCCATTATTTGCAGAGGATACAATTATGTACAGAGAAATTCCAAGGATCCATAGATAAATTATAAGGATAATAAGAAAGTTTATCAAGGATGCTGGATACAAAATCAATGTAGAGATCTATTTATTTTCTACCTACTAGCAATATGCAGCTTACAAATGAAATTTTGAAGATACTGTTTACAATATTATAAAAAAAGATATAAATTGTCCAGAAAGAAATCTCATAAAATCTGTAGGTGTCCTCAAGGGAAAAAAAAAAATCACAAAACTTTATTGAGAAACATTTAAAAAGACACAATTAAATAGATAAATATGCTTATGGATTGGAAAGTGTAATATAATGAAGACAAAGCCCTTTCCAAACTGATTTATAGATCCTATGCAATTACAGCCAAAATTCAAAAAAGTTTTTTAAAGAATATTCATTTTTTCTCTTGAAGAACAACACGGAAGCATTGATTTTCTTTACAGATAAAAGATTTAGTCTTAAGCTACAACAATTAAAACAGTATAGAAGTCCAGATGCAGGCCCCCATGTATATGAAAACAGCATATGGCAGAGGTGACACTGCAAACCAAGGAGGAAATAATAACTTTTCAATAAATGGAATGACGAAAATTGGTTTTTCTTATGGGATAATATGAAACTTGACTACTATGGCACATCATAAATAGCAACAACGACAAAAACAGATATTGATAGTGACACAAATATCTCTTACAGCATTCTTTGAATAAAGAGTTGGCCTACAGTTTTGTTTTTTGTTATTTTTTTTGGTTTTGTTTTTTTTTTTTTTAGGCTATTAACAAACACTGGATTTTCAGTCCATTCACAAAAATTGGCTACCTACACGGTTTTTGGACAGAAACTGCAAAACTCAATACTTCAACTTGTTCTGGTACCTCATCCCAATCCACATATATGAGAATCTTAATAACTATTATAATTTGATGCCAGAGGTTATCACTGTCTTAGTCCATTTGGGCTGCTGTAATAAAAGACCACAGACCGAGTGGCTTACAAATAATAGAAATGTGTTTCCCAAGCTTCCAGAGGCTAAAAATCCAGATTGGGGTGTCACCATGGTCAGGTGAGGACTCTCTTCTGGGTCACAGACTTCTTGTTGTATTTGTAGATAAGAGAGGGGGAAAGTGAGCTTCCTAGGGCCTCAGTTGCAAGGGACCTAGTCTTATTCAAGAGGGTTCTGCTCTCATTACCTAAATACAGCCCCAAAACCTCACCTTGCTTATTACTATCAACTTGGGCATTAAGTTTTCAACATATAAATTTTGGAACACATAAGCAGTCAGTCTATAGCAATCATATAACAATCACTTCCCACCAGCAATAGGGCACTAACTGTTGCTTCTCAGTGAATGATCTAGTTTTAGAATCCCATCAGAGGATGTCCTTTCAATAGTTACTTTTTATGGTAATTTTCAAAGTAAGTCATCTCTGTGTGCAGTTGCTTTATTTTGGGAACTTTTATTTTTTATTTCCTCAGGAATGGAAATAAGGAAGTGACCAGCATAAATCTGGAGAAAGATGAGCATTCAAAGTTGTGTTACCAGGCTGGTCAATGCTGGGATCCTGGGCAACTGGGACTTTCTCCAATGGGGATCCTCTGAGAAGCCATTTAGAAGGAGTCTTGGAATTGCCCTCTCAAGTGAGATCAGGAAATAAAATACAAAACAGAGTTAACTTTGAACTTCAGATAATCAACATTTTTCATGTGAGTCCCAAATATTGCATGCAATTTATTTACAGAAAAATTTCATTTTTGTCTGAAATTAAAATAATTGGTATCTGGCATTCTTATTTGCTAAATCTGGCACACTTGCCTATAAGGAAAATAAAAGAGTATTTATATATTAGCCTTTCCTCTTGCTTGATTTTTGGTGGCCCCTTACGGTGTTATCCCTTATGGTGTTATGGTGTTAATCCCATTGAATTTTCAGACCTACAGATGAGTCAAAATGCTCCTTAAGTAGGTTCTCATAGGTGTTCCAACTTGAAAAGTCCACAACAGAAAGCAACAGGCATATAACATAACTGAAGCCTATTGTACTCAAATTATATCTCCACACAACTGACAGCCCTAGCTTAGTAGTAACAATGGAGGCCAAAAGCCATGAGTTTAGATACAAAACTCTACCATTCACAGGTACTTAAAATTCAGAATTTATTAGAAATAGCATAGTTACATGGGTCAGATTTCTAGCAAGAGGATTTTCCTTTTGTGGCCCAACACAATCATAGAGTTTTCTAGGTCCACCGATGGACTGTACAATGTCCACAGTTACCAGCCTTATGAAGGGACCTCTATTCCAGATACCTGAGTATGTGTGGCTGTTTTCTGACTTCCAGCACCCTGAAAACATGTAGGACATAGCTAGATGGTTATCATTTCTGTGTGCCTGTTGCCTTCCATTCTCTCCCACTGCTGTGACTTGGAGTTATTTTTTGTTTGTTTCTTTCTTTCCACCAGGATTCTTATTCTCATATGGAGATCAACCTAAATCTTTTTAAATGTGCAGTGTTTTCCTGGTAGTGGCTTACCCCCCTCCCCCAGCAGTTCTATGGTTGGAATGGGATAGTGGCCTTTCCATTTTAGCTTGGTCTTTTTTTTTTTTTTCTTTTCTTTTTTTCTTTTTTTTTACTTTTTTTTTTTTTTTAAATTCTCAGCATAACAGTATTCCTTGTATTTGCACCACACCAAGTGCTCCATGCAATCCGTGCCCTCTCTAATACCCACCACCTGGTTCCCCCAATCTCCCACCCCCTGCCCCTTCAAAACCCTCAGATTGTTTTTCAGAGTCCATAGTCACTCATTGTACACCTCCCCTTCCAATTTCCCCTAACTCCCTTCTCCTCTCTAACTTCCCTTGTCCTCCATGCTATTTGTTATGCTCCACAAATAAGTGAAACCATATGATAATTGAATCTTTCTGCTTGACTTATTTCACTCAGCATAATCTCTTCCAGTCCCATCCATGTTGCTACAAAAGTTGGGTATTCATCCTTTCTGATGGAGGCATAATACTCCATAGTGTATATGGACCACATCTTCCTTATCCATTCATCCGTTGAAAGGCATCTTGGTTCTTTCCACAGTTTGACGACCGTGGCCATTGCTGCTATAAACATTGGGGTACAGATGGCACTTCTTTTCAGTACATCTGTATCTTTGGGGTAAATACCCAGTAGTGCAATTGCAGGGTCATAGGGAAGCTCTATTTTTTTTTGTTTTGTTTTGTTTTTTGTTTTTTAATTTTATTTTTTATAAACACATAATTTTTTTTCACCCAGGGGTACAAGTCTGTGAATCTCAAGGTTTACACACTTCACAGCACTCACCATAGCACATACCCTACCCAATGTCCATAACCCCACCCCCCCTCTCCTAATCCCCCTTCCCCCAGCAACCCTCAGTTTGTTTTGTGAGATTAAGAGTCACTTATGGTTTGTCTCCCTCCCAATCCCAACTTGTTTCATTTACTCTTCTCCTACCCCATTAACCCCCCATGTTGCATCTCCTCTCCCTCATATCAGGGAGATCATATGATAGTTGTCTTTCTCCGCTTGACTTATTTCGCTAAGCATGATACCCTCTAGTTCCATCCACGTTGTCGCAAATGGCAAGATTTCATTTCTTTTGATGGCTGCATAGTATTCCATTGTATATATATACCACATCTTCTTTATCCATTCGTCTGTTGATGGACATCTAGGTTCTTTCCATAGTTTGGCTATTGTAGACATTGCTGCTATAAACATTCGGGTGCACGTGCCCCTTCGGATCACTACGTTTGTATCTTTAGGGTAAATACCCAGCAGTGCAATTGCTGGGTCATAGGGTTGTTCTATTTTCAACATTTTGAGGAACCTCCATGCTGTTTTCCAGAGTGGTTGCACCAGCTTGCATTCCCACCAACAGTGTAGGAGGGTTCCCCTTTCTCCACATCCTCGCCAGCATCTGTCATTTCCGGACTTGTTAATTTTAGCCATTCTGACTGGTGTGAGGTGGTATCTCATTGTGGTTTTGATTTGTATTTCCCTGATGCCGAGTGATATGGAGCACTTTTTCATGTGTCTGTTGGCCATCGGGATGTCTTCTTTGCAGAAATGTCTGTTCATGTCTTCTGCCCATTTCTTGATTGGATTATTTGTTCTTTGGGTGTTGAGTTTGCTAAGTTCTTTATAGATTCTGGACACTAGCCCTTTATCTGATATGTCGTTTGCAAATATCTTCTCCCATTCTGTCAGTTGTCTTTTGGTTTTGTGAACTGTTTCCTTTGCTGTGCAAAAGCTTTTTGCTTTTGGGAAGCTCTATTTTTAATTTCTTGAGGAATCTCCACACTGTTCTCCAAAGTGGCTGCACCAACTTGCATTCCCACCAACAGTGGAAGAGGGTTCCCCTTTCTCCACATCCCCTCCAACAAATGTTGTTTCCTGTCTTGCTAATTTCGGCCATTCTAACTGGTGAAAGGTGATATCTCAATGTGGTTTTAATTTGAATCTCCCTGATGGCTAGTGATGATGAACATTTTTTCATGTGCCTGATAGACATTTGTATGTCTTCATTGGAGAAGTGTCTGTTCATATCTTCTGCCCATTTTTTGATATGATTATCTGTTTTGTGTGTGTTGAGTTTGAGGAGTTCTTTATAGATCCTGGATATCAACCTTCTGTCTGTACTCTCATTTGCAAATATCTTCTCCCATTCCATGGGATGCCTCTTTGTTTTCTTGACTGTTTCCTTTGCTGTGCAGAAGCTTTTGATTTTGATAAAGTCCCAAAAGTTTATTTTCGCTTTTGTTTCCTTTGCCTTTGGGGACATATCTTGAAAGAAGTTGCTGTGGCTGATATCGAAGAGATTACTGCCTATGTTCTCCTCTAGGATTCTAATGGATTCCTGTCTCACATTGAGGTCTTTTATCCATTTTGAGTTTATCTTTGTGTACGGTGTAAGAGAATGGTCGAGTTTCATTCTTCTACATATAGCTGCCCAGTTTTCCCAGCACCAGACTGTCTTTTTTCCACTGTATATTTTTTCCTGTTTTGTCGAAGATTATTTGACCATAGAGTTGAGGGTCCATATCTGGGCCCTCTACTCTGTTCCAGTGGTCTATGTGTCTGTTTTTATGCTTGGTGATCACAGCATTGTAGTAAAGCTTGAAATCAGGTAACATGATGCCCCAGTTTTATTTTTGTTTTTCAACATTTCCTTAGCGATTCGGGGTCTCTTCTGGTTCCATACAAATTTCTGGATTATTTGCTCCAGCTCTTTGAAAAATACTAGTGGAATTTTGATCAGAATGGCATTAAAAGTATAGATTGCTCTAGGCAGTATAGACATTTTAACAATGTTTATTCTTCCAATCCAAGAGCATGGAATTGTCTTCCACCTTTTGTGTCTTCTTCAATTTCTTTCATGAGTATTCTGTAGTTCCCTGAGGACAGATCCTTTACCTCTTTGGTTAGGTTTATTCCCAGGTATCTTATGGTTCTTGGTGCTATAGTAAATGGAATCGATTCTCTGATTTCCCTTTCTATATTTTCATTGTTAGTGTATAAGAAAGCCACTGATTTCTGTGCATTGACTTTGTATCCTGCCACATTACTGAAATGCTGTATGAGTTCTAGTAGTTTGGGGGTGGAGTCTTTTGGGTTTTCCATATAAAGAAGCATGTCATCTGTGAAGAGAGAGAGTTTGACTTCTTCATTGCCAATTTGGATACCTTTTATTTCTCTTTGTTGTCTGATTGCTGTTGCTAGGACTTCTAATACTATGTTGAACAAGAGTGGTGAGAGTGGGCATCCTTGTCGTGTTCCTGATCTCAACGGGAAGGCTGCAAGCCTTTTCAGATTGAGGATGACATTTGCTGTGGGTCTTTCATAGATAGATTTTATGAAGTTCAGGAATGTTCCCTCTATCCCTATACTTCAAAGCGTTTTAATCAGGAACGGACGCTGGATTTTGTCAAATGCTTTTTCTGCATCAATTGAGAGGACCATGTGGTTCTTCTCTCTTCTCTTATTAATTCGTTCTATCACATTGATTGATTGTGAATGTTGCACCATCCTTGTAGCCCAGGAATGAATCCCACCTGGTCATGGTGGATAATCTTTTTAATGTGCTGTTGGATCTTGTTTGCTAGGATCTTGTTGAGAATTGTAGCATCCATATTCATCAGTGATATTGGTCTGAAATTCTCCTTTTTGGTAGGGTCTTTGCCTGGATTGGAGATCAGGGTAATGCTGGCTTCATAGAAATAGTCTGGAAGTTTTCCTTCTGCTTCAATTTTTTGAAACAGCTTCAGGAGAATAGGTGTTATTTCTTCTTTGAAAGTTTGGTAGGATTCCCCAGGGAATCCATCGGATCCTGGGCTCTTGTTTTTTGGGAGGTTTTTGATCACTGCTTCAATCTTGTTACTAGATATCGGTCTATTCAGGTTGTCAATTTCTTCCTGGTTCAATTTTGGGAGTTTATAGTTTTCCAGGAATGCATCCATTTCATCTAGTTTGCTTAGCTTATTGGCATATAACTGTTGATAATAACTTCAGATGATTGTTTCTACTTCCTTGGTGTTAGTTGTGATCTCTCCCTTTTCATTCATAATTTTATTAATTTGGGCTTTTTCTCTTTTGTTTTGGATTAGTGTGGCCAATGGTTTATCGATCTTATTGATTCTTTCAAAAAACCAGCTTCTGGTTTCATTGATACATTCTACTGTATCTCTGGCTTCTACCTCATTGATCTCAGCTCTAATCTTGATTATTTCCCTTCTTATGTGTGGAGTTGGTTTGATTTGTTGTTGATTCTCCAGTTCTTTAAGGTGTAGGGACAGCTGCTGTGTTCTGGATTTTTCAATTTTTTTGAGGGAGGCTTGGATGGCTATGTATTTCCCCTTTAGGACCGCCTTTGCTGTATCCCATAGGTTTTGGACAGAAGTGTCTTCATTCTCATTGGTTTCCATGAATTGTTTCAGTTCTTCTTTGATCTCCTGGTTGATCCAAGCATTCTTAAGCAAGGTGGTCTTTAGCTTCCAGGTGTTTGAGTTCCTTCTGAACTTTTCCTTGTGATTGAGCTCCAGTTTCAAAGCATTGTGATCTGAGAATATGCAGGGAATAATCTCAATCTTTTGGTATCAGTTGAGTCCTGATTTTTGACCCAGTATGTGGTCTATTCTGGAGAAGATTCCATGTGCATTTGAGAAGAATGAATATTCTGTTGTTTTAGGGTGGAATGTTCTGTATATATCTATGAGGTCCATCTGGTCCAATGTGTCATTCAATGCTCTTGTTTCTTTATTGATTTTCTGCTTCGATGATCTGTCTATTTCTGAGAGAGGTGTGTTAAGATCTCCTACTATTAATGTATTCACATCAATATGACTCTTTATTTTGATTAACAGTTTTCTTATGTAACTGGCTGCTCCCATATTGGGGGCATAGATATTTACAATTGTTAGATCATCTTGGTGGATAGTCCCTTTAAGAATGATGTAGTGTCCTTCTGTATCTCTGACTACAGTCTTTAGCTTAAAATCTAATTTATCTGATATGAGAATCGCTATCCCGGCCTTCTTTTGAGGCCCATTGGCATGAAAGATGCTTCTCCAACCCTTCACTTTCAGTCTGGGTGTATCTTTAGGTTCAAAATGGGTCTCTTGTAGACAACATATGGATGGGTCCTGTCGTTTTATCAATCTGCAACCCTGTGCCATTTTATGGGTGCATTTAGGCCATTCACATTGAGAGTGATTATTGATAGATATGTTTTTATTGACATCGGGTTACCTTTGAAGTCTTTCTTTCTGTTGATTGTCTCTATATTTCTTTTCAATTCTATTCTTAGGATTTTTCCTCTTTTATAGAACCCCCCCTTAATATTTCCTGCAGTGTCGGCTTGGTGGTCGCATACTCATTTAAGCCTTGCCGGTCTTGGAAACTCTTTTTCTCTCCATCCATTTTGAATGTTAGTCTTGCTGGATAAAGTATCCTTGGCTGCATGTTTTTCTCATTTAGTGCCCTGAATATATCTTGCCAGCCCTTTCTGGCTTGTCAGGTCTCTGTGGACAGGTCTGACGTTATTCTGATGGGCTTTCCTCTGTAAGTAAGGAGCCTCTTTCTCCTAGCAGCTTTCAAGAGATTATATCTACAATTATGATTCCTCAACTTGATTATCAGGTGCCTTGATGATTTTCTGGAATCTATATTCTTGGGTGGAGACGATCAGCCTCTAGTATATGAACGCTGGTTCCATTCACGAGATTGGGATAATTTTCATGAAGAACTTGTTCCATTATATCTTCTAGACTTCTTTCTTTCTCCTCCCCTTCAGGGATTCCAATAATTCTGACGTTGGAACGTTTCATGGCATCATTTGTTTCCCTGATTCTGTTTTTGTGGCTTCTAAGCTGTTTGTCCAGGCTTCCTCCTGATCCTTTCTCTCTATCTGTTTGTTCTCCAGATCACTAATTCTATCTTCTGTCTCAGTTACCCTAGCTTTGATAGAATTTAGATTAGATTGGTACTCATTGAGAGCATTGTGAACCTCATCCCTGGTAGCTTTTAGCTCTGTCCTAACATTGTGAACATCAATTCTGTTCGCTTTCAGTTTGGCCCTAATCAATTCCATTTGGTCATCCATGGCTTTCTCCAACCTAGCTATTGGCTGGATAATTGTTAGCCTGAATTCTCTTTCTGACATATTGTCTTTGTTGATAGCCATTAGCTCTGTTGCAGAAGGTCCATCCTCTGTATTTTTCTTCTGTTGGGCATTCCTCCTTCTAGTCATTTTGGTGAGAGATGACTGAACAGACGTAGCTGTATGTATCGACCTTGGTGCAGTCAAGGTGCACCCTGGAACACTTCTGAGCAATCAGGATTCCCCACCCAAACAAGAGAAAAAAGAAAAGAAAAAGAAAAAAAAAAGAGAGAGAGAGAGAGAGACAGGAAAGAAAGGAAAGATAAAAGAGAATGTTCAGCCCAAATGGGCCCCAAGGTAAGATTTATGAAGTATACAAACAAAAACAGACAAACAAAAAGACTGATAAAAGTATATGACAAGAGAAAAAAAAATATGTATATATAAGCAAATAAAGGAAGAACCTCATCAAAAAGAACCCCAAGTGTAAGATTTATATACTATCAGGACAAACACAAAAACACAGAAACACTGCCCGCTGGCATCTTCTGCCCTTGTAGAGATCCAGACGTGTATAATTCTGATCTCAGGCTGATTTCATGGGTGATCGGAGTTCTTTGGTAGGTAATCAGCTCACTTTAGGGTACAGGTTGAAAAGGCGCCTCCTCCTACTTCCCCGCCGTCTTGTCTCTCTCTTAGCTTGGTCTTTTATATTAATGGGAAACTCATCTAATGTATCTTTGCTGTGATCTAGACCTCCGAGAACAGGGCCTGGAGTTGCCAAGAGGTGTTTTCTTGGAGTAGTTTGGAGAACATGCATGAATTTAGATTGTAGTGTCTGATGTCCCAGCCACACTAATCCTGGAGCGTGAGGCCATTTCCTGATAGCTCTAGTACTCTCAGTGTCTCTCAACAACCCACAAAATTATGTCATGACAGGATATATCCCTCTTACTTCTCTTGGCTGAAGATCTTTGGGTGTAATTGCCAAAGATATTCACTCCACCTGAAAGGGCCAGAGCAAAGGAAAAAAGTACCTGTTCAGAAAATGACGAAATATAACTTTTGGTTCACATAAAGCTAGTCTCCCCTGGGACCTCTCAACTTTCTTTACCAACCATCCACCCTTGACAGCCTCATTGTCCATCCTGTTATAGCCAGATTGATTAGGTAACGTGTATCATTAGATTCTTTAGAATGACCACAAAAAGACAGTGACGTTTATCTTGCTAATACTAGTAGTCATCATGATATAATTAGTTGGTGATTATCTTACTAAAATCCACCCTCTGTCAGGGGATGTTGTGAAACTCTAATACAACCAAGTATTCCACACTGTGTATAAGTATATGGTTCTATATGTATTCACACATACACCCACATATGTGTTTATACATATAGATATGTAGTTAATGTATGTATAAAGGATATAGAGACCGACTCTTTAAATATACTCTTTATCATTTGGAAGTTGTCAAATCTATATCATTTGTTTAGAACACAGACATAATATTTAAACTTCTTAAGTGCTTTTTCTTACCATAAAAATCTATTTTATCCAAATTATTGCTGAACTATACAAATTCCAGATTTTTATTATTATAAGTAATGCAATTTTAATGTTGCAAAGTGTATAAAAAGAAGGATATGTTCTCCTTTAGCACTTGATCTGGGACCTGTAACAGGAACTTGACTGATGTCAGTGGTTGGAATATTATCTAAAATAGGAAAAAAGATTGGAGATGATTTTTATAGACTTCATTGTGTCATAATCATTCTAAGGTTTTGAGAATCAAGGAATGGTAACCCTTATGAAACATCAGAGGTGAAAGGCCAGAAGGGCTTCTATTCTTATAAATGTATCATGCATGAGGTTGGGAATATATCTATGCTGTTTCTCTTTAGTTACACACACACACACACACACACACACGCACACAGAGTATAGAAAAGGCAAGTAAAATTGCTATTTCCATATCTCAAACTATGGAAAGTAAGGCCTGAACTATAGAAGTTGAAGTAGAAATGAGTCTAAAAGTACAAGGTTTGGAGTTGGAATAGAAAGGATAGTTAGATATGTTGAGGGAAAAAGAGAAGTTGAAGATTAAATTCTGTATTTTGAATTTGGGGAAGAAATAATCCAGTGATGTCTTTGTCTAGGATTGAGTGCATCAGAGAAATATGTTAGGAGGATTAACAAAGTTAGTTTTTAATTTTAAAAAAGAATCATAAAATAAAGAGTAAATAATTTATGGGACTATAATGTACAGAATAGCAACTACAGTTAATAAAACTGTATTGCGTATTTGAAAGATGCTAAAGAGAGCTCTTTTTTTTAAGATTTTATTTATTTATTTGACAGAGAGAAAGAGAATTTGAGAGAGGAGATCAGGCAGGGGGAGTGATGGGGAGAAGTAGGCTTCCCACAGAGCAGGGAGTCTGATGTGAGGCTCACTGGGATCATGACCTGAGCCAAGGCAGAAGCTTAATGACTGAGCCACCCAGGCGCCCCACTAAAGAGAGATCTTTAAAGATCTTATCATAAGAAAAAAATCTGTAATTATGGATGGTCGTGGACGTTAACTAGATTATTTTTGTGGTGCTCATTTCTTACTGTATATAAATATTGAATCATTATATTATACACCTGAATCTAATATAATGTTAAATATCGATTATACCTCAATATAAACAAAAGACAAACAAAACTAAAAAAGGGAAAACTATGTCCCTCCTGCATAAGGAGGCATTATTCTGAGGACTGCAGCAGAGTCTTTATAGCTCCCTTAAGAAAATAAGAGTCAGGAATAAAATCATGTACTATAAAGGAAGCATTGAAATTTAGACAACTAGAGGAAACTCTGCTACCATTTGTTTACTAATCTGAGTCTAACACTTAAAATGTTATCTATAAAAATATAATTACATTGTTTCCAGTCCATAGATGAGAAGCAAGTAAAGTTTTTTTAGGTGATAGAAGTATTGTTAAATATAAGCAAACAAAATTAGTAGCAGCTAATTATTAATAGTTATAAATAACAGTGAGTTTGACTGGTTAACACTAGACATTAAATGTTTAATATGAAAACTGCACTGATCTAAGTACTCACTTATATTCATAGTTTTAATTCTCACAACTCTATAAAGTAGTTAATCATATCCTCATCTTACAAAAAGGGAAAGTGAAATAAAGGATGCTAAACAATCAGAATCTTATAGATAAGACATAGTGTGTAATGCCTCTCTTCAAACACAAAACAAATCCAAGAATAATTAAAGAACAAATGATTTTGTTCTCTACCTATGTTAGCTCTTGAAAGTACTGCATTTCTATAAAATATAAGCATTAATATACATAGTAAGTTATAATGTTTAGATTTTTAAATGTTATAATATTGTTTAACAAGTGAAAATAAAATAATAACAATTTAAGAGCTGAAATAGACTTAAAAAAGTATTGTCATAAAGGAGAAATAATAATTAAAAAAGATCTAAAAATTCAGGGTGAGCTGGTGAGGGACCAACAGCTCCGTCAACATCTACAGTCACTACAGAGTTATTACCTTTGCAAAATATAAAATTAAAGTTTATAAAGGTTATCCAGAGTTAAGAAAAGCCTAAATTATAGTCACAACATTATACTTAAGAAAATAGAGGCAAAGTTTATATACACAAATCACATTTAATGAAAAGTCCTGCCCCTCACTATGCACGGTGGGGGGGTGGGGCTGGAATTCATAGAATTTGTATTAGTTTCTTAGATATGCTTCAACAAACTGCCAAAATTTTGATGACTTAAAAGAACATAAATGTATTGTTTCATAATTCTGGAGGCCTAACGTCCAAAGTCAAGTTGTCCGCAGGGCTGCACTTCCTCCAAGGGAAAGAATCTCCTCCCAAGGGAGAATTCTCTGGGATAGAATCCTTCCTTGCTTCTTTCGATTTCTGATAACTCCCAGTGTTCCTGGTGGCTGAATCACGGTAATTTCTGCCTCTGTCCTCACATGGCCTTCCCCTCTTTGTATCTTCTCTCTGTCTCATAAAAACACTTGTCATTAGATTTCATACCCACCAGGATAATGCAGGATGATCTCATCTTGAGATCCTTAAACTCATTCAAGAGCAAGACCCTTTTCCCAAGTAAACTCACATGAGTTTCTGTGGACAACCTTTTGGGTGGCCGCTCTTCAAGCAACTACATATTTAAAAGGATAGCTTAGATAAAATTCATTGTTGCTGCAAAGAGCGGATACGGTCAAACTAATTCAAGTAGGAGATATTATTATAAGATGGATGTGACTCTATGAGAGTCCTTTCATGAAGATTTATGAAAACAGGACAGGTCAAAGAGAGTCTGGAGCAAGAGGGCAGTTTTAGATTCAGACAGGTTGAAGGCAACCTAGAGAGAGTTCACCAGTTTTTGCTCTAGTCCTCTGTTGATACATGATCCCACTGACACTGTGTGCCTGCTTTATTTATCACTCTGAATTGACTTGCTCTACTTTCTCATTAGTTTGGCTTCTACATGACACATACTCTGCCTAATCATGTGTCTACACATATTATTTTTCCCTCTTACTTCTAAACAGCCAATTCTTCCTTAGATTTTGAATTTAAATTTCTGAATTAGAGAATTGGGTTGACTCAACTTAATTTTACTTGTCAAGTGACACAGAGATTGCTAGCCTATAGATCAGGTTTCCCCCTCTAGTCCCATTAGCTAGAGTAAAGAGGTGGATTTGATGACTTTATGGTATAAGACCTTTATATTGCAGGAAGCAAGAACTGTGAATCCAGAATTGGAGGATGGCCAAGACAAGTAATAGTATTTTGATATCTATGGTAAAAAGGGTAGGAAATAAGTTTTCTAAACATCTTATGGAACCTCAAATTCCCTGATGATATTATTTAGGTATTAATATATTTTGGCATAATGGAAATATATTTTTCAATATAATAGTAACTTTTACCTTTTCAAAATTTGAAGGAGGAAAGAAAAGAATATAATTTCTAGTACATAACATTATCTAAGTTTCAAATCTTTAAATATAAAATAAAATGCCTATATTAAAGACCATTAGGAAACTATTCAACACTTTTTTTTTTTTTTTTTTAGTTTGAGCTTACTTTTATAGCCATGATAAGAGTAATAATATACAAATTTGGTCTCAAGATCATGTTTTAAATGGAAGGTAATGTTAAAACACATACTGATATTTACCTTTAGCTTTAGAAGTATAAAAGGAATTATTTTAATCATTTTGGTTAATGTTATTGCTAAAAATTTGTTTTTAGTGCAGTTTTGGTTGTTGTTTTGGTCATAAAAGAAAATTTAATGAAAACTTTAATACAGAGTATGTTGATGGATATTCAGGAAAAAACACTATAAAAGAGATTTAATTTTAAAAATGTATAAAATCATTTGGGGGAGATATGAAATGTTGTATATGATTTGTTTGTCATGAAATTTAGGCTTATGGGTTTTTTTCCCATATTGTAGTATTTTTCTATTTTTTATAAAATTTTTAAATTTCTGTTTTATTTTATGTTATTACGCTCCAAGTCATTTATAAGTTACATACTAAATTTCTGATTAATCAGTGTTATTCTTTAATTATTCCTCACCCTCCTTATCTTATGAAAAGCTGTATCTCAACCCCATATGTTAATTCTCTCAACCATTTTCTTAGACATTATTCTCAACTAGCTCCCTTTTTCATGCTTTAAATGTCAGATATTTCACATATTGGAATAAATAAGTTAATATACTAAATATGGGTCAGTTGAAATAGTTTGATATTAATTTTTTAAAGACTTTATTTATTTGACACAGAGAGAGAGATCACAAGTAGGCAGAGAGGCAGGCAGAGAGAGGGGAGAAGCAGGCTCCCTGCTAAGCAGAGAGCCCAATGTGGGGCTCCATCCCAGGACTCTGAGATCATGACCTGAGCTGAAGGTAGAGGCTTAACCCACTGAGCCACCCAGGTTCCACAACATTAAATTTTCTTTTTTTTTTTTTAAGGTTTTATTTATTTACTTGACAGACTGAGATCCCAAGTAAGCAGAGAGGCAGGCAGAGAGAGAGGAGGAAGCAGGCTCCCTGCTGAGCAGAGAACCTGATGTGGGGCTCAATCCCAGGACCCTGGGATCATGACCTGAGCCAAAGGCAGAGGCTTTAACCTGCTGAGCCACCCAGGAGCCCCACAACATTAAATTTTCTATATGGAGTTTCCTTATGTACCATGGACTCTCTTATTATTGTTTTTTCCCCCTTCTCTGTCATAATGGAGAGGATGACACAAGAGTTCTATGCCTTTATTTCCTACCATTAGTTCTTTTCAACATAGTATGATATTGTCATACAAAACAAATTATTTTATTCGACATCTATAAGACCCCATTTCTACAAGAATTTTGATAATTAGATCAGCTATACTGGATCCTATCAAATAATTGTCAAGCTATCTGAAAAAGATAAAATTCTTTCACCAAATAATTAAATCTGTGGTGTTAACATTAAAAATATTGATTCAATGAAATAGATACAACCATTCAGGAGAAAGGAGAATAAGAGAGAAAACAAGTTTTTGGAAAAGGGCTTCCAAAACTCCTTAACAAAAAACACAATTCACTTCAACAGAATAAACAGATTCTTAGAGACATGGTAAGGTCCAGGGATGCTTTATTAGACTTATTATAACATGGCTTAAGTGTATTTAATGACTTTCCACCTCTGTTGTCCTTTCAAAGTAACTTTCCATTCAATAATTCTACCTCCCAAATAAATTAGTTGAATTAAAACAAACAAACAAGAAAGTATATATTAAGAGCTTACTATGACCTGAATGATGTCCAAGCAGTGTGCTACATTCTTGCCCTCGTGAAGTTTGCATTCTAGCATGAGCATATAGGTAATAACAATTAATAATACATGTTAGTAAAGTATATACTATGTTAAGAAATAAGTGTTATGGAAAAATTATATCTGAGTGAAGGAACATCTGGAATGTGGTGTAAAGAGCTGCAATTTAAAATGGAATGAGTAGGATAGTCTCACTGAGAAGGTTTTTTTTTTTTTTTTTTTTTTTTTTTTTTGAGAAGGTACTTTTAAGTAAAGTCCTGGAAGATGGAAGGAAGGAAGCTCTGTGGCTGTTGGAAAGAACAGTGTTTAGGCAAAACAAACACACAAACAAGAAGCTGGAGATCAGGAGGATATTTGATGTGTTCTAAAAACAATAGCTATGAAGCTAGTGCAGCAAGAAAGGAGTGTGTGAGGACAACCAGGGAGAGTCTTAGCAGATGAGGTCAGGAGGACAAATGAGAGGCAGGGCATGCAGAGCCTCAGGGCCATCATGAGGTACAGAGGCTTTTACTCTCAGAGGAATAGAGGCTACAGAGGGCTTTACGTAGAGAAATAACATAGTCTGCACTAGGTTCTAATTTATTAATAAGGAATAGGGTGGCTTTCAGCATAGTATTCTTGATTCTCATACTAGTTTGTTTGCTTGATTAAATTTAGGTTAGTGCATCCAGATGACCAAAATCTCTGAGGTCACTGACAAGATTGAGTTTTTGGTTTTGAAATTTTGAGTGAGACTCTGCACCCTAGATAATGCTCATTGCATTGCTACTCAAAGTATGATGAGTGGAAATTCAACCTTGGCAATAACTTGGAGCTTATTAGAAAAGTAGAATTTCAGGTGCCACCCTAGACCTTCAAAGTCAAATTCTTCTTTTTATCAAGATCCCTGGAAAATTCTTTTTTCACAGTGCATTTGAGGAGTCCTGTTCTGAGATACTGCTACTCTTTGAAATTTCTTGGCAGGCATCCAGCTTGTCATGGAAAGACAATCTAGCTTATCACAAAACCTCAAAAGCATAGAACTGGTTCATTGAGATATCTCAACACTGTACCTTGCCCTTAGTCTCTCATAATACATATTTAAAAAATCATCTCATCATGCTTAAGCCAGGTGGTAATAAAAGAGTAAAACTGAAGTAAAATAACTAAAACAAATACTCATCCAGTGAACAAGATGCCTATCACCCAGGTCACTATATTCAAATTGCCATAGTTAGCCAATAAAAATGCAGGGTGCCTAGTTACACTTGAATTTTAGATGAAGAGTAACAATTGTTTACTGTGAGCATATCTCAAATATTGCACAGGGCATGTTTGAAATTTAAAAAAAAATTGTTGTTTATGTGAAATTCATATTTAACTAGCTTCCTATATTTTATGTGACAACCCTACTATAATCTTTTCTCCAGGCCTTTCTAATTTCTGTAAATGATGTTCTTGGATCCTTCTTTCCTTGGCTCAGGGTAGAAAAGCTGACATGAAACAAGGGAATAATATACTTTGTGGGATATCAGCATCTTCCAAAACACAATCACAGTGTTTATTTTCACTCCTTATTTCCTGGGGAAAGGTTTATGGATATGGAAAATAATAGGGCTATTTCTGTCATCTCTCAGGAAGGCCCATAAGAGGGTAACAGATTCCAACCTCTGGCAACTTTTTTTTTTTTTTTTTGGAAAAAGAACACTTCAAGATGTTTGCCCTTTGCACTGTGCCTTAGTTGCAATTTAACTGGATAACACACACTCATATCCCACTAGACAACCTATTCTACACACAGTATCTCCCCATCCTGAAGCATTCATTATTTTAGGAAAATTACCCAGAGCAGCCCCAGGTTGGCAGGCCCCAGTAGATGGGAAGTTACTAACAATAAGCTAGAGATAACCAGAAGCCCTACTGGGAGCAAGAGATAACCAGCTCTTGCTGTTTCTGCAAATAGGCTTCCCACCACAGGCTCCTTGCACTACTCTTCCCACCTAAAGCAGCCCCGGCTCCCCCAGTTTAAACCCACCTACCAGCAGCCAGCATAGCCCTGGGAACCTGACCCCCTGCACATCTCTATAAAAAGCTATTTAACTCCACTGCCCCAGGGGCCCAGAATTTTGAGGGCCAGGTGGTTTGGGCCCACTGGTATAAAATAAACCTGACTTCTCCTACTTCTCCAAGTGTCACTTGGTTTCTTGCTGCTCTGATTTTTATTTTTCCCCAGCATTGTTCAGTCCCTAATTCAGACAGACAACAGCTAATTCATTTCTGGTATAATTTTTATTCCAAACTCATAATTAATGACATTTCTATTCAGCAAGAAGGCAAGTAAATATTATTCTCTTTCCTGTGGTCTTCAGAGTGTCTTCAAGTCTTGCCAAAACTTTCCCAATTTTTTTACAAAACTGCCATTCATTTGTGTTGTTTCAGCCATAAGGCAGAGCCCTCATCCACCCAAACTCAACCTGATTCTAAATGTCTATAAAGTGCTACCTTTCTAACCTCTCCAGAACCAGCTTCTGCTACTCTGATCTGTCACACCCAACAACACCAAGAACCATCTTTTGAAAGTATCATTTTGATAATGCCACTCCTTTTCTCAGACTCTGAAGTACATCAGAGCAGACTTTGAGGCAAAGGAACATAACTTTGAACTATGATAAGCTTTATAAATTGTATCTTCTGTACTGAAATAACTTGCTGGTGTGCAATCCGAAAGTATCTTTGATCAATTATTGGTCATTGAGAGCCATTAGTCAGTTATAAAGCTCCTCTAGTGAAAATCCATAATCAGCTTCATAAGGCACTCCAAGTAACTACTAAATGTGTCTTTACAAGGAAAGACTGTGTTACCCCTTCCAAATTGGTTTTAAATAAATATTTATACAATATGGTCACAGTTCAAGCATTTGATCTTCTGTCACTGTCATGAAAAGTAAAAGATGATTCTGTCACTAACAGTAAAATAGTTTGTCATGTCTCTTAAACAAACAAACAAAAAAACAAACAAACAACAACAACAACAAAAAAAACCTATCATCAGGGAATATTCCAGTAGTCTGTTTTCACTCTCACTGACAGGAATTAGGTGACTGTTAACAAGCTCCAACTTAATGTATGTTGTCAAGATATTTCATGGAGATTTATCCATAATAGCACTGCCTGGGTAAGAAAAATGTTTCTTTTAATATGGTTGTCACCTGCTACAATTGAAAATTATACCAGATAGTTCATAGATAACATATGCAGAAACCAGTTCACCTACTGAGAAGCCTGGAGGACTGAGGTATTCTGAGATGAATTAGAGATGAAAAAAAGTTTAACTGGTCTAGTAGAGGGAGTCTAGCTAGTCTAGGTGCTTCCTTTAAATTATATGAAGAATTTCTGGTTTCAGTTACAGCATGTAAAGTCAGAACTCTTATAATAAGAAAAGAGGCTAACAAACTGTAAATCAACTAATTTTCTTGGATTCATCAGACTGCCAGACTGCCACCACAAAATCTAGAGTGGTAAATAAATTCAGAGAATCACAACAGAGATCTGCTTACCTGTAGCAGAAGCTGCTGGAACAGCTGAAATGGTAGGAACACTTAAGTTCTAATTTTGATAAATTGCTAGAGGTTGAGTGTGAACTAGTAGGAGAATGAGAAAATCCTGGGGGCCTCAGTGTTAGGAGAAATTCCACATATTCGTGAGTTCTCATGGTGAAGAATAAAAAAATACTCTCATGTTTTGCCAGGAGTAGGGAAACCATTTGAAAATATACCAGATCATTCCCCATAACAAAGCCCTACCTTGCAGGAAAGATTTTATCAGAGACTTATTCATCCGAAATGAGTGAATTTAGCAGAAACAAAGACACAGGAACATCATCTAAGCCTGGTACTCTAGCAGATAAATTGTTTTCCACAATTTATCCACAAGGGTAATGGTTGACAATTCTCATACTGATATGTGTGTATACTGGAAGTGTAGACTCAAGTAAATGGTGACAGATTGTGGGAGCCAGGCTTCTCAGTGTTGGAGTGGGAATTTACAGATAAGCAAAGGAGTAGGCTAAAATAATCCATGTAGTAATGGATTAATGTTGGAGGTATCATTAGTAATTCATGTTTAGCTTAATATAGATATGAATAATAATATATACAGCTTAGTATATATAGACTTAGTATACATACACAGCTTAGTATACATAGATATATTTTATTACTGTGTCAATGGAGAGGACCTACAAGTAATAAATATCCACTAGTAATGATCATACCTAGTATCCAAATCTTAGTTTCTAATACTATTATCCAATAAAAAGAAGAGGCCTCCTTGGAGAAATTGTTGATTCTAGGACGTATGCAAGAAATAAACAAGATGAAACTGGAATGTCTTGTAGTGTCAGAAAATAAAGATATGCTTAAAACAAAACAACTACATACCACACACACACACACACACAAATAGGAGTATGACAAAGGAGCCTAGATCCTATTGAAAGAGCTCCCAGGGGCCAAAGCTGATACAATTTGATCAACAAAAAAAGTAGTAACATAACCATAGGATATCATAAATACCTACTAACCCATAGTGATATAATTAGACAATTAAGCAAATTAATAAATGAGGGAGAAAAGACAAATTTCCCATACCTTGGAATTCCAAATATTTTATATAGATAATCTGCCCTCAAGAAAGTAATATAACTCCTGACTTCAAAAGTGAGGACAGAACACAGTTAATTTCTTCCAAAGAGCACAGTATGGAAAAGGGGTGGGTGAAGTTTATGGTGGAGAATCCTGACAAACACCGCATCAGCCAGAGGATCAAGATCAACATCAATAGTCATACAACACAGTGATTTCTTTACTTTTGATACTACGTGAGGAAATGACACTTTGCCTCTCTGATCTTCCTCCAATAACCCACAACCCTAGACTTCTCATGAGAGAAACAGCAGACAAATTTGTATAGTGGAGAATCCTAAAACATACTGACCAGTATTTCTCAGAACTATAAAGTTTCTAAAAACAAGGAAAGTTTGAGAAACTGTTCCAGTTAAAAGTAGCCTAAGGAGGGGTGCCTTGGTGGTTCAATGGGTTAAGCCTCTGCCTTCAGCTCAGGTCATGGTCTCAGGGTCCTGTAATCGAGCCCCACATCGGGCTCTCTGCTTAGCAGGGAGCCTCCTTCCCCTTCTCTCTCTGCCTACTTGTGATTTCTCGATTTCTCACTGTCTCTCTCTGTCAAATAAATAAAATCTTAAAAAAAAAAAAAGTAGCCTAAGGTGACATAACTAAACTACATGTAATTTGATACACTGGATGGAATTCTAAAACAGAAAAAGGACAGAGGATAAAAAACAAAGAACTCTAAGGAGGAGGAGTCAAGATGGTGGAGAAGTTGCAGGCTGAGACTACTTCAGGTAGCAGGAGATCAGCTAGATAGCTTATCTAAAGATTGCAAACAACTACAAATCCAATGGGAGATTGAAGAGAAGAAGAACAGCAATTCTAGAAACAGAAATCAACCACTTTCTGAAAGGTAGGACTGGCAGAGAAGTGAATCCAAAGCGACAGGAAGATAGAGCTCGGGGGTAGGGGCCAGCTCCCGAGAAGTGGTGGAACAACGGAGCACAAAAGCAGGACTTTTAAAAGACTGTTCCACTAAGGGACATCGCTCCAGAGGCATAACCGGGGTGAAGCCCACACGAGGTCAGCGTGGCCTCAGGTCCCGCAGGGTCACAGAAGGATTGGGGGTGTCTGGTGTCACAGAGCTTGCAGGAATTAGAACCGGGAAGCCGGCTACAGAGACAGAGCCGAGGAGTGAGCTCTCAGCTCGGGGTTACCTTGAACCAGTCGCAGGCTCGGTCAGCTCGGAGCACGACTGGAGGCCAGGGTGACAGGAGCAATTTATCTAATAAAAAGAAGGGCGCTCTTTCTCCCCCGGGCACTGTTCTCTGTGGGCGCACTGAGGAGTGGGGCCCCAGGCTCTCGGCTCCTGCGGGCTGGAGACGGGGAGGCCGCATCTTCATTCCCATCCTCCGGAACTTTACGGAAAGCGCTCAGGGAACAAAAGCTCCCGAAAGAAAACCCGAGCAGATTTCTCAGCCCAGCCCCTGGTAAGGGCAGTGCAACTCCGCCTGGGGCAAAGACACTTGAGAATCACTACAATAGGCCCCTCTGCCGGAAGACAAACAAGAAAACCAGCCAGGACCAAGTTCACCTACCAAGGACTGCAGTTTCAATACCAAGGAGAGCAGCAGAATTCCAGAGGAGGAGAAAGCAAAGCACGGAACTCATGGCTTTCTCGCCATGATTCTTTAGCCTTGTAGTTAATTTAATTTTTTTTCTTTTTCAATTTTTTTTTCTCTTCTTCTGCTAAATATTTTTTAACTTTGACCCTTTTCTTTTTTAACATTTTTAACTAGTTTATCTAATATATATATATTTTTTCTTTTTTATATTATTCCTTTATTCATTTTCTTTTTTTAGTTGTTGCTTTTTTTTTTTCTTTATGAACCTCTTTTTATCCCCTTTCTCCCCCCTCACGATTTGGGATCTCTTCTGATTTGGTTAAGGCATATTTTCCTGGGGTTGTTGCCACCCTTTTAGTACTTTACTTGCTCCTTCATATACTCTTATCTGGACAAAATGACAAGGTGGAAAAATTCACCACAAAAAAAAAGAACAAGAGGCAGTACCAAAAGCTAGGGACCTAATCAATTCAGGCATTGGTAATATGACAGATCTAGAGTTCAGAATGACGATTCTCAAGGTTCTAGAGAGACTCGAAAGAGGCATGGAAGATATGAGAGAAACCACTCGGGAGATATAAAAGCCCTTTCTGGAGAAATAAAAGAACTAAAATCTAACCAAGTTGAAATAAAAAAAGCTATTAATGAGGTGCAATCAAAAATGGAGGCTCTCACTGCTAGGATAAATGAGGCTGAAGAAAGAATTAGCGATATAGAAGACCAAATGACAGAGAATAAAGAAGCTGAGCAAAAGAGGGACAAACAGCTACTGGACCACGAGGGCAGAATTCGAGAGATAAGTGACACCATAAGACGAAACAACATTAGAATAATTGGGATTCCAGAAGAAGAAGAAAGAGAGAGGGGAGCAGAAGGTATATTGGAGAGAATTATTGGAGAGAATTTCCCCAATATGGCAAAGGGAACAAGCATCAAAATCCAGGAGGTTCAGAGAACCCCACTCAAAATCAATAAGAATAGGTCCACACCCCGTCACCTAATAGTCAAATTTACAAGTCTTAGTGACAAAGAGAAAATCCTGAAAGCAGCCCAGGAGAAGAAGTCTGTAACATACAATGGTAAAAATATTAGATTGGCAGCAGACATCCACAGAGACCTGGCAGGCCAAAAAGAGCTGGCATGATATATTCAGAGCACTAAACGAGAAAAACATGCAGCCAAGAATACTATATCCAGCTAGGCTATCACTGAAAATAGAAGGAGAGATTAAAAGCTTCCAGGACAAACAAAAACTGAAAGAATTTGCAAACACCAAGCCAGCTCTACAGGAAATATTGAAAGGGGTCCTCTAAGCAAAGAGAGAGCCTAAAATTAGTATATTAGAAAGGAACAGAGACAATATACAATAACAGTCACCTTACAGGCAATACAATGGCACTAAATTAATATCTCTCAAGAGTTACCCTGAATGTTAATGGCCTAAATGCCCCAATCAAAAGACACAGGGTATCAGAATGGATAAAAAAACAAAACCCATCTATATGTTGCCTATAAGAAACTCATTTTAAACCCGAAGACACCTCCAGATTTAAAGTGAGGGGGTTGAAAAGAATTTACCATGCTAATGGACATCAGAAGAAAGCAGGAGTGGCAATCCTTCTATCAGATCAATTAAATTTTAAGCCAAAGACTATAATAAGAGATGAGGAAGGACACTATATCATACTCAAAGGATCTGTCCAATAAGAAGATCTAACAATTTTAAATATCTATGCCCCTAACATGGGAGCAGCCAACTATATAAACCAATTAATAAAAAAATCAAAGAAACACATCAACAACAATACAATAATAGTAGGGGACTTTAACACTCGCCTCACTAAAATGGACAGATCATCCAAGCAAAAGATCAAGAAGGAAATAAAGTCCTTAAATAACACACTGGTCCAGATAGACATAACAGATATATTCAGAACATTTCATCCCAAAGCAACAGAATACACATTCTTCTCTAGTGCACATGGAACATTCTCCAGAATAGATCACATCCTTGGTTCTAAATCAGGTCTTAACTGTTATCAAAAAATTGGGATCATTCCCTGCATATTTTCAGACCACAATGCTCTGAAGCTAGAACTCAATCGCAAGAGGAAATTTGGAAAGAACCCAAATATATGGCGACTAAACAGCATCCTTCTAAAGAATGAATGGGTCAACCAGGAAATTAAAGAAGAATTGAAAAAATTCATGGAAACAAATGATAATGAAAATACAACAGTTCAAAATCTGTGGGACACAACAAAGGCAGTCCTGAGAGGAAAATATATAGCGGTACAAGCCTTTCTCAAGAAACAAGAAAGGTCTCAGGTACACAACCTAACCCTACACCTAAAGGAGCTGGAGAAAGAACAAGAAAGAAACCCTAAACCCAGTGGAAGAAGAGAAATCATAAAGATCAGAGCAGAAATCAATGAAATAGAAACCAAAAAAACAATAGAACAAATCAACGAAACTAGGAGCTGGTTCTTTGAAAGAATTAATAAGATTGATAAGCCCCTGGCCAGACTTAGCAAAAAGAGAAGAGAAAGGACCCAAATAAATAAAATCATGAATGAAAGAGGAGAGATCACAACTAACACCAAAGAAATACAGACAATTATAAGAACATATTATGAGCAACTCTATGCCAACAAATTTGACAATCTGGAAGAAATGGATGCATTCCTAGAGACATATAAACTACCACAACTGAACCTGGAAGAAATAGAAAGCCTGAACAGACCCATAACCAGTAAGGAGATTGAAACAGTCATCAAAAATCTCCAAACAAACAAAAGCCCAGGGCCAGACGGCTTCCCGGGGGAATTCTACCAAACATTTAAAGAAGAACTAATTCCTATTCTCCTGAGACTGTTCCAAAAAATAGAAATGGAAGGAAAACTTCCAAACTCATTTTATGAGGCCAGCCTCACCTTGATCCCCAAACCAGACAAGGATCCCATCAAAAAAGAGAACTACAGACCAATATCCTTGATGAACACAGATGCAAAAATTCTCACCAAAATACTAGCCAATAGGATTCAACAATACATTAAAAGGATTATTCACCACGACCAAGTGGGATTTATTCCAGGGCTGCAAGGTTGGTTCAACATCCGCAAATCAATCAATGTGATACAACACATTAATAAAAGAAAAAACAGGAACCATATGATACTCTCCATAGATGCTGAAAAAGCATTTGACAAAGTACAGCATCCCTTCCTGATCAAAACTCTTCAAAGTGTAGGGATAGAGGGCACATACCTCAATATTATCAAAGCCATCTATGAAAAACCCATCGCAAATATCATTCTCAATGGAGAAAAACTGAAAGCTTTTCCGCTAAGGTCAGGAACACAGCAGGGATGTCCGTTATCACCACTGCTATTCAACATAGTACTAGAAGTCCTAGCCTCAGCAATCAGACAACAAAAAGAAATTAAAGGCATCCAAATCGGCAAAGAAGAAGTCAAACTATCACTCTTCGCAGATGATATGATACTATATGTGGAAAACCCAAAAGACTCCACTCCAAAACTGCTAGAACTTGTACAGGAATTCAGTAATGTGTCAGGATATAAAATCAATGCACAGAAATCAGTCGCATTTCTCTACACCAACAATAAGACAGAAGAAAGAGAAATTAAGGAGTCAATCCCATTTACAATTGCACCCAAAACTATAAGATACCTAGGAATAAACCTAACCAAAGAGACTAAGAATCTATACACAGAAAACTATAAAGTACTCATGAAAGAAATTGAGGAAGACACAAAGAAATGGAAAAATGTTCCATGCTCCTGGATTGGAAGAATAAATATTGTGAAAATGTCTATGCTACCTAAAGCAATCTACACATTTAATGCAATTCCTATCAAAGTACCATCCATTTTTTTCAAAGAAATGGAACAAATAATCCTAAAATTTATATGGAACCAGAAAAGACCGCGAATAGCCAAAGGAATATTGAAAAAGAAAGCCAGAGTTGGTGGCATCACAATCCCGGACTTCAAGCTCTATTACAAAGCTGTCATCATCAAGACAGCATGGTACTGGCACAAAAACAGACACATAGATCAATGGAACAGAATAGAGAGCCCAGAAATAGACCCTCAACTCTATGGTCAACTAATCTTCGACAAAGCAGGAAAGAATGCCCAATGGAAAAAAGACAGCCTCTTCAATAAATGGTGTTGGGAAAATTGGATAGCCACATGCAGAAAAATGAAATTGGATCATTTCCTTACACCACACACGAAAATAGACTCAAAATGGATGAAGGACCTCAATGTGAGAAAGGAATCCATCAACATCCTTGAGGAGAACACAGGCAGCAACCTCTTCGACCTCAGCCGCAGCAACATCTTCCTAGGAACATCGCCAAAGGCAAGGGAAGCAAGGGCAAAAAATGAACTATTGGGATTTTATCAAGATCAAAAGCTTTTGCACAGCAAAGGAAACAGTTAACAAAACCAAAAGACAACTGACAGAATGGGAGAAGATATTTGCAAACGACATATCAGATAAAGGGCTAGTGTCCAGAATCTATAAAGAACTTAGCAAACTCAACACCCAAAGAACAAATAATCCCATCAAGAAATGGGCAGAAGACATGAACAGACATTTCTGCAAAGAAGACATCCAGATGGCCAACAGACACATGAAAAAGTGCTCCATATCACTCGGCATCAGGGAAATACAAATCAAAACCACAATGAGATACCACCTCACACCAGTCAGAATGGCTAAAATTAACAAGTCCGGAAATGACAGATGCTGGCGAGGATGCGGAGAGAGGGGAACCCTCCTACATTGTTGGTGGGAATGCAAGCTGGTGCAACCACTCTGGAAAACAGCATGGAGGTTCCTCAAAATGTTGAAAATAGAACTACCCTATGACCCAGCAATTGCACTGCTGGGTATTTACCCTAAAGATACAAACGTAGTGATCCGAAGGGGCACGTGCACCCGAATGTTTATAGCAGCAATGTCTACAATAGCCAAACTATGGAAAGAACCTAGATGTCCATCAACAGACGAATGGATAAAGAAGATGTGGTATATATATATACAATGGAATACTATGCAGCCATCAAAAGAAATGAAATCTTGCCATTTGCGACAACATGGATGGAACTAGAGGGTATCATGCTTAGCGAAATAAGTCAATCGGAGAAAGACAACTATCATATGATCTCCCTGATATGAGGGAGAGGAGATGCAACATGGGGGGTTAATGTGGTAGGAGAAGAGTAAATGAAACAAGTTGGGATTGGGAGGGAGACAAACCATAAGTGACTCTTAATCTCACAAAACAAACTGAGGGTTGCTGGGGGGAGGGGGGTTGGGGGGGTGGGGTCATGGACATTGGGTAGGGTATGTGCTATGGTGAGTGCTGTGAAGTTTGTAAACGTGGAGATTCACAGACCTGTACCCCTGGGGATAAAAATATATGTTTAAAAAAAACAAAAACAAAAACAAAAACAAAAACAAAAAAACAAGGAACTCTAAACTAAGAGCTTTAATAATAATATATTAAAATTAGTTCACTAATTTTAACAAAAGCACCATATTAAAGGTGTTAAAAATAAGGTAAACTGGGTGTTCTGATTATGAAAATTCTATTTTTTTTAAATTTTCCTCTATCTAAAACTTTACTAAAAATTTAGTCTATGGGTATGTTACATATGCATACATAAATATATGTGTATTCCTGTGTGTGTGTGTGTGTGTGTGTGTGTGTGTGTGTACACAAATGGATATTCTTGAGTCTGCTTAGTAGGGTGAAGGATTTATCAAACTTAATATGCTATTGCTATAAGTCAATAGTTGTACTGAAAGAAAGAAAAAATATAAGAGGCATTGGGAACAGATGAAAAAGGCACTTGACTCCACTTGGATGGGGGTCAGGAAGTCAGGATAACAAAACTAAGATCTGCTCACAGCCTGAGTAGAAGTTCATCAGACAGAAGAACATGGAAGCAGAACTGAAGGCTTTTCTGTTTGATTATTTTCCTACTGTCATTGAATTAAGAATACAAATCGTGGGCTGAGAATCAATAAGGATATCATAGGTTCAGAACTTTGAAAAAATGAGAAAGGATTTAATAAGATAGCAGTGTTGTCAAGGGACTGGAGAAGATTATTAGGTAGAAGGAAAGAAGAAAAGAGTGAGTTAAGGGAGCCAATGAATATGGAATGTTAGAGTGGGATTCTGACACTAAATCCATTGTTGCTGTTGCTATTTTTCCATACAAAGTAATTCTTAGACACCAGCTGGGTGTCCTATAGTGGAACTCAATTCTGATACTACCTATCTGGAGATAGTTACAGGTCCCACAAATTAAGGCCTCAGTCCCACAAGATTGGCCCCCTTCATTCCCACTTCCAATGCCAATTACAAGCCCAGACTGTCACCTGTGCTTTTAACCAACTGACAATAGAATGAATGAAGTTCTACACACCCCTTCTTTGGGTTCAGTTATTTTGCCCAAGTGGCTCTCAGAACTCAGAGAGACATTTTACTTACTTGATTACCAGTTTATTATAAAAGGGTATATAACTCAGGAACAGCCAAATGGAAGAGATGCCTAGGGCAAGGTATGGGGCAGGGGCTCCAAGCTTCCATGCTGTTTCTGAGTGTGCCAATCTCCCCAAATCTCCACATATTCACTAACCCAGAGGCCCCTGAATTCAGTTCTTTGGGGTTTTATGAGGGCTTCATTACATAGTGATGATTTAATTAGATCATTGGCCATTGGTGAGCAAACTCAACCTCCAGCATGTCTCCCTTCTGGGAGGTGGGGAAAGGGGTGGGACTAGAAGTTCCAGTCCCCTATTACAAGGTGGCTCCACTGAACAGCCCCAGTCCTTAGGTGGGGTCCAAAACTCACCTCATTAACATAACAGAAGACACACCATTAAGACTCCTGTCACAGGAAATCCCAAGGGTTTGAGGAGCTCTGTGCCAGAAACAGGACTCAATATATATATATATATATATATATATATATATATGTATATATATTTCTTATTATAAATCACTTCATATACCTTTATTACTTCAGAGGTATAATAGTTTGAGGGAAATGACAAGATCTTAGTTTGTTGGCACAAAGTTTGTGGCTGAAGTACTGTGGAAGGGAACATTGTACTCAAGTGGATGATTTACAGTGTCTGGATTACCTGTGTGGAAAATAATGTCATCCAGCTGATACAGGTGGTAAGATAAATAGGAAGACAGACAATGCATCTCTAAAACTGAAAGGGAGTGATTTAGAGGGTGATTGAAAGGGAGTGATTTGGGACGCCTGGGTGGCTCAGTTGGTTAAGCAGCTGCCTTCGGCTCAGGTCATGATGCCAGGGTCCTGGGATAGACTCCCACATCAGGCTCCTTGCTCGGCAGGGAGCCTGCTTCTCCCTCTACCTCTGCCTGACACTCTGTCTGCCTGTGCTCCCACGTGCTCTCTCTCTCTCTCTCTCTCTCTAACAAATAAATAAAATCTTTAAAAAAAAAAAAAAAAGAAAGGGAGTGATTTGAGTGGAGGGAGGGTATTGGGTTGTAGAGCTGGCGGGGCATAAGGGCCTAAGAACAGATGGGACTTTATATAAGAATGGTGCAGTAATAGAAGGGGCAAGGGCAAATCAGAAGAGTACCCAAGTGTTCTCCCAATTTAAATAACAAGAATTTGAGAGAATATATAGCCCTCATTACTGTACAGGAAGTGATAGATCCCAGGAGAAACCAAAAAGATAGAGAAAATACTTTGTGGATGTAGAGGGGCTACAGTGTGGATATTTTTTTGTGTTTGTGTTTGTGTATATGTGGTGGGGAGAAGTCTAGCTACCTATCTTTTTGTCTATTTATGTTTCAAAAAGACATTAAATTCAATTGTATGAAATATACCTTAAAAATTTAATGTAATATATTTTTATTATTCAAGGTATTTAATATTTCTAAAAGATAACAGGAAATTTTGGAAAATACATTTTCTGTTTAACTTTAGAACATCGTTTTATTCATAGACCCAAATGTGTATATAAGCAGCTTCTGCCATGCTGAACATAAATTAATATAAAGTTATAATTTTGGAGGGTTTATAATGTGATTTTCAAAACACTCTTTTTGAAATGGGCATAAACTTTATTCCTAAGTAAGAAGAGCCAGTTGTCCAGTTGCATAAAGGATGTCAATGAAGGCAAACTTGGAGAACCATCATCAGAAAGGATAGCTTTTTCCAATAATACACAGAATATATTCGGTGTGACTTTTAAAGTGTTATTAAATTTTTTAGCAGCAGTGAACAAAGATTACCTGATTTAAAAAAAATAAAAAAGATGCCTTTGGGTAATTAGGAATTCAATAAGTCTGTGCATACCTACAGAGCTGGCAAGCCCTTTCTATTCTTGTTTTACCATACTTCATAGAGAAGTTCCCAAGATGTTTTAAGCTATTACCTTAGTTCTTGACTGGGTAAACTGGCATGTCAACTGGATTTAAAAATAAATCTTTCTCACTCTCCTCTTTGACTTACATCTCCTTGTTTCTTAAGCATTTTCACTTTTCTGGTGGTTAATAATTCTTCAAAGTTAAACCAGCTTGTCTTCATTGATTCTTTTCCCCATCAGATGCTCTTGTTGCTCTCCTGTGCTTTTGGGTTGTTTCTGTGAACCACTATGGCCTTAAGGTGATCAACTTAAAAGGAAGGGGAAATGAATGCTTGAATCTGCTACTAAATAAAAATGAATTTGGCTTTTCTACTGTGCTGTGCCTGCCTTTTGTTTTCCACAGGGTTTTATTTTTTAACTTGGTCTTTACATCCTTTCTAGGTTTCAGTTTTCATTTTTTTTTTCCTTCTCCTTCTGTAAGTTTTATCTGTTCCAGGAAGAATTGTACAGTGATCTGACTGACACGCGTAGCTTTCCTTCACTGCAATGCTGAGCCAGGTCAACCATTTATTTTATGTTTGTCTTTTTGCTTTCAATAGCTTGCAGCCAATGCAGCCTTGTTTGACTTGACAACTGGTTTCAGAAGTATATCTAATAGAGAGCAATTTTGCAAAATCATCCCAGACCCCAGGCTCTTGAGGGCTCCATGTTATTGAATCCTGTTTAGTCATTGAAGGAGTTGAACAATGAGGGCTTTGCAAACTGAAACTAAAATAACTCAGGTGTATGACACCTGAACCTTTTAAAAGTCAGTCCAGAAACTCTGCCATCATTACCAGATTAAAGAAATTATTCTTCCTTAATATATGTGTATCAGGTTTCATTTTTAATGCATTATTTTCTTTTCTTTATGGCCACTAATATTATTAATTTTGCTGGTATTGAAATGACAGGGTGAAAGAAATTATCAGGAGAATCACAGTATGATTTGCTTCAGTGTTTGTCAGTCTTTAGCTGATACTTAGTTTTTAGAAACTGATACTTAGTCTTGATCATATTATTGTTTTCCTGTGAGTTATTTTCATTTTCTCTATTCCCAACATATTTGAATATATAACATCATCACCTTTATCATAAATAGGTACCACACATGCATAGCAAATTTTCTCATTTCTAATTTCTCTTCTCATTGTTAGACTATGTCTCAAAACAGAACATTTTTTTAAATTCTTACATAATTTCATTGCTCAAAATCTGTAATTTAATTTCTCTTTTCCATCACACTCAATTCAGTATATCTTTACTTTTAAAAATCTTCTCCCAAACTGATTTCATCTTATTATCCAAAGATATTTCAAATATTTATTTTTATTTTTTGTTACAAGTATCATTCTTGTATGAGAAAGTAAAGTCCTCATTTTTTTTTTCTCAATCATTTTGGATTTATGCATTCATGAATCCTACTCCATTTACCTGTGAGTTTCTCCATCTAACATTCTGCTTATCTGAATCCTGTATATCTCCAAGCCTCCCAGAGAACCTCTGTGTAGTCCTTCCCACTACTTTATTTTTTATTGCTTTTAACATCCCTGAATACTCAACTATAATAACTGAACAATAATAGTTAACAAATATATTTCTATATCTTCTGTTCTTATATATGATATATTCTGTTCTGTTCTTGTATACTGGATCTACAATTATATTCTTGGATCTTGGATCCACAATTATAACTTGTGCTCTTTGACATAATATTCCTATGTCTTAATTTTTCATGATAAGTTTCTCTGTATATATTCTACAGATCTTGTTGAAAGTGAAACATATACCAATTATAATATATTCTACCTCTTTAAAAAGTGTTTCCTTATATATTTTCTTCATTACTGTTCACCCAGTTTTGGGGATAGGTAAATATTACTATTCCCATTTTACAACTTAGAAAATGGAGTCTAAAAGAAGTTGAGTGAATTATCCAAAGCCCAGGGTTGATACTTAACCAGTAAATACTTAAATTCTAAGTAATTTCCTTGGAAAAAGGAAGGCTATTGGGCCCTTTGGAGCAAACATTAAACCATCGCTAGTTTTACTTAAGAAATCTTAGGCACTTTAATCATTAATATTAATATCTTAAAAATTCAAATGTATCAAGTGCAAAACATATCACCCTTTTTTCTCTTCATCACATACCTTGATGCAGCCTCTGAAGCCCTTTTTTCCTCTTTGTGTTTTGTAATGTCTGGCTTAATAAAATAGAATGACAAATGTGAAATATTAAAGGAAGACAGCCTCCCAGTAAGACTTGAACATTTCATGTTCTCTGGTTGTCTGGTAACAGGGAATTTTAGCCCTGGGCATAGGAAGTGAGAATACACCAAGTGGCAACATCTCAGCATCAGTGAGCAAACTAGCAATGAAACTTATAAGGAAATTTGAAGAGCTATTCAGCTGACACAGAGTTCAATGGGAGCTTGACATTGAACTGAAAAGGTATGTGTATCAACTCAGCTGGAGAGAGTTGTGTGGGAAGAGCTTTTGATAGCCTCCTACTCCCTTAGGGAATAACATAGGGATTATCCATTTTTACAGCATAAAGCTACAAAAAGCAAGAGTTTCCTTTACCCTGTAACATCTGACTAAATAAAGTATACAATAGAGTTTCTGGAGGATAACTGTAAATGCTATGCGAAGGCTTAAGTTTGGAAGACATGACCCCAACTGTTTTTCTCAGTTCCTCAGTCTTTTTCTTATTTGTTCCTTACAGAATATATTTTTAACAAGAGTATACTGCATTTGTCTAGGTTCGTGGTCTATAAAGTGCTTTCATATGCACTCTTCTTTGTGAGGTAGCTAGGGCAGGGATTATTAACTGTGTTATTATATATTATATACATATATTTATATTTAATATTTATATTGTTTACATATTTATATTTATTTTTATATCATATTTTTATTTTATTATATTTATATATTATATCTATAGATCTATATCTATGTCTGTCTGTCTATTTATCTATCTATCTATCTAAAGAGAGTGATTCCAGGGTCACAAAGATACAATTTAACCCATATCCTCTGGTTTCCAAATCAGAAATCCAATATTTTTTGCCCCCATAAAGAGAATGTTTCTGATGAAATTGTGCCACTAACTCTCTTCCAGGCAAAATTCTGGCTTGAATACAATAAAAGTATTTTAAAATTTCCCTTACTGGGAATTCATTTTGATGAAAATCCCATTGTGTCCCTAAATTGAATGTGAAAATATGCTTAGAAACTCAATAATAGATCACTGAATTTAAAAAAAAAAAAACAAACACAAAAAAAACAAAAAAACCTGCACAAGATAGAGAATTCAAGGTCAGGTGAAAAAGTTGAAATGTCTAATAGTGGACTTACTTAGGTTTAATGTTGGAAGGCCAGAAACAGAGAGGAAATACCCCTAACACAGACCATAAAAAATTACCTCTGCATCCAAAAACGTATGTGAATATATTAAAAAAAAAAAGGAGCATCAGCAGAAATTACCTTACTTTGACAGGTAAGGAGAAACACTGACCATAGAGAGCAATAAAGCTTTTAATGTTGGAATAAACCTGTTACCTGTAGCATGGAATGAGAATCAGGCTGAAATGAGAAAATATCTCTTGGAAAAATTGGGAAGAATTCAAATCAGAATATCTTCATGTCATGTGCCCTGAGGGTAATTAAGGAAATGTCAAAAGTCTTTGATGAACCATTTGCCATTATCTTGAGGAAATCATGCAGGACAAGGAGTTCCAAAAGACTGGAAAAAGGAAAATGTTGTGGCCATTTTTATTTTTCTTTAGTGACTTTGTTTATATATTGGTCAGTTGAAAATCCATTCTAGAAAAATCATTAATCCCGAAGAGTCACAGTTAAATTTTCCTGAAAAACTTTATATAATATATCTTACTTAAAAGCTAAACAACAACAAAAAAATTTGTGTAATTTGATATTATGTGCAAAAGCATGGCTTACAAAACAAATGTTTACTAAAGTAATTTTTGAAAACAACTTATTAAGGGATGTTTATATTTACAATAAATATTTTCAAGAGGAATAGATTATGCTACCTCAAAATAGGCCACTTTGGGATATTGATTATTTTGAGTTAAAGCTATTTACTTAAGAAACAGCCAGGGCAAGGACACTCTGACCCTTCTTTGTCTCCGAAAGCAGGAAATGAACCTGCCATGTGAAAGGTACATTCTTTGTGCCATGAGGGTAGAAAACATCTTTGTTACCAGAGATAGGAAATTTTAGGGCCAAGAAGGCTGGCTGTATAATAAACTTTGTTACTTCTTTACTAATTTACTATCGCAAGCCCAAACCCCTTTATTTTATTTATTTACACAATTTTATTGTTTCTTTATATAAAGGTATGTAAGATGCCTGCTATGGTCACTTCTTTGCATCTCATATTTATATGGGTTCTTGCATATATGAAATTAAATTTGTTTTTCTCCTTTGAATCAGTTTTATGTCAATTTCATTATTAGGCCAGCCAAACCTAGAAGGGAAGAAGGGAAAAGTTTCCTGCCCCTACAATTCTATCAAATAATTTGAACATTAAAATAAAATATATAAAATGCATCAGAAGGTCTTATATGTTAATTAATGAGCAGATAATTCTTACATCATGAGGAACGTTTTAAAACACTTAAAGGCAACACATGCTTTAGTTATAAATTATATTAACTAAAAATGAACTGGAAAACCAATTGAAAATAATACAAAATTACAAGTAAACTAAAAAGAATGTCCAAACCTAAATGTTACAATAATTAAATTTATAAGAGCTGCTAAAGATAACTAAATGCATTTCTATAAAGACAATTAAAATGAAACATGATCTGTGAATCCCCCATATTATCTAAATATGTGTGTAGATACACATGCAAATGACAATAATATAAATGTGTACTATCTTTGTGTGTATTAAAGACCATAGCAAAAATAATATGGTCTTAGGAAATTCATATTACAAAGATGAACTTTTAAAAAAATATATAGAAAAGTCAAACAGAATCTAGAAGGCAAAGTTACATGCAGATAATACTGATGGAATCAGTTAAAGGAACTATAACTACAACTTAACTTTCTAAATTAGAAAAAAGTTTATTGTAATTATGACTGTTGTCATTAAATAAAATATTTAAAGGAATTGAAGTTTTTATTGAACATAGTCAATAAATTGTGGTGATCTTTATTATCATTTATTATCATTCATTTTCCTTTATAACTGCCACATAACACAGAGAAGAACAAAGTAATCAGATTAACTGAATTCTTGAAGTTTGCTTATTTTGATGCTCTCAGGAACTTTCATCCTAACTTTTGTTTCTGGTTGTGTTTATATTTTAGTAACAGGTTTTTGTCCTAACTCCTAAATCTGCTCACTAAAAATATGGAGACATTTGATGATGAATTATGATGAATTCTTGCCTCTTAGATATTCTGACATATACTCTTAAGATTCCTTCATAAACAGAGAAACATACACCTACCACATTCAATCTTGATCTTAAAATATGAAAATCACATTTTTAGAACCTTCTATGTCCCTCATTATTTTAGCCCCTTTCTTGAAAAGCTATGAGAATTTGTTTTGCTAACAGAGCTCAATATGTAAATGTGTGCCATATTACATTAAGGTTGTTAATGACTGCTGATCAAATATTTTGGCCTCAATCTTTCCTTCCCACTAGATCTGTATATATCAGTGCTGGTGGTTAGACTAGTAATAGGCTTTGGGGCTGAACTGCAAGATAGTTGCCAATAGCTAAATGTGGGTGGGACATTGTGTGTTAAACAACAGGAAGCATTATTTATTTCTGTTCTTTCAATAAAAAATATCTGGATGATTTGGACACAGGAATTGCCAATATGCTCACTCAATTTACAGACAAGAATGATGTGTCAGGAAGCTAATATTGTTAAAGGTAATAACAAAATCTACATAACCTTTAAGATTTAGTCAACTGTCCAAAAGAAATAATAAAATAAAATCCAATTAAGATCACACACTTAAAAATAACATATAATATTGCATAGAAGACTGGCATAGCTCAAGTACAGATTAAAGCAAGAAACTGTCAAAACTGATTATAACTATATTATAATTATAACCAATGTAATATTTTTCATAGCTAGGAAACAATATAAATGTTCAGAAAATACAGAGAGTAAAATAAATAACAGTGTAATTTGAATAAAGGTTAACAAAATTTTGTCATATTCACTTTAATTTTAGTACTAAAAAATAAATAATTAGATATAAGAATGAAATCAAACTGGTAACTACCCCATTTCCTTTTTCCTCTATCCTTTCACCACTATAGTTTAGCTCTGTTATGAATAAGGTTTTTGAAGTCCATCCTCTATATAATATATTACACACAAACACATACATGCACAAACCTCAAAAGCATTTATACCACTCTGTGTTATACAAATTTTCCATAAATTGTATGATACCATACATACCTTTCTGAAAGTTGCTTTTCACCCATTTTATGATTTTAACAATTATCTCTATTACTCATATGAATATAATACATCTAACAGCAATATTTCTATATGTACAAACCCCATTTTTCCTAAACTTTTCTATGTTGCTTGATTTCTTTCAAGTTTTCTTTATTGAAATTATTATTCTCTTATGTATATGAACATAATTCCTCCAGAAAAGATACCCAGAAGATACTTTTATGGGTCTCCAGAAAATTAGTATCTCTACTAATTTAAATTCATGTTATCAGAATATTAGAGATTCTTTTACTCCACATTCATTTTAATGTTTGATATATACTTATAAATAATTTTTATAACACAGTTTATATAATAACACTTGGTTTATTTTATTTTGGTAATATATTCTTATTAGAACATTAGTTTTAATATTGATCATATTTTAAGATAGACATAGAAAATGAGAAAGTCCAGATAAAAGTAAAATGGGTGGTTAATTTTTATTAACAAATAGATTTTACAAGCATAATCTGTTCATGCTGGAATATGTAATACAAATATTTTATTAGACATTCTAATTTTAGGGCATGCATTTAATCATATCCCTTCATATTCATGAACAAAACAGGCAAAAGATCTGAATTAAAAGCAGAATTAGAATTCGCTTCCTCTTGAGATGTAGAAAGGTAAAAAGAGCATTGCCCCCATCCTTATTACAAGAAAAAGTCAATTTTAACCTTTTTTTTTTTTTTAATTAAATAGTACTAATTCAAGGAAGGGAGACCAGCCTCTCCAAGGAGAAACAGAACATAAACACTGGCGCATCTGTGGAAAAGTATGGGAGGAACAGCGTTTGGTTGCCACATAGTCAGAATAAGAATATAATTCTTATTACTCAGAATAAGAATGTTACTCTTATAAGAATAAGAATCAAATTCTTATTCTAAAAAATTTAACAAAGAGTTAAATGCCAAGTATGTGCTAAGCATGAAAGCATAGAAGACCTTAAGCTAAGATAAAAAGGGAGTTTGTATTGGCATGTATATTTTTCTCCTCTACAGGGGAATCATGAAAAAAATTTGAGAAAGGGAGGAAAATTGGGAGTCCCCTTTTATGGTTCAAACTTGAGGGAGGGCACCAATTACTGAGATACAGTAATGGACATAAACCCTTCTCTCTTAAAGAGCAGAAACCAGAAGGGGAACAGCCTTTTTTTTTTTTTTTTTTTTCACTCTGAAGGTATAGTTGAAGAATTATTGCCACTAGGGGAAGGAAGAGTAAAAAGATAACAAATAAAAAGCCTCTACATTTGTGTGGCGCCTAGGTGACCCAATCAGTGAGGCAACCAACTCTTGATTTCAGCACAGGGCATGATCTTGTGGTCATGATCAAAGGGCTGTGAAATCCATCCCCACATAGGACTCTGCACTGGGCAAGAAGCTAGCTTAAGATTCTCTCTCTCCCTTGCTTTCTGCCATCTCTCTCTCTCTCTGTCTCTAAAACAAAACAAAACAAACAAAACAAAAAATGGCCTACATGTCGGACAGTAGTAGGGACAGGAAACAATTATGGGCCCAGAATTCTATATCGGATAACTTTCCTTTTGCTGCTGTAAGAAATTATCACACACTTTGCATTTTAGCAATACAAATCAATTTGGTTATATATGTGCAGGTCAGAATTCCTATACATATCTCACTGAACAAAAATCCAGTGTTCATAGGGCTGTGTGTCTCTTGGAGGCTCTAGGGGATAATCTGTTTCCTTGTCTTTTTCAGCTTTCAGAAGGTAACCACATCCCTTGGCTCTTGCCCCTTTCCTCCATCTTCAGAGACAACATGTCAAATCTCTCTCTGACCCTCCGTCGGTTGTCATATCTCTGACTATAGTCAGGAAAAGCTCTTCTCTTTAAAGACTCATGTGAGCAAGTCAGACCCACCTGGATAACCCAGGATAATCTCTCCTTTGCCTCTGTAATGTCCTTCTTAACATTTAAGGTAGCATATTCACAGTTCTAGGGACTAAGACACGGACATCATCTTATCAGCTAGGGCTGCCATAACAAAATACACAGACTGGGTGGCTTAAACAGCAGACATTTATTTTCTCACAGTGCCAGAGCCTTGAAGACTGGGATCAGGGTGCCAGCATGGTCAAGTCCTGTTGACACCCCTTTTTGGCTGGTAGAAGACCACTTTTTTGCTGTGTCCTCACATGACGAAAAAAGAGATCACTCTCTCTTTCTGTTCTTATAAGTCACAGTATTATCAGTTTAGCTTGAACACTTATGACCTCAGTTAAACTTGATAACATCTTCAATTCCTTATCTCCATATATAGTTACATTGGGGGTCAGGGCTTCAACATATCTAACATATTTGGACAAACACAGTTCAGTCCATAGAAGACACCTCTGGATGATCTTTTTTCTACTTATTACACACAGTTGACTCTTGAATAACACAGGGGTTAAGGGTACAGACCCTTGCAAAGTCAAAAAGTTGTGTATAACTTTTGATTCCCTCAAAACTTAACTGTTTATAGCCTACTATTGACCAGAAGCCTTACTGATAACATAAATAATTGATTTAACACATATTTTGTATGCTGTATGTATTATATACTATAGCCTTACAATAAAGTAAGCTATAGAAAATAAAATATCATTAAGAATATCATAAAGAAGGGCATCTGGGTGGCTCAGTCAGTTAAGCATCTGACTCTTGATTTCAGCTCAGGTAATGATCTCAGGGTGGCAAGATTGAGTCCCACATCAGGCTCCTCACTCAGCAGAGAGTCTGCTACTCTCTCTTTCTTCTTCTCCCTCTGCCCCTTCCCCTCTTTCAAAAATAATACATAAATCTTCTTTTAAAGAAAATGAAAAAGAAGAGAAAATATATTTATAATACTGTACTATAAAAAAATCCATGTATATATAGATTTGCACAGTTCAAATCCAAGTGTTCAAGGGTCAACAGTATACAAATAACATTAGAAATATCTCACAACTGGCAGAGGAGATGGAAATTCTCCTACAAAAGTCCCCAAAATTTATAAGATAGATTTTGACAGCAATAAGGAGGAGAAGCAGGATCGTTTAGAAAACCCCACACTGAGATACAGGCAAACATACCTTGCCTGACTGGGATAAACGATGACATCAGATAACGACCAACTTGACCCTCAAGCTAGTAAGCATAAAGTAAGCATCAACAAAATGAACCACTGGGAGTGGGGCAAGTACATGGAGAAAGCATCCCTTAATGGCAAAGGTGTTCAAGAAAGGCTGAACAGGTTGAGGGGAGAAGGAAAACATTAATCAAATCTCTCAGAAAAAGGAGCAATCATCCTATGGCATCCAGAGCTAGAGGAATTTGAAGCTTTGGGCATTAATAAACAGCAACACAAATATTCAACCCCAGCTTAACTCCTGAGTAGATTGACATAGCCTGCCTCAGTGATAGCCTAGCAAAAGACATGTCCATTTCTAGGTATAAAAATTCTTTACCTTAGTCTCTGCCATTCTCTGCATGATTTGGGGCATTCAATTAAAAAATCAAGCCTGTGACACATACAAAAAGCCATAAAATACAATCCATTGTCAATATAAAAGCTACAAACAGAAACAGGCTCAGAGATAACTCAGATATTAGAATTCATAGAGAAAATTTAAACATCATTGTCATCATCTTCATCATCTTTATCACCGTCCCCATAACTGATTTATAAGTTAAAAGTTCTAGTGGAAATGATGACAAAATGCATGATCAGTTTAGCAACTCTGATTCAAAGAGTTCCTAGAAACAAAATAAACAATAAAGAAATGAAGAATTCCTTTAAAGTGTTCATTAGTAGTATTAATACAAATGAGGGGAGAATTAGTGAACTTGAAGGTGGTTATCAAAGTGAAAATAAAAAAAAGCACTGAAAAATATCAAATGAAGTAATATACATGTAAATGGAATCCTAGAAAGTGAAAACTGAGAAAGAACAGTACAAAAAATATTACTTGAAGAGATCATGTCTGAGAATTGTCCAAAATTAATGAATGATGTCAGAGAATTATATTTTGTAGAAGTACCAAAACAAACGAACAACACACATGCAAACACATCATATTCAATATGGAAAGCAGAAATAAAGAGAAAATAATGAAGGCAGCTAGAGAAAATAAGACATTCCTTGCAGAGAAATAAGGATGAGAATTCTAGGAGATATCTCATGAAATCAAAAACAATGGAGTTTCTCCAGCAATGGAGTTCTCCAACACAAGCTTGATATCCTATAATTCAACTAAATTCTGACACTATCTACTGAGAGCAACAGATTCCACAGGTCAGGGCACAGTCCCATATATCTGTTTCCTCCTCTACCCCTCCAATACTTGAGACCCCAGTAGCAAGATCAGGTTGTTACCCGTGCTTCTGACTGCCGGCTATAAACTGGAAGAACCAATGACCCCCTTCATGGTTTCAATTAATTTATTAGAGCATCTCACAGAGCTCAAAGAAACACTTTACTTAATAGCTCCATGGTTTATTATAAAATAATATAACTCCAGAATAGCCAGATGAAAGATATAGGGCAAAGTATACGGAAGGGGCCTGAAGCTTCCAGGAGTTCTCTTAGCATGATACTTTCCCCAAATTTCCACATGTTCACCAATCCAGAAGTTCTCTCAACCAAGTCCTTTTGTGTTTTTTTATAGAGGCCTCATTACATACTCATGATTGATTAAATCATTGGCCATTGGTGATTGATTCAATCCCCTAAGGGGGGGATTGAAAGTTCCGACTCTTCAATTACATAGTTAACGCCTCTGGCAACTAGTGCTTGTCCTTAGGTTGCGTCCAAAAGTCACCGCATTAACATAAACGGATTGAAAGGGGTTTGTTGTGAGTATCAGGACACCTTTATTGTTTTTATCACTTAAGAAATTCTGCAAGTTTGGGGCGCCTGGGTGGCTCAGTGGGTTAAAGCCTCTGCCTTCCGCTCGGGTCATGATCCCAGAGTCCTGGGATCGAGCCCCACGTCGGGTTCTGTTCAGCAGGAAGCCTGCTTCCTCCTCTCTCTGCCTGCCTCTCTGCCTATTTATAATCTCTGTCTGTCAAACAAATAATAAAATCTTTAAAAAAAAAAAAAATTCTGCAAGTTTTAGGAGCTCTTTGCCAGGAACTGGGAGGAAAACCAAATGTATGTTTCCAGTTATAAATCACACCATCACATCTATCAGTCCCTGAAGTCATTGATCTGAGACTTTTCTTTTATGATATAAACCTTTTGTTCTCTACATTTCTCTTAAAGTACTGCTTTAACAACTTTCCACGTAGTTTGATATGCTGAGTTATTGTTCCCATTCAGTACAGACACTTTCTAATTTTCATTTTAATTTCATCGTTTTCATTTAGAAGTGTACTATTTGGTCCAGATATTTGGAAATTTTCCAGATATAATTATATTATGGAATTCTAATTAAATTTCACTGGGGTTAGAGAGCATACTTCGGGTAATGAATAATATTAAATTTATTTAGACTCCTTTTATGTTCCAGAATATCTTTGTGAATGTTCTTTGGTGTAATTGAAAACAAAATATATTCTCCTGTTTTTAAATGAAGTGTTCTATAAATTTCAGTTAGGGTAAGTTGGTTGATGATAAGTCCTCTAAACCCATACAGATTTTCTCTTTACTTTTTCTATCAGTTATTTAGAAAGGAATAGTAACTCTCTAGCTATAATTGTGGATATGTCTAATTCATTTTGAATCTATTTTGAATATGTGTTAATAGGTAGCATATTATTTTTTAGAATTGCTATGTGCAATTGATGTATTTACCCCTTTATGATTATAAACCAAAACTCTTTATTAGTAGTAATATGCTACTTTGTATGAAATCTACCTGGCCTGATGTTTTAACATAGGTATCCCTGCTTCTTTTGTTTGGTGTTAACACTTTATACTGCTTTACATCCTTTTACTTTTAATGTATTTGTATTTGTTCTTTGTATTTAAAATATGTTTCTTATTGACAACATATAGTTAACTATTTTTTTTTTCTGATAATCTCAGCTTTTAGGTTGGGGTAGCTAGATCATTTATATGTAATATGATTATTGCTATAGTTGAATTAAAATTAAAATTATGTAGTCTTTTTTCCCCTTCCTACTTTTCCTACCTTTTTAATATTAATTAGATTGTTTTTATTTCTTATTATCCTATTTAATTTTCTTTATTAATTATGTTTTTGTTTTATTTTATAGTCATTGCTTTAGATTTTAAAGCATATGTTTTGTACATACCACAGTCCATCCTTAAGTAAGTTCATGTGCCTACACATATAGTCTAAAACCCTTACAAATTCTTTTCCATTTTTCTTCTCCTGACCTTTGTATAATTATTGTTATATATTTTATTTCTATGTATGTTAATGAGCAAAAGGACTTCACAAATATTTCTATTGAAATGGTCAATTATCTTTTTACAAGATACCTTTTATGGTTATCCCACAGCATTTCTGATGTAATTCTTCCTTGTCTAGGTGTAGATTCCTGAGTGTTTCTTTTGCCTAAAGGATTATCTTTCACAATTTTTGCATGTCAGGTCAGCTAGTGATCAATTCTTTCAACTTTTATACGTCTGTAAAAGCATTTGTTCCATCTATATTTTTGAAAGATGTTTTCACCATATATAGAATTCTAAGTTATCATTCTTTTTCTTTCAGTTCTTTAATGATGCTGACCCGTTTTCTTTTGCATCGCTTTCAATGATAAAACATTGCTATCATTCTTTTTTTTTCCCAGTGTTCCAACACTCATTGTTTATGCACCACACCCAGTGCTCCATGCAATGCGTGCCCTCCTTAATACCCAATAGGCTCACCCAAGCCCCTATCCCCTTCCCCTCCAAAACCCTCAGTTTGTTTTTCAGTGTTCACAGTCTTTCATGGTTTGTCTCCCCCTCTGATTTCCCCCAATTGATTTCTCCTCTCCTCCCAATGTGTGTCTTTCTTATTTTTGTTTTTTTGTATATAATTTATATTTTGCCCTGCTGACAATTTTATGATTTTGTATTAATTATTGGGCTTAAACAATTTGACTATGATAGGTCTATGTTTTCTTTTTCTTTTCTTTTCTTTTTTAATTTTTTTAAGGTTTCTTGTACCTGGAGTTTATTGAGCTCCTTGACACCGAGGAATTACAGCTTTTATAAAATTTGGATAATTTTCTGCCATTATTTCTTTCTTCTATTTTCATAATCCAAATTACTTATATTCAGGTGCTCGATGTTATTACATAACACATTGGTGTTCTATTTTTTCAGTTTTCTTTTTTAGTATTTTACTTAAAACAGTTTATACTTCTGTGTCTTTAAGTTCATTGATCTTTTTTTTTTTTCAGTTATTAAACAGAATACCATAGATTACACATCAGGTATTATATTTATAATATTTATTAAATTGAATCTGATTTATACATATGTGCTATATTACTCATATTATGATATATATATGATATAAAATACAAATATAATGTCTTTTGTGTCTCCATTTAATCAGCTCAAACTTTTCTAATCTTCTTATTTGAAATATAATTGCATTAATTGTGTTAATGTTTGTCTATTTATTCTATTTCCATTCCCTCAACACGTAAATCCTGACAGTCTCCTCCAACTTCCCTTATCTTACACTACGACTTGGGGACTATGTCCATTCAGTACTTTGGGTTGATCATTAGCACTTATTTTATTTGTTTCCACTCTCTCATAGATTAGAGTCCTGCATTGCCTAATGAATTAGGTACTAAATTTAGTACCTAAATACCATTTTGTTGTCACCCCTCACCCAGATTTTAAGTTGTACTTTAGGCAAAAAAAGCGAAGTTGTTCCCTGTTACTCTGTTGACCAGAAAAAAGTCCCCAACTGGTGAATATTTCTATAGGTAAATCATACTTCAGTAGACATTACTTTAGAAAATAAATAGGTGAGTAGCTTTTAATGGGAGAGTGGGAAGGAAGAGATTAGTTGCTTTGTTGTTGCTGTGAAGAATAATTTCTTGAACATCTAGGTGAAAACTATGAAATAAGACAATGTATATGTCTTAAGGAGCAATCTATGTGAAAAGACCCATATGGCCTAGATGGTTTGATTTAGCTGTCCCTAGTTTTTAGAAATGAATTTTAATAGCACAAAGACAATTAGATGGAGAGCAAACTCAGGGACACACAGAAATGAAAGATTCAATAGATTCAATAAAAGATTATTTGGGCCGAAATAATAAGCTTTTCATTAAGTAAGCAAACACATCCCAGATGTTTAAGCCTATCATTCATTGCTACTAAGTAGGAATTATTTACTCCATATAAAAATATTGACTTTTCTGTAAATTGATTTAATGTAGTACTAAATGAAGTGAGTTTTATCTGGGAGAGAGGCAGCAGAGATTGGGTTGTCTTTGTAAAACAATCAAAACAATGGGGTGGGCTTGGAGAGTCAGAGGGAAGAACTAGAGAAGTTGGACAGAGTTGCACTAAAAGGGTTGAAGTCTATCTTAAGCCCGTGCAATTTTTCCAGGAGTATTGACAGTAAGAATTTGTCTACTGAGTTGTTTCTCAAATAATCCACAACATTATACACAAATTGTTTACTAGAACAAGGTTTGAACTCATGGAGTCAGTACCTACACCTTGACCCTCTTGTTTACCTCCTTTTAAAAATTAAGTAAATCACAGCTGCTGTTTTCTCCCCTGGCTGTGCAAAGAAGACATATTCATTGTTAATAATACATCATGACAAGTGTATAAATTAAAAAAATTAAAGTCACCTACAATCTCCTCTCTGCCACCACAGAAGTAGCTGTTATTGCATCTACTTATTCTAACATAAATAATTAGTGCATTTATATTGTAAATTCAGTTCATGTCCTGATTTTTGCAATTATTATAACAATTTCTTACAGCATGTATATGTTTCATAAGCATTTAAATGAGTACATAATTATCCATCCCCTATTTCTGGACATTTAGATCATCTTCATTTTTCAATTTTATTAATAAAACTGTGATAATTTATAAGTCTTTATTTCTTCCTCCCTTAATAGGAAAATTTGTACATTCTGGTTCAAAGTTAGAATCTGATAGAATTTCTGGGATAATTTGCCGGTTTATTGTTCTGCTATCCTCAAGTATTCCTATCATTAATGACTATATGTGATTTACCTGTATATATTTAATGAGATTATTTTTTAAATAATTTACATGGAATTTTTTTAAAAATTAAAAAATCTACACCACTACATAATAATTTACCTTTTATGTCTGGGGCCACATTTATTAGAATTGTAATGTCACTGTAAAATCATTGACAATTAACAATAGACAGAACTTCTGACCCACACAAATAAATTAATCTCATAATTTCAGAGACACTGTTTCTGATGGAAGAGGGGTGTAGATTTTGGTAAGAATTTTTAGTTATTTCAGAAAGTAAAAGTTATCTTTTAAATATGCAGAGCTGGTTGTAACCAAAAGAACATTCTAGCAGTTCTGGTAAAAAAAAAAAAAAAAAAAAGTTTCAAAAATAACTTGAGAAATTTAGCACACTAACAACTCCCAAAACAATTACTCAAAGGGAAAAAAGCTTACATGAATAGATGGAATTTTGAGTGTATGTTGTTCAGGTCACTCTTTTATAACATTATAATGTTAAGCAATGTTACAAGCTATAAGAATTAAGATTATTTGGGTCAAGGATATTTGACTTAATCTCCTGAAAATTGTGGACACTTGCAATATTCCAAGTTGCTTGAGTGCTTATTTGCAGAAATATGTTTTCCTGGACCTCATTAAATAAATTACTGTTTTTTAGCCTACACATAGTTTCATTGTGCTTACCCAGCTACCTTTAGAGAGACAATTCCCAAAAAAAGCAGGACAATTGTGTAGCTCAATGAGTGGTGAGAACAAGTAACTCCCAATGAATCATTTAACAAAGCATCATTACACATCTCTAATTTGGCTACCGGAGAAGAGGGAACAAATCCATGTTGGATACCTAATTTTCCTACTCTTACTTTGTTCAGTTTCTTGTTTGCTTTCTCTTTTTAAACTAAATTTAAATAACATATTCAGATACTCTGAATAGAATATTTTAATATACCTTACTGCACTCTACTTTTTAAATTGTCATAAGTCCTATATATTCAGAAAAAACTTTTCCAGCATAAATAACAAAAGGGAATGAAGAAACAAAAGACTTCGCGGCACTTTTCAGAATGTGGAATGGTTCTTTTTACATTGTTTTTCACAAGGGGTATATAGATATTTATCAATTATTTAGGAGTATAAAAATCAAGATTTATGCATATTTCTAGCAAGAAAAATAGACAAATAGGCTTGCTTCTGCAAATTCATCTATAGATGATTAATTATTACTCCACATTTAAATGCATGCAATATTATTTTCTACTTTTACATGTAATTTGATGTCCTGTGACTATTACACATTTGGCATTGGTTAAATATAACTAATAACAAAAACTCCAAGTTGAAATTGTATTTCAGATTTTCTTGCGTCAAAAGGTGGTATCTCATGTATACATAAGTTAAAATGTTCACATGCTTTGCCTATCATGAAATCTTACTAGCATCATCTCTCCAAATTTGATAATGTAGAGTAGCACAATTTTAGAAGATTTCAGAGAAACTAGAAATGGTCTTTGTAGCATTTTACTTGGTAAAGTAATCCATTGTAAAGTAATTCTATTTCATCTGGGTAATCTCTGTCCTTTTAATAAACCAAAATATGACCAGATGCTTAAAATATGAATGTTAACATATCAAAAACATATTTATGGTGTAAATATAGGATGGAAATAACATAAGAAGGAAATATTTATATAATAAAAACTTACATATGGATGAAGTATTTTCAGTAAATTAATCATAACTGTTCCTCTAAGTCACTGTTTGCAATCCACAGTTTTTCAGGCTTCTCTTTAAGCTGGCCACCTGTTAATTTACTTGATTTCTTGTTTTTGAACTACTCTGTGACTTGCTACTCCCCAAAAAACTGAAAAATAGAAGTATAGTTTTGATTTAGCCCTCACCTCATGTGACTTCTCTGTGTCTACTCTCAATATTAAATGACTCAGTGTGAAATATAGAGTTCCCTCTTCGTTTATTTGGTCTACATTTTTGCTCTGTTAACCTTTGTGACACACATGATGTAGCTAAAAAAGGTCTGTGATTAGAAGATGGGCTCCAGCAATAATATGACTTTAGATGAGTTTGTGTTTCTGTCACACCTTCCTCATCTACAATATGAGAGATTGCAGTGAACATCCTCTAAGCTTCCTCTTATTTCCAGTATTCTAAGATTTACTCTTCTCTCTCATAGAATCTTGGAAATACCTATGGAAAATTTCAGGAAGCTATAGTTAAAATTATTTCCCAAATCATATTGCTTTTGTAATGAGAAAGATTTAAGCACAGGGACACATGCCTCTTTTATTTTCTACCCTTTTGTAGGTAATACCACAACAGATACTTTCAGGATGAATATTAAAAAATTTTCCACTAGCGTTTCATCTTTTAAATGTATATATTAGCATAAGTGAATTTCAATAATATATTCTGGCTGTGGTTCCTGTGTACCTAATAATAGCCATTCTTACTTTTAAAAGAGTCATAACTGTGGGGGGACATCTGGGTGGATCAGTCTGTTAAGCAACCAGCTCTTGATTTCAGCTCAGGTCATGATCTCAGTGTCATGGGATCAAGACTTGCATCAAGCTCTGTGCTCAAAAGGGAATCTGCTTGAGATTCTCTTCTTTTCCCTCCGCCCTTCCCCCTGACCCCTCTTTTTCTCTGTCTCTAAAATAACTAAATAAAATCTTTTAAAAAATTAATCAATCAATTGTGACAATAAATTATATAACTACCTAACCCTTAATCCATAGATTTTTAAAATTCCAAAAAATCTTAAAACCTTAAAATACATCTCACCTCTAGTAGAAGGTATCATTTAAAATATATCTAGCTTCATCTTGACTATCTTCACCAAGCAAAAACAATTTGTGGAAAGAGAAAGAATAATTTACAAATGTAAGATTTTGTCTTGAAGGAAGGGAAACTTGTTTTTCTAATAACTGTAGCTTTCTTTCTTTCTTACTTTCTTTCAAGATTCATTTATTTGGGAGAGAGAGAGAGAGATACCACGAGTGGAGGGAGGAGCAGAGGAAAAGAATCTTCACACAGTGTCTCCACTGAAGACAGGGCTCAAAGCCGAGCCCAACTCATGACCTGAGCTGAAACCAAGTCAGAAGCTTAACCAACTGAGCCTAACAGTTGAAGCTTTCTAAAGATGGATAACAACATCAAAAGTAACAACAATGACAGTGACAACAATTAATAATTATTCCATGCCTATGCCATGTTAAGTACTTTCCAATTATTATATCATTTAACCCTAAAAACAGCTATGCAGTAAGCACTACAGTCATTTTAGAGAGAAAAGAACTGAATCTTGAAGATGTTAAGAAACTCTTTCAAACTTGTCAGGTCAGCAAGGATAGAACATGAATTTGAACATAGGCTATCTGTCTCCTTAATGAGGACTCAAGTACATTGAAAGTTTTCAAGAAAATTTGCACATTTGCTAATATAATTATTAATATTCATAAATTCTGATATTATTATTAACTCCTGAGTTTGGGAGATAGAAATTTTAATGTAAAGATAAATCATGGATTTCTTGATTTTCCCTCATTCTACTTAGAGGACACATAGATGTTAAAATTGCTTTTCCTTTACTAGAAAAATAGTAAATTCAACTTACATTATATTATATTTCAAACAGACGGTTCCATAGTAATTGGCAACTACTGAAATATAAACTTAATTGAGAACTAGGCTAAACAGTTAAGCTAGAAGCAAACCATTTATGATACTGTAAAATAATAAAATAATCATAGTAACCAAATAGCACACCTTATTATATATATTTATTCTGTTCTATATTTTCTCTTGCCATTAAATGGAATTTTAAGAAATTTTAATTCAAACACATAATATATGATAATAATAAAATATTAAACGGTAATAATGAAATTACTCCTTAAAATGTCAAGTGGTGTGTGAATATGGTTAGAAAGAAGGCAATAATAAGGCTTTTTTGTGGGTAATAGGAAAGGCAGGAAATTCTCATAGGGGATCCTGGAATATATCTAGTAGCTCCTCAGTGCCCTCTGTGCACAAGGTATTGTCACATCATCAGCATCAAGAGAAAGTATCCAACCTCCAATGTACCAAAGAAACAAAGGGCCTAAAGTTCTTTAACAGTGTCCGGTAAGTGAGGCCATTGTAACTGATGCCCTTTGAGCATTCATGGGACTCTTACCCTAGGAAAAGATAGAAAAAGGTATTGGCATACATACACATTCACACATGCATATCTATGCAAACAGACAATGCATACCTGCGTACATATATAAGCAAGTTTATTCTTTCAGAGTACTTACTTTGGTCAATCTAATGCACATGAAGGAGGGAGTCTAAAATCAGAGTACATGCTTGGTACATTTTAGTCATGTCTTATCCAAATAGACCCATGCATATCAGAGGGAAACATGCATTATGACTTTAATTGGCATTCTTTGTTTTAAGCACCAGACTTCAGAATTTCTAACATTGCTATCATCAAAAGCTAAAAAATAAAAAGGATTTGTTTTCCAATCAATTAATACAAACAAACTAGATTTGAGGATACATTTAACTAGGAAGTTAATGAAGATAAATTAGGTCAATATACATGATAATAATTTGTGAAAATGAAAAGAGTTTAGGAGAAAAGTGCCTGAACCATTGATTTGCTAATTTGTTTTGGATAACTTCATTTAAACTCATGAGTATGTGTAAACATATGTATATATGTATGTATGTATGTATTCATTCATTCATTTAGTGGATGATGAGTTATAAGTGCAAGGATCTCGTTCAGAAGTATCTGCAGACTCTGTTTAGGGTTTAAAACATCTTACTCACTTAACAGTGGTTTGCTTATGAATTCTTGCCAATACAGATCTGAAAAACTTACATCACCTTTCAAAGTGAGTTCTTTTTCTGCCCTTAAATTTACTAAATAATTTTAAGAAATGGTGATTTTCACCTGTTTCCAGTGAATATATATATTTGATACTTTATTTGACTCAGCTATTCTGGTCAGACAATATCATAAAGAATAAACTGAACTGTGAGCCATATTTACATGGACCCCAATTTGTTTTCTCATATGCCTAATCCCAGTATGTGGGTTAAAGAGGTAGCTTCATTGCAGTCTGCTCAGATTTGTTTCCATATATTTTGGAATACTCTTGTATTTAATCTCTTCTTGCCCCACCCCACTTTACCTTCACTTAAAGATGTTTTGGCATTATACATTTATTTTTAAGATCAGTTTGAGTATAAGATAACCATAATCTTCAAGGCATAAATGTTGCCTGCCTGAAAATTGTTCATCTGATTCTCTATCACCTTCCAAGGAATGGCTATCTCACAGCTCTCCTTCACCAAATTAATATTAAGTTATTCCTTCAATGCCATAAATATTATTATGTAACATTTTTGCAATAGACATGTTTACTTTCAAGTTATTTATTGTTTACATAAAGGTCATTCTCTTGGTTCAACTGACTTTATTGATAAGTTACTGGTAAAAATTATTCAGATATTTTGGGTTGGATAGTAATTCATTCCCTTAAAGTGTATGGAAATATCTTATTCATTTAATGTATTTTTAATTTGTGGCAGATATTTCAGAAACAATGTAAAAAATTGAGAGATAGGGGCATCTCGCTGGCTCAGTCAGAAAAGCATGCAGCTCTTGATTTCAGGGTCATGAGTTCAAGCCCCACACTGTGTCTAGAGATTACTAAAAAATGATTTTTTTTTAATTTATTTTAGGGGCACCTGGGTGGCTCAGTGGGTTAAAGCCTCTGCCTTCGGGTTCCCAGGGTTCTGGGATCAAACCCCACATTGGGCTCTCTGCTCATCAGGGAGCCTGCTTCCTCCCCTCTCTCTGCCTGCCTTTCTGCCTATCTGTGATCTCTGTCTGTCAAATAAATAAAAATAAAAATCTTAAAAAAAATTATTTTAAAGTAGTCATAGTGAAAAACAGCACAAAATACAGAATTACAACTACAAAAGGAAAGGTACATTTATGATAGGTAGGCTTGAGAGGAAATAATGCTATATTTTGGGGGGAAATATCCAGGAAAATTAACACAAACACAGCTTTTATGTTTATAGAAATAAATATTCAGTTACATTCAGCAGAATAACAGAAGGAATGAGAAGTCAATTCCCTAATGCAATGAACTACTGAAGTTTTCAGTTTATAAAATTCAAAATCCATTGATAATGTACATAATGCCTGAGTACATATTGAAATTCAGAGCAGTATTTGTTGCATCCTGCTCCAACAAGATTCCTAGCTATTCCTTGAACATAACAGCTGGAAGACACTTTACTGCTTTGGTGTCTTTGTTTATAGATTCCCTCCTTTACCAAATATCCATTTGATCTTTTCCATCACCTCCCTCAGGTCTTTGCTCAGATACTAACTTTTAAGTACGGCTGAGGCAGATGGTCTGTTAATACTTCAACTTGTCCTTCTCCTACCATGTCTAGCATTTCTAAACCTTCTTTCCTCTTCTATATTTTATTTTTCGATAGAATGTATCACCAAGTTACATACTATATAAATTATAGTTAAAGCCTATGAAGGCTTATATAAAATAGTTATTGTGATTAACAATGAGGCCTATCATTTAATACCTGGCTTCCTCATTAAATGTACTCTCACTGAGAGTAGAAATCCTTGACTTTTGGTTAATTCGCATAGTTCGAGCACCCGAAGCATAGTTGTTGACTCAGTGAATGAATAGACTATTCAAATTACTGGGTAATAAGACTTCATTTAATGATATTTATAATCAAATCCATAGCTATCATTTAAGATATAATAGATAATGGCTAGAATAAAAACTAAGGATAAGAAAGAAAGGCTAATATAGAACCTAGGGTAATAGTGGACAAAATATATACTTGTTTTATTTAAACAAAAAGTGAATTTGAATTTCCAAATTAAAATAGGGAGTTGAACACATATTTTAGATCTCTTCCCTCTTGAAACTCAGGTTGAGAGAAAAAAATCTTTACCCTACTTCAAAAGAATGTAATAGGATAAAGATAACTGACTAATATTTTGAAAGGTGATAATAATATGAAGAAATAGCAGAGAAAAAAGCCTGAACACCACACCAGAACAAGTGAGTTCTAATAAGAAGCAACTTGAGTTTCTCTACTGAAGTCCCCAAATCCCCAGGCTTTGGATGTGTCTAATAAATAGGAAGGAGAAGATAGAGGTATGACTGAAACAAAGGATTTGTTAGAAAGTCTATGAGAAGAACAGATCATGCTATCTTCCCCATGTCATCCCCATGCTGTTTTTTAAGTGTGGAGCAAATTAACTATTTACTCTCAATTCCTGGCTTATTCTATAAGAGATGTAGCTAGAAGAGTCCAGACTCAGGGATCTCTGTTACAGAAGGAGCAGGGGAAAAGCAAGTTCCAAAAGACTGGGGTTAAATGAAAATCTTTACATCAAATGATTAAAATTTCTGCCTTTCCTGGGGCTGCTCAGTTTTAGGATGATGATAGTCACTTGTCGACATTTATTCTCTTCCATTACTTCACATTAGTCAGCAACTATATGGTCCCAGAGGAAATACTAACACATGCTCACATTTGGGAATCACTTGCCCAGAAATCCTAACAATTGCCAAGTCCCTGACACAACCCTATTTTTTCATAAAGTTTATGACTAGCTATTTAGTGTCTCAGAATCTCATATGAGTGGACATTCAAAAATATTTGGAGATTTGAGGAATGTCAGTGAGAAACAATATCAAACAGGAAAAATGTTCTTGAATAAAAAGGTAGAGATAGGGGCACGTGGGTGGCTCAGTGGGTTAAAGCCTCTGCCTTTGGCTCAGGTCATGATCCTAGGGTCCTGGGATTGAGCCCCACATCCGGCTCTCTGCTCAGCAGGGAGCCTGCTTCCCCCCCAACCCCCGCTTGCCTCTCTGCCTACTTGTGATCTCTTTCAAATAAATAAATAAGATCGTAAAAAAAAGGTAGAGATAATCTCTGAGAATATGATATACTCCAAATGGGGAGATATTTTTATTCATGAAACAATAATTACCTATTTTAAAAGAGGACATTAAAGAAACCTTTTTAAAATTAAAATTTGAGTCAAAATATAAAAATCTTGTTTTTTATATTGCTGAGAACATTAAATACAAGTCATACTGTAGAAATTATAGCAACCCCAACAGCAAAAACAAAACAACACAAAACAAAAACAAACAAACAAAAGCAGAAGAAAAAGAAACATGCAAAGTTGGAAAGAAAAATAAGAAAAGTAGAGTCTGGTCTAATATACAACTAATAGGAATCACAGAAAGAGGAAATGGAGGAAAGAGAATCATCAAAAGCCAATACAGGCAAGTATCTTAGACTAAATGACATAGATTTATAGTTTGAGGGTATCCAGAACAAATAATGAACAAGTGACTCACACTGAGCATATTGTTGCACCTGAAATCAGGAAGGCCTGAGATTTTATCCAAACACTTGTCTGCCTGCAGATCCCCAGGTGAGAGATTGAACCTTTTAGTACTCATAGCAGCAGGCAGAGTAGCATCAAAATATCAGTTCCCTACACCCCAATTCCCTGAAGAATGATTCAAGGGACAGAGCCAGCTCTAACCTGCATGTGCAGTAGTGTTGCACCACAATGAAAAAAAAAAAAAAAAACCTCCAAAATTTTGTAGCTTATATGGGGAGGATGAAACATCTGGCCCTCCTACCTCTTAGGAGATTGAGAGAGAGGACAGTGAGAAAGGCCTTTGTTTTGGAATATAAACAAATCCTCTCTAGAAAAAGGAGAATATCTACCTTTAGTTCATCTCTTTGGAATCTAGAGAAATGGCTTAAGGAAAGAGAAGGCTTTAAATTCCCCCAGAGAAATAGACATTTACTATGTCCTATGCATGTTTGCCATTCAAGCATACCTTTAACCTTGGTTGTTAGTAATCCTTGTTCAGTAAATCATGATCAATGTAAAAATATTCACAGAGAATTGTCTTCCAACACATATTTTCAAACTTCTGAAAAATAATGGTAAACTGAAGAGGCTAATAAGCAGTGGGGGAAAGAGATAAATACATGTAAACAATTTATGGCATTTGATTATCCAATAAAATGATCAGAAGTGAAATGTCAAAGGCATAATGCCTTCAAAATTCTAAAGAAAAATAATTTTCAACTAGGATTCTTTATTCATTAAAATCTTCAATTAAAAATGATGGTAAAATAGAAATATTGTCAAGCTTACAGTATCTCAAAAATGTACCATTTATGCAAATCAATATCAATACTTCCCTGGAAGCCACTTTCTAGCAAAATGAAGGAGAAAACTGATCCAAAGAAGAAGACCAGTAAGAGGAAGAGCCAGCTGGGCTGCTGGCCTACAGAACTAGAGTACAAATAAGGGCAAAAGAACAGAGAGCGCCAAGAGGACCAACTCCAGGAAAGAAAATTAATTGGAACTGATACATCACCTGATATGCTTCACCATGTGGGAAATTGTATTCTGATAGAAGGTTTGGAAGAATTATAAATAGTGTTATAAAATTGCAAGAAATGAAATTGAACTAAATAACTCTAGGAAAAAAAAATGTACAGAAAGAAAATGATGTCCTGGTACACTACTTGGTACCACACTAAAATGTCTAAAGACACATCATCATTTGAATTCTGATTCCACCCCTCATTCAGAACACTGAATAGTTTCATTAAATTCCCTGGGTAAGTTATCTAATATAAAAGATGAGGAAAATAATTTACCTAACATAATGAGTATTGTGAACATTAATGATATAATGCACACTAAATGATTAAGAATGGTTAAGTGTTCAATAAATATTAGGTTAACTAGTAACAGTAGTAGAAGTAGTGGAAGAAGTAGCAGTTAATTTTTTAACCAGAACCAACCTTTTTCTCTTATTTAAATATTAGAATTGTCACCTGGAATTTACTTCAGTGACACAACTAATCAATAAAAGATGCTCTGGAAGAAATATATCACCACTTCCTTATTTATATGAATAACCACAGTATAGTTTCTATGGCATTTGGATTGATAATGATCATATATCATATATTTTCATGGTTCTGTCCCAATTATTTATGGAAAAATGTAAAAACTATTCATATTAGTATAATTGATCTCTTCCTTTTTGTCAGCAATACCACTAATTCTCCAATATAGTAATTAGTTGTGCTATTCATCATAAAGTAAGAAAAGCTCAAATGATAACTCTTTTTGAAGACTCATGGATAGGGATGATATTTTCAAAGTTCTGGAGACATTAAATCAATTTTTGAGAGAATTGCGTGTATAGCATTTCTGAATTTGGAATTTTGTTCCTTGACGTGATTTGACATAGCATTTCATTCCTTTCAAAATCTCAGTAATGGTAGTTCCATCCACCCAAACTCCTTTGTTTTTAAGGCTATTTTCTCTAAGGAACTTCTTCCAATTAAGCATTATGGAAAAATTAAACACATTTTTTTCACAGATAAAAGCACAAAACAAATTACTTCCCTGTGAAATCTGTAATACATTTTAATTGGATATGAAACAATGAAGCATAAATATGCATCAGGATCACAAAGATGTGCTGTCCTTGTCTTCAGGGAAGGCGCAAATATAGATTGATGTATAAAGCGCAATGCCATGGATTCACTCAAAGGGTAAAAACACAACTTATTTTGATTGTTTTTCAGTGAATTTGGCAAGATTAAATTAACAAAGTATAGATAATGTGCTTGGATCATTCAGATCAAAAACAGTTGCAGTATATTACAGTCAACATTATAATTGATAGATTTGATGTATTTTAAACATCCTCCCGTAATATTCTGTACACTGCACTAAGATAAGTAAACTTTAGGATGAAGTTAACATCAACCACTTTAATAAAGTAGCTCTAATCTTTCCTTGTGAATGCCAAAAGACAGAGTAGGAAGCGCAATGCTTCTAGGGACCAGCAAAAAGGAGCAACCATTTGGAAAGCACTCCTTTAATTGGAATTCAAGGGTTGACATATTATTTAGTGTTTTGGTTCAAAGTTACATTCACCAAATGTCCCAAACAGAATTTTGTACAATTTTATTAACATTTCCATTTTAGCACTTATGAAATATTATTATTGCACAGCTTGTTACAGAGTTTCCAATTTTTTCTACTTACCTTCTATTCTGAGGTTAAGAAATATATCCTCAATTTCTTTGTATCCACAAAATTAGATGAGTTATTATATGCAATAGGTGTAAAATAAATACTTGGTAAAGGATGAAAAATATATAGAGAGGGTTATTTTAGAGGAGGAGTATCTCCAACTCATCTTAATATATTAGAGAGTTTCTGGTGTCTGAATCCCCAACAGATAGCAATGTAAACATTATTTAAACAAACCCAGATTTCAGTCACAAACTGGCTGAAGATTGGGTTTGAGCTTTTCACTTACTACCTTTGAAGGGCTCTTTTTTTCAATGTGAACTCAATTTAGCCAAGTCAGATGGATATATTTCTATCTTGAATCTACTGTAAGTCTCAGCAGTATATTCAAAAATAGGTGATCCTGCTCTTTAGAAAACGTTCTTCTATCTTACCATCTGTGTCCTAACTTTTTAGGACCTCCTTCTCATTTTCTGTTTTTTGGTTTTTACTCCTTTAAAAGTCATGAAGCTTTTGATTTTCTCCACATAAGTTCTTTTTGTTTGTTGTATTTTCTCTGGTCTTGCTCTAAACATCACTGTCATTGAAGACTCATCCTATTTTCTTGGGTGAGAATCAATCATTGATTTGACATCTCCATTTTAAAGTCTAGCAGACTTCTGAAACTTATGTGGAAAATAGATCATTTGATTACCAATACCTAACCCTGAGTTTTTCATTATACATTCTCCTTAATTTTAGGGAATTCCTTCACTATACAACAGTCACTTGGATCCAAAACCTAGCAGTTCTTAATTTATACCATATCTCATTCTTCATATTGAATCTATTGGTAAGTCTTCTGGGTTCCACCAAAATGTCAAATTCGAATCCATCCACTTCTGTATGCATATTGCCATCCTTGAATTTAAGTCAAGATTTTCTCCCCTGAGCCTTGAAAATAATCTCCTAATCATGTTCCCTGCTTTAATTTTTGCCCCCATCTTCAACCTTTTTTCTATACAGAAGTCAGAGGTTTTTTTTTTTTTCTTTTTAAACATAAGTTGGTCATTGCCTTTCTAATTTGCAACCTCTTAAGAGGTGTGTGATATACTAAGAATATAGTCTACATCCCTACCTAAAGGACTCTATATTATCTGGCGTCTGCTACTTTTCCAACCTTATCTTGAACTGTTAGCATCCTCACTCACCAAAATCAAGACACACTGGCTTCACTGAGTTTTTCAAGAACTTTCTGGATTCAGAACTTAGCTGATTTTCTATTGGACTGATCTTTGTCTGAATCTTTGTATAGTTACCTCTTTAGTTTTTTTTGTTTGGTTTGGTTTGGTTTGGTTTTTTTTTAAGATTTGTTTTATTTATTTGACAGAGAGAGACAATGAGAAAGGGAATACAAGCCTAGGGAGTGGCAGAGCAGGGAACCTGATGCAGGCTGGATCCCAGGACTCTGAGATCATGACCTGAGCCAAAGGCAGACTCTTAATGACAGAGCCACCCAGATGCCCCTTAGCTCTTTAGTTTTATTCAGGTCTTATGCCAAATGTCATTTCTGAAATAAGCTTGCCAGGTAAAACACTGGATGCTCAGTTCAATCTGAACTTCAGTTAAACAATATTTTTTGGTGCTATGAATATTGTATAGAACATAAACATACAAATAGAAAATGTTGGTTATTTGAAATTTAGATTTAACTGGTATCTTCTGTTTTTTTCTAAATATGGCAACTCTATGGCCACAGTCCATCTCTGGTGTCCTATAACTCACACTCTGTATTGGTTGTATTGCACTTAATACATTGTGTGATTATTTCATTTATTTGTATAATTGTTTCATTAGGTTACAGAGCTCAGGACGAAAGTGACCTTTTCAATCATTTTTAGCAGAATAGCCTTTCTTGACACATAGTAGGCACTCAATACATAACTCAGTCCTAATGAATTAAACCAATACATTGTTTTGAAAACTATGCCAGAATAGAGCCCAGAGGCCCAAGTTCTGGCCTGGCCTCCTGCTAATGAGCTTATACAAATTGGATAATTTTTCTTAAGGTCAGATTTTCACCTCTATATTGAGAAAAAAATAATACTAGTTCTTCCTGCTTCACAGAGTGATTGAGAAGACTAAATACATGTTTGTAATATTTTTATATTTTCTACAGTGCTGAAAGTAAAAATGTAGCATTATGAAAACACAATGTATATACAATAGTAATTTTTAAATGTCCATTTTGCCTGCTGACACGTGATAAATGAGACCATATAAGGTACAGCTGAATGTAATTCAAGACTAAAGATATAGCCTTACTAGGTGAATCTGTAAAATACTATTTAAAGAAAATGTAGACTATGTATTTCATTTACTTTAACTTCTCCTCTGTCATCTTGAAAATAATCAACTGAAGATTGTGTGGAACTGAATTGAATGTGGTATATGTTTTTCTGACCATTCATTAGCCATTAAGGGAACAAGAGTCACACTAAAATTTTAGTTCAATAAGTAGAAGAACTAACTTCTGTCAATGTGTGAGCATCACAGATCTGCCGTGAAGAGGAGAGGTACTGTTGTAAAACCCTGTGGAGCCCAGAAGGGACGAGTCTACAGGAAAGATATACAGTCACATATTCCCATATTCTCTGGGCTTTTTTCCAACTAAACTTGTGGAATGAGACAGCTGTGCCCTTTAATCTGTTCCCTATTGCCTCTTTATATGGTTAGTTCCAAATGAGATATTTTGCCTGGTGCTTCTATTGTCACTTTATGAATTCATGTCTAGTTTTGTGGAAGCACAATGTGTTGGTTTAATATTTATTGATCTCACACAATATGTTAGGAGTGAGACAGAAAATACATACAATGTGGTCCTCAGTTTCTAAGAATTTTTATTTTAAAGTCAAGTACTACACATATCTGCTGTGAATATATATCAAATACACAAACACACTCTACTATTTTGTTAGTGACTATTTTTTAACTGTATTTGTCTGATATGACAAATCAGCATAAGCATTTTGGAAGACACGGGTAATCAATATTTTTAATGAAACCAATCTCTTTAGCCAATGTGGTTAGATTTTTTGATGGCTTGCTGTCAGAATTTTCTTGATGGAATTGCTATTAGACAACATACATTTGGTAAACATTAATCAAAAAGAAATAAACCAAATGTGCTTCCTTCAATATCTTTGGAGGTTAGACAGTTTTTCTTTTAAGGAATTTATTCCCAAGGTGCAGTGTTTACAAAGAAAAATAAAAATTTCTTAATTGATGTCATTAACAATTAAAATGTGAGAGAACAGAAAATTAAATGAGAAAAAAGAAAAATATCCATGTCTCAACATTGTGGTTAATACATTAATTAATCTATCTCTTACTCTTTGAGGTAAGTATAATTATCACTTTTTTTCAGAAAATATAGCTAAAGTTTCTGAAAATTATTCAAATTCTCACATCAAATAAATCACCTAGCCAGAAATCAAAACCTATCTTGCTGACTACAAACTGAAAATTCTTCAGGAGTATTTTCCTAAAGAAAGAGAAAAGATCTGATGACATGTTGGATTGAAAGCTAGATTTGAGGGACGCCTGGGTGGCTCAGTGGGCTAAACCGCTGCCTTGGGCTCAGGTCATGATACCGGGGTCATGGGATCGAGTCCCGCATCGGACTCCTTGCTCAGGAGGGAACCTGCTTCTCTCACCGCCTCTGCCTGCCTCTCTGCCTGCTTCTGTGTACTCACTTGCTCTCTCTCTCTCTGGCAAATGAATAAAATCTTAAAAAAAAAAAAAAGAAAGAAAGAAAGCTAGATTTGAATGAGTAATGTACTACCATAGTTTTTAAAAAGTAAGTGAGCAGATAGGGAAAAATGGTCATTCATTTGTGTTTCTAAATTTCTTCAAATATCCCCACAGAAACAGACAGACCAATCAAGATGACAATAGAGAAAAAAAAATCAATAAAACCAGTGACATAGTATGCTGAAGTATCTCAGAATATAAGTGAAGAGAAGATTAAGAAGAGCCCTGCATTCAGGCAGCAGGAAATGACATCAAATGCTAGACAGTGGTTTAAGGCCATACCCCAGCCACACAAGATGCGTCTCCTGACTGGTACCATCACTGAGCTCTCAGCAGACCATTCCACTACTCTGTCAACACAGGTGTTTCTGAATGTGTGGTAGGAGCAGTAAATACTATGAATTCAATTTCATTGTTGCCTTCTTTCTTTTGAGTGTTCTTTGGTTAGAAGTGATGTTGTACGGAACACGATGGCTATGAACTAGGCATTTCTGTTAAGTCTATACAAAGTAATGTTGGAGAAAGAATTGAAAACCACAAACAAAAATTCATAACTGGGATGAATTTTTTAATCCTATATGAAAAAAAAAAAAAACTGTCCTCACCAGGTTGTTGATTTCTAAAACAATCCTTTGCCATAGTAACTAAAAGTTAAAAGTAATTTGAAGCCAATGACTAGAACTTTTAAATCAAATTGGTGCTACAACAACACAGATAAAAATTATTTCAAATGACTCTCTATCCTTACTGAGATTTACACTAAAACATTAAATAGCATCATAATCTTCATTTTAATAAGAACAATAGTATTTTTAAATATTAAATATTTAAAAACAGGTTAAAGCAAATAAGGAATGATGTAGAAGTCATTAGGAGCAAAGATTTTGTGTGTAAGCAAAACAAATATAAATAAAAATAGAAGAGGGGCACCTGGGTGGCTCAGTGGGTTAAAGCCTCTGCCTTCCGCTCAGGTCATGATCCCAGGGTCCTAGGATCGAGCCCCGCATCGGGCTCTCTGCTCAGTGAGGAGCCTGCTTCCTCCTTTTTCTCTCTGCCTTCTTCTCTGCCTACTTGTGATCTCTGTCAAATAAATAAATAAAATCTTAAAAAAAATAAAAATAGAAGAAATTAAGAAGTTTAAATTGGAATTAGAAAAAATATATAAACACATGATTTTTTTTTGTTTTTCTAATTGTAATTATTTTCTGCTTTGTCTTTTTAAATATTTATGACAAACCAGTAACAATGAACACATGAAATCTTCAGATTGTGATCTCTAAATGTGGATTAAAAGAACAAGAGCTCTTTGGAGAAATGAGTAAATCTAGATCTGGGGCAGGAAATATACAGGATATGCCGGGCCTTTTGTTTTTTCAGATAGTATGGTAAGTATCAATCTCTCTAAAAGATCACAGGCTCCAATTTGAAGTGATAGGCACAGGCCAAGTCTTAGAGAATTGAAGCAACAAACAGAATATTGACTGTAAATCAATGAAACACATACAATTAGTTATTAAAAAAAATAAATGCATAAATATAACCAGGTATTGATATGGCATTTCCTTTAAAACTCAATTTCAGGGTAACTGTAGCTGATGAGTAGGAGTTCTTAAAAGAAGGACTAAAAGTAATTGCAGAAATATTGATAGAATTAGAAAATCATCATTTGCAACCTATAATGAAATAATTAACCTAGAAAAAAACACATCAGTAGTTAGCAAAACAAGTTGGATACATTATGATAGAGAACAATGAATGAATCAGTATGACAACATCAGAAGTTACTGATCAAACTTAACAACATAAATGTCAAAAAATCAGACACTGTGGACACCTGATTTGCTGTAGCAAAACATACCCAGAACTTTTTTTTTCCAGAACTTTTAACATGAAGTATTTTTACTTTACTTTTACAAAAAAGATATGTAATATTAATAAGGCCTCTTTATTAAACAACCAGTTCATTAGAAATATAAAAAATAGAGGTACAATTTCAATATAAAGTTGAAATTAGGCAGATGCTACAGGAAAAATTGTCCAAGTTCTTCAACCAATCAATAACATAAAAGCTTAGGAAAGGGAAATCTGTTTTAGAATAAAGGAGATAAAAAATATATCAAATGACATTGGGTGGCTCCAAAGAAGAGCTATAAATGGCCAACAGGTACTTGAAAAGATGTTCAAATTCACTAATTGTTGGGAAAATCATCACAATATCACCTCAATGCTGTCTACTATTGAAAAGACAAGAGATAAAGGCTGGGATTAGGTGGAGAAAAGGAAACTCTTGTGTACTGTTGGTAGGAATGTAAACTGGTGCAGTCACTATTAAAAAAAAAACAAAAACAGTATGGAGGTTCATCATATATCTGAACTCCCATATTCACTGCAGCATTTTTCATAATAGCCAAGTTATGAAACAACCTAATGGCCATTAATAAATAAAAAAATTAAAAAGTGACTATATATATCCATATTTCATATACATTATAGCAATATTATTAATATATTGCTATATATATGAAATGTGGATTTATAAAATATGGCATATATATATTTTCTATGTAAAATGGAATGAATATACACACACTGAATATGTATTAATATTAATTATATATTATAGACAATAAAAATATATAAATGTGATATACATATATTATCTATGTACATAATGGAATATTGTTCAGTCTTTAAAATGAGGAAATTTTGTATCTTGCAACAATATAAATGAAAGTGGAGGACGTTATGTTAAGTGAAATAAGCCGGGGAGAGAAAGACAAATACTGCATGCTGTCACTTATATGTGGAATCTATTAAAAAAAAAAAAGTTGAACTTCTAGAAATAGAATAGAAAAGTGGTTGCCAGGTATTGGAGGGTGGGGAATAGGAGGTGATTGGTAAAAGGGAACATGCTTTCAGTTATAAGATGAATAAATTTTGAGGATCTATGTATAACACAGTCACTATGGTTGATAACACTGTATTTTATAATTAAAATTTGCTAAGAGAGCATAACATATATGTTCTCGCTAAAAAAGAAAAAATAAGTAAATGTGTGAGATGATGATGTGTTAATTAACTCAAGGCGGGGAATCCTGTCACAACATAAATGTATATTAAATCACCACCTGGTACAATTAAAGTATCTTACAATTTTGTTAGTTATATCTCAATAAGCTGAAAAAAAAGCTGAATAAAGGACATATTAAGCAAACGTAAACTTGCTCAGATTTTAATTTAAATATCAAGAAGAAAAAATAAATTTTTGCAAATAAAATAAACACAGAAATTTTAACAGAATCAAAACCTTAGATAGCATTGAATAAATATTGTTAATCATATTGAATCAATAACTTGTGAGACTGTTTTTAGAGTTTTACTTGTTGGAGGTGAATGCTGTAATATGTATCAGCAAAATTCAACCATATCTGGGGTTTGTCTTGAGACTAAAACAGCAAAAAACAAATAAATAATTCTAGTAACTGAAGGAAATTTTTCAAAATAATAGCAATTGTGAAAGCTGAGTGATGAGGCTTTATGACACTATCGTCTAATTTACAAAATTTTTAAATATTAAAATACAGTGGGAAATTTACAAAATACCAAAAAATGGAAATTCTGAAGCTCCTATGGGTGAGTCATTCTAAAGCTGCACCTTGATAATGCTATTCTGTTTAGGAACCCCTAAACTGAAGGATTATATTAGAGTTCAGGCAAGAAAATAAATATTTAAGAAAACCTGTGGAACAAGTCATTATAAATAAGGGTTGGTAAAAATTTTTAAAATATATAATGTTAAGAAAATAGAGGTGTAATGTCTTTCCATTTTGATTATTTGGTCTAATTATTATTATTGATAATACCACTGGTAAATAAAGAACAAATGAAACCATTCTTGACTGTGGTGCTACATAGCCAATGTATCTTGTGAATTTGTTTTTTTCTTTGGAGACGTACTTTGATCTCTCACTCATGAAGCTGATCTCTTCTTTCAGTTATCTTTGTCCCACTCCTCTTTTCTTCAAGTGTAAGACCTGCGATCCCCATGAAATATTTCCTGACTGGTACAGTTGCCATTATTTTCCATTTTCTTTGATCTCCTTATACAAGTAGTTATACAACTACTTAATACTAAATTTACTACAATATCACTATTTAATTTTATATCCCCTATGCTATTTTAATAACTCATGAATTACACTTCTCACCTACTATTATCAGAATTGTAAATTTAACATTTAGTGTTGTATTATTTGTTTTGTGTTAACATTGTGTGTACAGTAGTTTTTTTCCATACATTTATTTGAATCTATTTTCAGTGAATATTTATATAGGGAGTAATTTTGAACAATTTCAAAGAAGAAAACCAAAATATATGGAATCCTAGGATACCAAACACCATGCTTGGTTCTTTACTTATGATGAATATTATCACATAATTTTTCCAGGTTTAGAGAAGAATAAACTAATGATCTGAAAATCAATGGAATTTTTTCAGTGTTGTTATTAAATGGAGAAGCTAAGATTTGAATCTCATATTTGAATGACTAAAAGTTGTGTTTATTTTATTGTTTTTGTTATCTTTATACTTTAGTTAGTAAAACAAAACATGAAAATTTAAGGATAATGATGACAGTAACACTTTCATGGTATGAAATTCTTTTTATTAAGATTTTATTTATTTATTTGAGAAAGAGAGAGAGAGAAAACAAGAGGAGGGGAGGGACAGAAGCAGACTTCCTGCTCAGCAGGGAGCCCAATGCGGGGCTCTATCCTAGGACCCAGAGATCATGACCTGAGCTCAAGGCAGATGCTTCACCAACTGAGCCACCCAGGCATCCCTAATTCTTTTCTTATTTAAGAATGTTTTGTTCTATTTTCACACAATTTTTTTTTCTCATTAAGTTTTATGCCCTTTTTGTCACTTTCTCTCTAAAACCTAGTTGCCACCTTATTCATATATATTTGTTTAGCCTTGCTTCTGGATCAGTGACTCACCCCAGGAATATATGGGTAAGAGATCTTTGACCTTTTAATTAAAAATTGTAGATGCAATCAAACTTTAAGAGATTAGCACTGTCATGCTAAGACCCAGAACAGTGAGAGTATCAACAGTATTTTCTTCTCTGTTAATGTGTCCACTAAGTTACCTGTAATGTTTTCCACAATTCAAGGCATCTCTTTGAGAAAGCACATGGTTTCCTTGCCATCAGGAAAATAAATAACTTGTAGAAAAAATAAATAGGTGATAGATAGATAAAATAAATTTCCTTCATGAGAAAGACACTCATAAACTCTGGATTTTCCTCTAGGATTTTTCAGTAATCAGAAAAGGGAACTCTTCTAGTGCAGTCCAAGAAATATATCCAAACTCTCTTATTTCCGCTCCTGCCAAGCCTATTTTACCTTTGATATAAAGATATGCCATACTCTCCATTAGTTGCCCCACCCTTGGTTCAGTGGGAAAATACTATTACTCCCACTGCTCTCCCACACTTTCTTCTGTGCGCAGTACCACTGGCCCTAAATAGTGCAGGAATTACTGCTACTAAATGGAGCATGTGATAACAGACCAGGAGGAATGACAGGTTATAATGGCAAAAACAGAGGTGATGTTCCTCCACTCACATATTTTATTTTTTATTGAGAATTTCAGAAGCTTAATTACAATTTATTTTCTCCTATGCTTCATTCATAATTTTCTATAGCTTCTCCATTGTATTCATTTCCCTGAACCCCAATCTTTTGATATTTTTTCCTACAAAATTGATAGAAGCACACAATTTTCCTTTACCTTTTATGTTCCAAACCAACACCCTGAAATGAAAATGAAAAACTTGGTTTGCCATTTTAAATCAGCCCACACTAAATTAATATCATCCAGCTACTATAAGAGAGCCATGGAAGAACAGAATATAAGTAATACATAGCTTTGATTATCAGTGTATCAACAATTTTGAAAATTCATTGGACAAACTGATTAGGTTTTGTTTACCTTTCCCCCAGAATCAGAATTCATAAGTCTCTTCTTTGTTTTCCACTGAACTAATAGGTTTGCAGAGAAAATAATATACAGTATGAATTTCAACCATTATAGTTTTGTTAAAAAGATTTTATTTATTTATTTGACAGAGATCCCAAGTAGGCAGAGAGGCAGGCAGAGAAGAGGGGGAAGCAAGCTCCCTGCTGAGCAGATAGCCTGATGTGGGGCTCAATTAGAAAATACCTTAAAACATAGTAGAGTTTAGTAAATATTAAATTAATATATAATAATATCTATGCTTTAAATATCTGTTAACAATAAAAATATTAATTTTACTACATTTGCAATTCATTATGTAGTTAGAAATTACATATTAAGATCTGAAAAATGAAGTGTGTCAGGAAAATTAGCATTTTGAGCCTTTCTGGAACATGTGTTTTCATATTGAACAAATACTCAACTTCTCTTTTCTGTAATAAAACTATGACACTAACAAACTGAAGAAATTTGTTCCCAGAAATAACATAGATTCTGTCTCAGTTACTTAATGTATTTTGATTTCTCTTTTTTTTTTCTTTTATGAGATTTTTGCTTCTTGAGAATAGTTAACACATCTAACTCATATTTGTAATACTCCATCACTTAGTTTCATGAATCAAGTAAATATATTGTCAAATGTTCTGATAACCTAAAAAAAAAAAAATCTCTTCTGTAGTAGAATGTTTAATATTATACATTGTTATAGTAAGTGTCTATAGCATGCTTAGCTGATGAAATATATAGGATATATATATATATATGTTTTAATATCAGTGCTCTAAATAGTCCACTGATGGCTAGCTCCCTGTTCTATCATCAAGATTCAAGTTATCTTAATAATAGAATCTATTTTGTATATTTATAACCCTGTAAGGAAAGTTATGATATTACTTGACTTTGTGGGGCTTCTCTTTTATGCTCATGTTTCATCTTTGCAGGATAAAAAAGCAAATATTACTGTTGATTTTGATTATTATTAACTATTAAGATATCCATATGAGAAAACAAAAAACTTTTTCTATACATTTAAAGTACAGAATTTCCAATTCTGATTTCAAAATTATTTAATAATCTCTATAAAGAAGTCTATGACTAGGGGAGGAGTCAAAATGGCAGAGGAGTAGCAGGCTGAGATGACATCACATAGCAGGAAATCACCTAGATAGTTTATGAAACCATTCCAAACACCTACAATTCAATCAGGAGATCGAACAGGAGAAAAGCAACAATTCTAGAAACAGAAAATCGACCACTTTCTGAAAGGTAGGACCTGCGGAGAAGTGAATCCAAAGTGACAGGAAGATAGACCATGGAGGGGAGGGGCCAGCTCCCAGAAAGTGGCAGAGCAACAGAGCACAAAATCAGAACTTTTAAAAGTCTGCTCCACTGAAAGACATTGCTACAGAGGCTAAGCCAGAGTGAAGCCCATGCGGGGACAGCCTGGTTTCAGGTCCCACAGGGTCACAGAAGGACCAGGGATGCCTGAGTGTCACAGAGCTCACAGGTATTAGAGCATAGAAGCTGGCTATAGAGACAGAGATGAGGAGTGAACTCTCAACTCGGGGTTACCTTAAACTGTGATCTGTGGAACAGTCAGGCCACTACTCTATGAGCAGAGATCCAGAGAGACCCTCCCCCCCAGAAAAGTACAAGGATCTGCTGGGTTTGGAGACTCCAGGTGGGGCTGTGTGCCGGAGACAGAGATGCTTGGTCACAGACTGGGTGAGCTCGGAGTGCGGCAGGAGACCAGGGAGATGGGAGTGATTGAACACTTTTCTCTGAAGGTGCACTGAGGAGTGGGGCACCGAGCTATCGGCTCCTCTGAGCCAGAGATTGGGAGGCTGCCATTTTCATTCCCATCCTCCAGAGCTCTATGGAAAATGGTTCCCCAAAGCCAACCTGAGCAGATTACTTAGCCCAGCCCCAGGTAAGGGCGGTGCAATTCCACCTCAGGCAAAGACACTTGAGAATCACTACAACAGGCCCCTCCCCCAGAAGATCAGCAAGAAATCCAGCCAAGAACAATTTCACTTACCAGGGAGAACAGCAGAATTCCAGAGGAGGAGAAAGCAAAGCATGGAATTCATGGCTTTCTCCCCATGATTCTTTAGTATTGCAAAGTTAATTATTTTTTTAAATTTTTTTTTTATTTCTTATGCTAAAATTGTTTTTAACATTAACTCTTTCCTCTTTTAATGTTTTTTAACTAGCTTATCTTAACATTACCTTTCATTAAAAAAATCTTTTTTAAACCCTCATTATTATAGTCATATTTTATCCTTCATTGTATCTAACTTTATTTTTTGTATACACATAGGGTTTTTTCTTCTAAAAAAAATTTGGGATACAACTTCTTCTAATAGATCAAAATATACCCTAAATCTAGCACAGGGTTTTGTTCTAGTCTCCAGCCTGAACAAATTCTCTCCACTTTCTTTTTCTTTATTCTCCCAACCAACTTATCTTAAAAACCTCTTTTTATAGAATTTTTTTTTAAATGTTCATCTTTATAGTCATATCCCATCCTTCCATTGTGTTTACTCTTATTAGATATATATTTTCATTCTTTAAAATTTTGGGAGGTGGTTTCTTCTAAGAGACCAAAATACTCCCAAAATTAAGTGGGTGACTCTGTTCTAGTCATCAGTCTAATATATATTTTCTCTTTTTTATATTTTTTTCTTTATTTTTTTTTCTGAACTTCTTTTTACCCCCTTTCTTTCCCCCACAATTTGGAGTCTTTTCTGATTTCGTTAAAACACATTTTCCTGGGGTCTTTGCCACCCTTTTAGTATTTTATTCACTCCTTCATATAATCTTATCTGATTAAAATGACAAGGCAGAAAAACTCACCACAAGGAAGAAAAGAAAAAAGAAAGAAAAAGAACAAGAGGCAGTACTGAAGGCTAGGGACCTAATTAATATGGACATTGATAATATGTCAGGTCCACAGTTCAGAATGGTGATTCTTAAGGTGCTAACTGGTCTTATAAAAGAACTAAAATCTAGCAAAATTGAAATCAAAAAAAGCTATTAAGGAGGTGCAATAAAAAATGGTGTATCTTACTGCTAGGATAAATGAGTCAGAAGAGAGAATTAGTGATATAGCAGACCAAAGGACAGAGAATTAAGAAGCTGAGCAAAAGAGAGACAAACAACCACTGGACCACGAAGGGAGAATTCAAGAGATAAGTGATACCATAAGATGAAACAACATTAGAATAATTGGGATTCCAAAAGAAGAAGAAAGAGAGGGAAGCAGAAGATATATTGGAGAGAATCATTGGAGATAATTTCCCTAATATGGCAAGGAGAACAAGCATCAAAATCCAGGAGGTTCAGAGAATCCCCCTCAAAATCAATAAGAATAGGTCCACACACCATCATCTAATAGTAAAATTTTCAAGTCTTAGTGACAAAGAGAAAATCCTGAAAGCAGCCTGAGACAAGAAGTCTGTAACATACAATGTTAAAAATATTAGATTGGGAGCAGGTTTATCCACAGAGACCTGGCAGACCAGAAAGAGCTGGCATGATATATTCAGAGTACTAAATGAGAAAAACATGCAGCCAAGAATACTATATCCAGCTAGGCTATCATTGAAAATACAAGGAGAGATAAAAAACTTCCAGGACAAATGAAAACTAAAAGAATTTTTAAACACAAAACCAGCTCTACAGGAAATATTGGAAGGGGTCCTCTAAGCAAAGAGAGAGCCTAAAAGTAGTAGACCAGAAAGGAACAGACACAATATACAGTAACAATCACCTTACAGGCAATACAATGGCACTAAATTCATATCTCTCAATAGTTACCCTGAATGTAAATGGGCTAAATGCCTCCAGTTAAAAGACACAGGGTATCAGAATGGATTAAAAAAAAAAAAATCAATATGCTCTCTACAATAAACTCATTTTAGACCCAAAGACACCTCCAGATTTAAAGTGAGCATTTGGAAAACTAGGTGGCAATCCTTATATCAAATCAATTGGATTTTAAGCTTAGGCTATAATAAGAGATGAGAAAGAACACTGTATCATACTCAAAGGGTCTGTCTAACAGGAAGATCTAACAATTTTAAATATCTATGCCCCTAATATGGGAGCAACCAACTATATAAACCAATTAATAAAAAAATAAAAGAAATGCATCAACAATAATACAATAATAGCAGGGTATTTTAAAACCCTCCTCACGAAAATTGGACAGATCATCCAAGCAAAAGATCAACAAGGAAATAAAGGCCTTAAATGATACACTGGAGCAGATGGACACCACAGATATATTCAGAACATTTCATCCCAAAGCAACAGAATACATTCTTCTCTAGTGCACATGGAACATTCTCCAGAATAGATCACATCCTGGGCCATAAATCAGGTCTCAACTGGTATCAAAATATTGGGATCATTCCCTGCATATTTTCAGACAACAATGCTCTGAAGCTAGAACTCAATCACAAGAGGAAATTTGGAAAGAACTCAAATACATGGAGGATAAAGAGCATCCTTCTAAAGAATGAATGGGTCAACCAGGAAATTAAAGAAGAATTGAAAAAAAAATTCATGGAAACAAATGATAATGAAAACACAATGGTTCAGAATCTATGGGACACAGCAAAGGCAGTCCTGAGAGGAAAATATATAGTGATACAAAACTTTCTCAAGAAATAAGAAAGGTTTCAAATACACAACCTAACCCCACACCTAAAGGAGCTGGAGAAAAAACAAGAAAGAAACCCTAAACCCAGAAGGAGAAGAGAGATCATAAAGATCAGAGCAGAAATCAATGAAATAGAAAAAAAAAAAAAAAAAAAGAACAAATCAACAAAAAAAGGAGCTGGTTCTTTGAAAGAATTAATAAGATTAATAAACTCCTGGCCAGACTTATCCAAAAGAAAAGAGAAAGGACCCAAATTAATAAAATCATGATGAAAGAGGACAGATCACAACCAACACCAAAGAAATACAAACAATTATAAGAACATATCATGAACAACTATACACCAGCAAATTAGACAATCTGGAAGAAATGGAAGCATTCCTAGAGATATATGAACTACCACAACTGAACCAGGAAGAAATAGAAAACCTGAACAGACAGACCCATAACCAGTAAGGAGATTGAAGCAGTCATCAAAAAATTCCCAACAAACAAGAGCCCAGGGCCAGATGGCTTCCCAGGGGAATTCTACCAAACATTTAAAGAATTAATTTCTATTCTCCTGAAACTGTTCCAAAAAATAGAAATGGGAGGGAAACTTCCAAATGTATTTTATGAGGCCAGCATTACCTTGATCCCAAAAACAGACAAGGATCCCATCAAAAAAGAGAATTACAAACCAATATCCTGATGAACACAGATGTGAAAATTCTCACCAAAATACTAGCCAATAGGATCCAACAGTACATTAAAAGGATTATTCACCATGACCAAGTGGGATTTATTCTAGGGCTACAAGGTTGGTTCAACATCTGCAAGTCAATCAATGTGATGCAATACATTAATAAAAGAAAGATCAAGAACCGTATGATACTCTCATTAGATGCTGAAAAAGCATTTGATAAAGCACAGCATCCTTTCTTGATCAAAACTCTCCAAAGTGTAGGGTAGAGGCATACCTCAATATCATCAAAGCCGTCTATGGAAAAACCCTCCATGAATATCATTCTCAATGCAAAAAAAAAAAAAAAAAAAAAAAAACAGCTTTTCCACTAAGGTCAGGTACACGGCAGGAATGTCCGTTATCACCACTGCTATTCAACATAGTACTAGAAGTCCTAGCCTCAGCAATCAGACAACAAAAAGAAATTAAAGGCATCCAAATTGGCAAAGAAGAAGTCAAACTCTCACTCTTTGCAGATGATGGGAAAATATATGTGGAAAAAAACAAAAGACTCCACTCCAAATCATCTAGAATTTATACAGGAATTCAGTAAAGTGTCAGGATATAAAATCAATGCACAGAAATCAGTTACATTTCTTTATACCAATAACAAGACAGAAGAAAGAGAAATTAGGGAGTCAATCCTATTTACAATTGCACCCAAAACCATAAGATACCTAGGAATAAACCTAACAAAGAGGCAAAGAATCTATACTCAGAAAACTATAAAGTACTCATGAAAGAAATTGAGGAAGACACAAAGAAATGGAAAAATGTTCCATGCTCATGGTTTGGAAGAACAAATGTTGTGAAAATGTCTATACTACCTAAAGCAGTCTACACATTCAATGCAATCCCTATCAAAATCCCATCAATTTTTTTTTTCCAAAGAAATGGAACAAATAATCCTAAAATTTATATGGAACCAGAAAAGACCTCTTAAAGCCAGAGGAATGTTGAAAAAGAAAGCCAAAGTTGGTGGCATCACAATTCCAGACTTCAAGCTCTATTACAAAGCTGTCATCATCAAGACAGTATGGTACTGGCAAAAAAACAGACACATAGATCAATGGAACAGAATAGAGAGCCCAGAAATAGACCCTCAACTCTAGGGTCAACTAATCTTCGACAAAGAAGGAAAGAATGCCAATGGAAAAAAGACAATCTCCAACAAATGGTGTTGGGAAAATTGGACAGCCCATGCAAAAAAAACGAAACTGGACCATTTCCTTACACCACACACGAAAGTAGACTCAAAATGGATGAAGAACCTCAGTGTGAGAAAGGAATCCATCAAAATCCTTGAGAACACAGGCAGCAACCTCTTCAACCTCAGCCGCAGCAAATTCTTCCTAGGAACATCATCAAAGGCAAGGGAAGCAAGGGCAAAAATGAACTATTGGGACTTCCATCAAGATCAAAAGCTTTTGCCCGGCAAAGGAAACAGTCAACAAAACCAAAAGACAACTTACAGAATGGGAGAAGATATTTGCAAATGACATATCAGATAAAGGGCTAGTATCCAAAATCTATAAAGAACTTATCAAACTCAACACCCAAAGAAAAAATAATCCAATCAAGAAATGGGCAGAGGACCTGAACAGACATTTCTGCAAAGAAGACATCCAGATGGCCAACAGACACATGAAAAAGTGCTCCACATCACTTGGCATCAGGGAAATACAAATCAAATCCACAGTGAGATACCACCTCACAGCAGTCAGAATGGCTAAAATTAACAAGTCAGGAAATGACAGATGCTGGTGAGGATGCAGAGAAAGGGGAACCCTCCTACACTGTTGGTGGGAATGCAAGCTGGTGCAACTGCTCTGGAAAACAGCATGGAGGGTCCTCAAAAAGTTGAAAATAGAGCTACCCTATGACCCAGAAATCACACTACTGGGCATTTACCCTAAAGATACAAATGTAGTGATCTGAAGAGGCACGTGCACCAGAATGTTTATAGCAGCAATGTCCACAATAGCCAAACTATGGAAAGAATCTAGATGTTCATCAACAGATGAATTGATAAAGAAGAGGTGGTATATATATACAATGGAATACTACGCAGCCATCAAAAGAAATGAAATCTTGCCATTTGTGACGATGTGGATGGAACTAGAGTATATCATGCTTAGTGAAATAAGTCAATCGGAGAAAGACAATGATCATATGATCTCCCTGATATGAGGAAGTGGAGATGCAACGTGGGGGGTTAAGGGGGTAGGAGAAAAAGAAATTAAACAAGATGGGATCGGGAGGGAGACAAACCATAAGTGACTCTTAATCTCACAAAACAAACTAGGGTTGCCAGGTGAGGAGGGTAGGAAGAGGGTGGTGGGTTTATGGACATTGGGGAAGGTATGTGCTATGAAGTGTGTAAACCTGGCAATTCGCAGACCCGTACCCCTGGGGCTAATAATACTTTATATGTTAATAAAAAAAATTTTAAAAAGATGTCTATGACTAATAAGCATACTATTTTCTGTTTTACTCACACTTGCATCATACATCCCTGTACTTCCTTGAATTATAAAATGGGGTGATCAGTTCAAGGCTCACTTTTCCTTATAAACTATTATTTTAGAAAATATCATAAAAAGTTATAATAAATGGAATTTGAAACAAACATTACATAGTGTTAATACTCTATTTTTCAAGAGTACAAATGCAGTGTATCTGTGATATTCATAGGTTTGGACAAACTTAGGTATAAAAAGAGCAAAGTTTTCCACGTGAATTTAAAATCAGCTCCACAGGACACTTTGACTATGGTTTCTTTATTAGATAATATTATTGAATCAATGATAAATTTCCTGGGTCTGCTTATAAAGTAGTATATAATTTAAAAGCTGCAGTATTTGGGAGTGAGGTCATAGGATGTTTGCAAAAGGCTTCAAATGATTCAGCAAACAGAGAAAGAGAGCAAGAGAAAAAATGTGTGAATATGAGTGAAGGTGTGTCTATACATCTTTTTTCATCATTTTGGCAGGATTGGGAATTTATAAAGTCAAATTCTAGGTAGAAAAGCTTAAACTATATATCCAGAATAATTTGTAAAAATTAGACCACTGTTATTTTTTTTTTTCCATTTGTTTGGAAACCTCTCCTAACTGCACATCACAGAATTTGATAATGACAAGTGCCAGTGAGGTTTTTCATAATATACATTGAATTAGCAGAATACTATTATGACAAACTGTAGACAGTAAGTTTCCTACAAGTTCTGGGTGCAAATGTCTTGCTTTTTTAAAATATCTTTTTTCTGATATTGAAGAGCTAATGTTAGACAAATCACTTTTCATAATTTCCCACTGTGCTTTACATAAATCCATCTAAATAAAGTTGAGACTCTTATTTATATTAAGTTATGAATTATATGCAAATGGATATTTGACACATGGCCACATTATAATGAAAGCATACAAATCTAGGTAATAAATAAATCAGACTTTCTTGAAGTATGACATTGGAATAAGAAGGAACAACTGAAAAAACAGTCTGGTAGTATTGTCTTATGCTTAGCTGGAGCGTAGGACATAATATTCCAAAAAGCATTGCAACATTTATTGTTCTTTACAGGGCACTCTGTACATGGGGGTTTTTTGTTTTTGTTTTTGTTTTTTTTTTCCAGAGGGAATCTCAGATGTCTGCTGTTGAATCTCAATGTTCACGTTTGTAAATTAAAGACATTAGACTTAACTATTCCTTACTTAAAAAAAAAAAGAAAAGAAAAAAGAAAAAGAAGAAGAAAACAGAAAAATTCTATTTCTAGTATCTTTAATCCTGTGAATTACAGTAAGCATAGCAGGCTTATACTTGTTGTATGTGGACATCTTTATTAAAGATAAACAAAGCATAGGGGCAACTGAGTGGCTCACTGGATTAAGGGCCTGCCTTTAGCTCAGGTCATTATCCCATAGTCCTAAGATCTTAGCCCCTAGTATTCTCCCTGTTCACAGGGAAGTCTGCTTCTCCCTCTCACTCTGCCCCTCTTGCTCCCCCTCCCCATGCTCCTGCTTTCTCATTCTTTCTCTCAAATAGATAAGATCTTTTTTAAAAATTTAAAAAGTGATAAACTAAGCATATATTCCTTGAATGATGACTATGTGCTACACAAAACATTTTTCTTATTTCCTCTTTAAAACAGCTTTGTGAGGTCTGTTTTATTATTCATTATTTTATTATTTATTATTTATTTTCCAATTTAAAAAATTAAACTCAAACAAAAAGAATAATTGGCTTAAAATATCACAGTACATTAATGGAGGGCCTGTGATTTAAATCAAGATATATCTGGTTGCAAAATAAATAAAAGCATGGAGGACAAGGGGAGATGGAGAGGAGAAGGGAGTTGAGGGAAATTGGAAGGGGAGGTGAACCATGAGAGACTATGGACTCTAAAAAACAATCTGAGGGTTTTGAAGGGGCAGGGGGTGGGAGGTTGGGGGAACCAGGTGGTGGGTATTAGAGAGGGCACGGATTGCATGGAGCACTGGGTGTGGTGCAAATACGAGGAATACTGTTACACTGAAAAGAAATTTTTAAAAAAGCATATATTCCAATAATTTCTATAATACAAAGCCATCCCTCCCTTTAGGTTGTATTGCATCCACTGTATTTACTTCACAATTAGAAATTCATTCTTCTCTATCTAGTTCTGGAAGCATTTAATGTGTTTATTTGGCAATTATAGCAATAACTTAACTTCTTTTCCAGCTCATAGCACCTAACACAGTTTTGTACTAAGGGCAGCCATTAAATAAACAATTGATGATTAAAATAATTGTTTCCATTTCTATTTACCACAGGAGGCAGTGACACTCCTGATTATGTTTTAATGTTAACATTCAGGCAGTTTTAGATATAAGATGTCTTTATTTTTTTACAGTCCAGAGGTTTGAGTTTTTAAATATCAAATTGTCAGCCAGTCGCCAATCAACAAGTATACATTGAGCAAACTCAGGGTACATTATCAGAATCTTCAACAGTAATTTCCATAAAAATGTAAGCTTTTCCAAAAATGGATGAAAATGGTCTAAACCTGCCTTTCCCAACAGATCAGCACTTTTTGTATGTACTTATGTAGATGTTTATTTGAAATAACTGCATCATTTCTAAATCACGTTACCCCAATTCTCTGCATGTCCTTGAAATTCCTTTATCTTCCTCATCATTGTGCTGCATGTTCAGCCCTATTAGTTTTGAGCTTAATGCTGTGCAGTTTAGCTGGCTGATAAAAGCCTTATTGTAGTGTTTTTAATACCTACAGCGCCTCTGTGATTTTGCACAAATTAATTGTTCTTTTGTAGCTATTTTAGCTTTTTAGTACTTTGAAGCTGTTACTGAGGAGATAGACAAGGGGGAACTGTGGTTTACAGCACGACAGCTTAATTTACATAGGCAATGTGAAGTGGAATGATGAGGAAATTAAATCGAGAAAGAAAAAAAAGTCTGCATGATTGAAAAACATTTGTATTTGACCTGAGTGATCCAGCTTGAAAAAATACCTAAATGGAACTACACAGATGATTGCTGTGGCCTTCGCTTAAGTTTATTTGAATAATAGACTAAAAGACAGAAACCTCATATTTCTTTAAAAAGCAAAAACAAACAAGATTTCTGATTAACATTCAATTTGTGATTAACACTCAATTCGCGGTAAAGGATAAGGAGACAACTGATAATATTTGAATATTTTCCAGAAAGTGATTAAATAAATATGCTAGTCTATGTGCCAGTCCTATACAAGGGGATATAGAAAGAGATGTCTTTTCCAATCCATTCTTTATTCGGCGACTGTATTTTCACAACCCTAATGTTATCATAAGGGATCATGTATACTGTCATGTGGAATGTTTTAATACTCTTTTCATATCATTAGGAATTCTTGTAATACATTTTTTAAATTAAACAAACAAATCATGTAGGTCATTGAACTTTGAGCTAGGACAAAGGCATGAACAAAAGAAGCACAACAGTTGCCTTATAGGAGCTAATATAGTATATACATATAAAATAATGTAAGTATGGATATCCACTTACAAATTTAAAAACAAAAAACTTAAGGTATAAATAATAATATCAATATTAAATGATATAATTAATATGATGAAAGGCATTGGCGGTGCAGTTTATAGAATCAAGAAAGAAGTTAGGGTAAAAGAAACAATGGTGGGGGGTGGGGTTTCCTCTGTGTGACTTGGAGGTAGAGGGGAATAGAGAGATGACTAAGGCTAGGGATATGTTTCAGTGATCATCATTTTCCATTTTCTTACTGAAATGTTGTGTATGTTTTTCTAAATTTTGGGGCATGAGAGATAATCTTAATATCCCAGATATGGCTGGGATCCATCAGTTTAATTCATATTCAGTGTCATCATGATGAGCACTATAGTTTGAAGCACGATTATTTCTTAGTTATCTTTTGTTTCTAGAATGCTGGGACCCCTGTGGTACCGGTTCCATTATTTCCAGGATTATCAAAGAAGGTGAAGAAAGAGACAGTGTTGGAAAAGAGAAAAAAATGGTGGAAAGATAGAAAAGGAAAAAAAGACAAGAGGAAGCAGAATGAGATGGAGAAAGAGGAAAGGAAAGAAGGAAGGAGGGAGAGAAGGATGACGTGAAAGAGAGAGAGAGATAATGAGACACAGAGAAAGATGGAGAAATTTTACAGAAAGTTTGGCAGTGATTTGGCTAAGGTTGACAAGAAAATTCTGATATGGAGGTTGCTACATTACCTCATATGTAGGTTTTCAGTTTAATCTTAAATTATAATCTTACAGTTTACTATTTTCTTGACTCTTATTTCCCAAGGTTAGTCATTCTGAAGAGCAGTTAACAGCAGAGCAGGCTTACTGAAACAGATATGAAATTAAAGAAAGAAAAGCTGTCTAAACATCTATGAAACCCAAAAGTGTTGGTTTTAATGAATATTTGCTCTTAGGAGAAAGAAACTCATTTGATAATATTAATGGTTAGCCACTCAACTTTTCTAGATCTGGACATGGGACAAGTCTGTTAACTACTATGAAATACTTAAAGTATTGACTTAAAAATGGATTTTACTTATGAAGTGATTCTGTTTTTTCTTTTTCCTTTAAACTACAAGATGCATTTTACTAGTAGAATTCCCTGAACATTCTGATGCAAAATTTCTACATTTACTTAAACAATTTTCACAAAGTTGTGAATTTTTTAATATTCTATGTCATCGTGATTATACTTATCCACCATTATGAATTAATGATAAATATCAAATTAACAAAACAAGACTAGGAGTAGGCAAACTTTTTCTATAATATGCCAGATACTAAATATTTTATGTTTTATTATCATAAGGTCTCTGTCATAACTGTTTAACTGTATGATTGTAGCACAGAAGTAGCCACAGGCAATACCTCAACAAATGGGCTTGTCTGTGTTTCATTATAAGTTTATTTACAAAAACAGGAGGCATATTGGATTTAGCCCTCAGGACCTAGTTTGGTGACTTCTTTATCAACTATCTGTAAAATTCTCTGAAATTTTTATATATCTATAAGTGTATGTATTAATTTACTTTTATATTATTTCTCATTTGAGAGGTGCTAGAAGTCAGGTGTTAAAGAGAAAAAAAAATTTGAGATAATTGGACAGTCTGGAATTGTTAAAAATACAAAACAGTTTGAAATATGCAAACACTAAGCAGTTGTGTTCATTAGCCCAAACTACTGGTGTTCTTAACCATTTTATTTGCAACATTTTTATGTAACAAATATTTTTTCATTCATTACTCTGAAGTACTCATAAATCTTTTATGTTTTAACACTTTTTAGGATATTATGTTGATCAAGTATTTTATACCTACTTTGAAATTAGATCAATTTCCTATAATAAAGGACATTACTCTGTCGTTGATGTTTTACCATAAGTATGTTCCCTGTCTCCCTCTTCATTCCTAACATCCTGTCACCTCACCACCTTTATAACTTAAAAAGACCACCCACTTGTGAATGCTGTCTGCCTATGCAGGCTGGTGGGAATTTCAAACAGCCAAGCCTCTAGTTCACATGAGAAGCCCCATTCAAATTTCATCTCCTACTCAAAGTAAAAAATCTGAAACTATCCGTCACCCTTTTTGTTCTTCAGACTCCTATGTGAGCACTTTCCTTTCAGAAAATCTTCAACTTGATGTGAGCACTAAATGTATTTCATTTATATTTGTTGGTGAGTGATTTGAATCCTCTGACTCCACATCTAAATAAATTTTAGGATGGGTGACCATGCCAGCCTGTGGATTGACTTATCAAAACTGTTTTATGAAAATATCTCCTTATATCAAAGAATCTTGCACATGATTTTCCATCTGGTTGGGGCCCTTTTGCATCTGAGACTCAAATATTTTCTACCTCTTACTTTAGGTCTCTGTTCAGTCATCCCCTTATTAAGGAATATCCCTAACCACCCTCTATTAAACAATAATTTCTAAAGCTCCCTTGCCCCTTCTTTTTCATCAGAGCATTTGCCATCTTCTAATATATATTCTACATTTATTTATTTGTTTATTGACCCTTTTAGAATAGAGGCTTCATAAGGACACACATTTTCATCTGTTTTGTTTGTTGCTAAATCTCTAGCACCTAGAACATAATGCATAATAAATCCTAATATGCCCTTTGTAACTGAATAAGTCAATATATTCGTGTTGATGCTACATCTAATTTTTCTTATATAACTCTCCAATCCCCCTGTGGCATTCTAATATTATTCTGTATATTAAAATAAAAATAAATACATGGAAAGAAACACAAGATAGCTTTTAGATTTATGAGAAATTAAATATAACAATTCCCATCAATGTCACATTTATTTATTCTCCTTTTAGTAATGCAGGCATTTATTTTTTACATTTGGTTCCATAAATTATTTTCCTGTCATATGTATTTTTTAAAATATAAAAGTACTCAACTACTCCTAATATACCCTGTTCACTCCCATATCCTGTTTCATCTTCATATTAGCTTATTATTTTTGTTTCTGAGTGATGCTGGAGCAAATACTTTGAGTAATAATAATAATACCAAGGCTCTTTGCATATATCACTGAATTTATAATGTAATTTTATTGTATTTTATGAAATTAACGATGCCATCAATTATAAAATATACCATTATTATACACCCATTATAAAAGAAAAAGTTCTGTCAGTGAAAACATGACATACACTTTCATTAGGAAGTAATTATACTTACAATATTTTATATTTGTCAAGAAAACTCTTTTAGTTGAATTTGCATAAATTTAGACATAGATATAAATGTATACTATTGATATAGATATTAGTAAATACACTAGATAAGGTATCCCTAAAATATTTTCTTTGGAATCTAATTCTTCTAAATTACTTCTCTACTTAGGGTCATCTTATTTATATTTCTTCAGAAGATATTCTCTGTAAAATTGAGATGCAAAATTTCTACAAAAGTTTTTTTTTTTTCATTATTGTCAACTGAAAATTTTTTCCAAGCTGTTAACTCTCATTCTGCAAAATTTGAGGATGATAATTTATTTATTAGACCAGAAATTTTCATCAGAAGTCAACAGTCAAGAATCATGTTCCTTCTTCAAATGGTTTTTAAATTATGTATTGATTGAAAGTTAAGTGTTTACATTTATCCTTTTGTGACAAGAAAAGTACCATCCTTGGGCACCTTGGTGGCTCAGTTGGTTAAGCCACTGCCTTCAGCTCAGGTCATGATCCCAGAGCCCTGGGATTGAGTCCACATCGGGCTCCCAGCTCCACGGGGAGTCTGCTTCTCCCTCTGACCTTCTCCCCTCTCATGCTCTTTCTCTCTCTCTCAAATAAATAAATAAAATCTTTAAAAGAAAAGTACCCTCTTTTATGCATGTACAAACAATGGCAGTTACAAAATGGCTGCTCCTGGACAAAAACAAGGGAAATTCAGAGATGTCAAATGAGAACTCTTTGAATGGACTATCTATATCATATCACATGTCATTAATTTTAACAACCTAAAAGATCATATACTAAAACCCATGTAGGTAAGAAAATCAGGGCCTGCCGAAATTCAAATTAATTTGCCTAATAAGTAATCTAGAACTAATTTTAAATCCAGTACTCCTACCCTGGTAATTTGAAATAAATTGTGAATATGCTTAAATTATTTAAGTTTAAATTATTATGCAAGGATTTCTTTATATTTGGTCATGTGGTCCCAATGATTCTTCTTATAACTTTGAAATTCTACTTTTCCTACTGATGCAGTTCTTTTTTAAAAGCACAGGTTAAAGTATAAAATATAAATTTAACTTTTATTAATTGTATATCTTTTAATCTCAGTTAAAAAACGTATTTGACTAGAAAAATTGAAAAACCTATGTATTATCAATCTAGATGATTCATCTATTGGCAAGATGCAATCTTATAAAAATTTCAACTTTTGTTAAGTTGTTACCTAAGTAGAGACAATTTTGGATGCCATTCATTCATGGTTAATATTTTAAAACTTTAAAATTAGATGGGATTTTCCAGATATATAATCTCTAATATAATTTACCATTTTTTCAGGGCAGACTCTGTGAACAAGAAATGTTAATTAACTCTCTCAATGTTACACTGCTGGCTAGTATCTGCATCCAAACAAAATCAGAATCCTTCATACAAAGTTCACCTGTTCTTTCTACTACTTTGTGTTGGATGTATTATACCTATGGATTTTTATTTCTGTAAGTACAAGTATTTTGTATTCTTCCTCTAAATACTCCTAGTGCCTAACTCTATGTACTGTCATACAACAGGTATTCTCTGGATTGCCAAATAAATGAACATTATGACCATCTGATCCCAAGCAAGAGTTTAAAATAGAACAAAAACTTTAGAAACACCAACAAATTTTGTCTAGAACCAAATGACATCTGCATATGTGTGTGTGTATATATGTGTGTGTGTGTGTGTGTGTGTGTGTGTGTATAAAATCCTATATATATATATGTGTGTATATATATATACACACATATATATATAGGATTTTATTTGACAGATAGATTTATTTGACAGAGAGATCACAAGTAGGCAGAGAAGCAGGCAGAGAGGCAGACAGAGAGAGAAGGGGAAGCAGGATCCCCACTGAGCAGAGTCTGACATGGGGCTCGTCCCCGGACTCCTGAGATCATGACTGGAGCCGAAGGCAGAGGCTTAGCCCACTGAGCCACCCAGGCACCCCATCATCTGTATATTTTTTAAAAACATAGTATAGGGATTTTTTTTTGTCATTGCCTAAGTATAATAATAGTCAAACCGGTCAAAATATGGCATCTATCTATAGATATACATAGTGTGTGTTCATACACACAAATACACACACACATAATGAAATGTGGTTGAAGAGATGAAAGGCTGGTTCCTAGAACCTAAAAGTTCCTACATAAACCTCCAGATGCCCTAGAATATGGTGAAACAATAGGGTGGATGGAGTCTGGGATCTATATAGAGTAGTCCCCCATGTCCTCCTTAGCAGAAGATGTAATACACCATTAGGCTAACATTGACCTTCCGACCATACATCAGAAGGAGTATCATCTGCTTCTGGACCAGAGTTGACAATGGATAACTGAACTGTGGAAAGTAAAATCTGGAGAAGAGGAGACTACTATATAAAATGCATAAGATAGATATAAAGATATTCTCTCTATATAGCATATATATGTTAGAACATATATATGTTACATACATATAACTAGTTTGATTATTATTATGGTTAAACAATTAAAAAATTAAAACACTTTAAATGATAAATATGCTATTCCAATTTTAGCAATTGAAGTGACAGAACTATATATTTATACATATAACACTGTTTATGTGTGCACACATAAAGTATTGGTTTTGTTTTCTTTATGCCATTATTGGCTCATTGACTTGAACATTTCAGAATGTATATATTTTACTAAAAGCAGATAAAAACTGATTCTTTCCCCAAAATAATATTGAATCAAGACCATGACTTAATTTTATGTATTGTGTTTATGCACTATTCAACTTCCAAAGTTATTACCAATGTATTTAGTCCACATCAGTTAAAGAATCAAATCCCATTGCACAAGTATATATAATGCTTTTCTGTAACATAGTAAAATTTAAATTGCAGTGCCTTCCAATCAGACCATAAGCAATGTGGTAATTAAGCATTAATTTAGCAAGTTCATTTTTCTATTACACTGTTTTCAACACAAAATTAGTGTGTTAGTATTTCCATAGTTCTGAGGTCAAATTGAAAGAGAGTTTGCAAGAGTAACTATATGAAAACACCTTGAGCTAAGTGTAGTGGAGGTTGACTTTGAGACTCCCTTGGTCAAGCTTAAAAATTGGTCTCTTATTTAATCACAGTCAAAAGAAAAGGTAACAGTATTTTATTAAAAAATCTAAAGCATTAACATCTTAAAAATTTACAGCAGAGGCAGATGTTCAGGGAAAATATTAAAACTCTAACACTTTCAAAAGTTCTCATTCAATCTCTCTTATTTCTCCTACATTTTATGGTAAAATAATTTCAAAAATATACTTTTCTTAAATATTAAACCAATCTTAAGGTAATGTGCTATTTCAGTCTGATTATTCCTATCAGAGTATGAAGTATGTTGCATTGTCTTAAATATACATTTGTCAGGCCAGTTAACAAATTCTATGTTAAGCATAAAATAATTTGTTTGAGGGCACCGGGGTGGCTCAGTGGGTTAAGCCTCTGCCTTCGGTTCAGGTCATGATCTCAGGGTCCTGGGATCAAGTCCTGCACCAGGATCTCTGCTCCGCAGGGAGCCTGCTTCCTCCTCTCTCTCACTCTGCCTGACTCTCTGCCTACTTGTGATCTCTCTGTCAAATAAATAATTAAAATCTATTTAAAAAAATAATTTGTTTGATTGAAAAGTATGATGAGGAATAAAAAGGAAAAAGATACTAGAACTCCATGCATCTTGTAGATGTTGCTATAAAGTAGGAGTGGGAAAACTATAGTCTGTGATCCAAATCTGGCCCTCTGCCTATTTGCTATATTAAGTTTTATTGGAACACAGTCATGCCCATTCTTTTTAGTATTTGTCTACAGCTGCTTCCACACACATAATGACAAAATTGAGTAGTTAAGACACACATTCATGTAGCCCATGAAAATGAAACTATTTACTATTGGTTCTTAACAGAAATATTTTGCCAAGCCCATAGTGAGACCTTGAGAAAAAGAGATCTAAGGACTATAACTTTTTTGGACTTGAACTGCCTGTCACAAAATACAGCCATTTTATTCTTTCTAGAACACAACCCATGACTTTTCTCTATAGACGTTATTATGGACTGCTCTTCCTCCACTTATCTGAATAGCTTACGTACTCTTCTTTGTTCAAGTTGCTACACAAAACTCTTCCAGTCAGGTTTTCCTTACAGAACATACTTAAAATATTGTCTACACATTTTCTGCATTAATCTTTATCATATTAATTGACTTTTTTGTCTTTATAGCAATTGTCACCATGTTGTTGAACATAGTTAGATGCTCACCAGAGCTATTTTCTGTTCCCCTGGGTAAGAAGATCATATTTTTCAGTCTTCCTTGCACTTAATGAGTCCTTGAGTTCTGAAATAAAGGGAATAAAACATAATATATAGACTTGTCAAATCACTATGTTGTACACCTGAAACTAATGTAGCATTGTGTATCAACTTTACTTCAATTAAAAAGAGCAATAACATAATATTATTACACTGGCAACATTACCAGTTTTCTAATTGTAAATTTAGTCAAAGCAGGTTTCTTTTAATGACTTCAGGTATCTTTCCTACTCTGACCATCTCCAAAAGATTTTATCAAATATCTGGGAGGTAACTGTCCACATTCAAGTCTTGTCTGGATTTCCTGCCCTTGCTATTCCACTCTTCTGCTCCACTAGTTACTGGTATTTTTCCTCTGGATTTCATCATTCCTATCTGGTCAAGAGCTCACACATACCACTCAGCATTCTCTTTATCCTGACTATAGACCTCTTAAAATCTATAGACATTCTCCATATATTTCTGTAGCTTTTTTGGAGAACACAGAGAATTATGAGACACTTTCATGTAACTATGGGTCTATAGTAAATACAGAAGGGTTGTTTCAGGACTTCTCTACATGGATAGACCCTGCCAATGTCACATTCAGTTGATCATTAATGAATCATGTTAATCATGAATTAATGAATCATGGCAAGACGTGAGGGAATTCTAGTAAGTTGCTGATTTCCTCTGTCCCATCTGGGGGAAAAAAAAAAAAAAAGCAGCTCTGGATTCCTCTGCCCAGATTCCAAAATTTAGTTGAGAATTTTATCCTTCTTTAGGGGTTTTGACCTCATAGTGGGTGAGAAATACATTTCCAGAACTCCTGATGAATCTTCCTGAGCATCTAACTGTTTTTTTTATTTTTTTATTTTTAGCCTCTGCTTTTACCATATAGAATCTGATTTTCTCTGTGGCAGGAAAAACCTGCCTCATGTTTAGATCTTTTGAAGGTCAAAATCCAATAGTACCTCCTATTTTTCTCTGTATTTCTGTGTATCAAACATTCTTTCAGTGCATTGAGCACAGAACATTCTCTCCTCACATCTTCCTAAATGGGACTCATTATCAAAATGGGTTCCATTCTCAAAACATTTCTGAGACAAAAATAAATTATTAGTATCAAAACAAGAACAAAGAGTCTATGGCATTCACCCAACTAATATGAAAATCTCACCCATTAAGAAACAGTTTCATTAATCCATTGGGATTAACCTTAGTGTGAATTCTGTTCAGGATTTCAAAAACAAATAATAGCTGTAAATAAATTCCATGAGCCTTTTCTTATATAAATAAATATACTATATATGTATATATATATACATATATATGTATATATATATATATAGAGAGAGAGAGAAAGAGAGAGAGAGATAGAGGAGAGAGAGAGAGAAACAAAGAGAGAGAGACACATAGAAACAGAGAGGAAAATTGTGAATATGAAATAGAAATCAAGGAGGACATTCACAGAGCTATCGGACCCACAACTAAGCCCTTTTATGTGGTATATCATCTATACCTTAAAAACATCATTTGCAGTAGATTTTATTGCCCTCAAATTAAATGTAAGATAAAATATGGATTTGAAATTCCAATGAGGCCTGCCTGAATGTAAACACTGAACTTATATAGCCTCCAAATAATTAATTAAAAGTTAATCAAAATGACAAATTTAATTCAATGTAATTTCTTAAAATTATAAAATATTATTATATTTTAAGTCTAAGAAAATAAAATAAAAATCAATCATTTCATTTTAAAGGAATATATCAAAATTTCACATGCATTTAAAATAAAATATACAAATTTCAGGATTGTTTTTTCCAGCACTTTGGAAAATGCCAATAGTATTTTGATCAAGATGGCATTGAAAATATACAATCCTAAAATTTGTATGGAGCCAGAAAAGACCCTGAATCACCAAGGAAATGATGAGAAAGAAAAACAAAGCTGGGGTCATCTTGTTTGCCTGATTTCAAGCTTTATTATAAAGCTGTGATCACTAAGACAGCATAGTACCAACACAAAAACAGACACATAGACCAGTGGAACAGAGTAAAAAGGCCAGATATGGACCCTCAACTCTATGGTCAAATAATCTTTGACAAAGCAGCAAAAAATATCCAGTGGAAAAAAGACAGTCTCTTCAATAAATGGTGCTGGGAAAATTGGACAGTTATGTATAGAAGAATGAACTTGACCATTCTCTTACACCATACACAAAGATAAACTTGAAATGGATAAAAGACCACAACGTGAGGCAGGAATCTATCAAAATCCAGGAGGAGAACATAGGCAGTAACCTCTTCAACATCAGCCACAGCAACTTCTTTCAAGACATGTCTCTAAAAGCAAGGGAAACAAAAGCAAAAATGAACTTTTGGGACCTCATCTAGATCAAAAGCTTCTGCACAGCAAAGGAAACAGTCAACAAAAGAAAGAGGTAATCCATGGAATGGGAGAAGATATTCACAAATGACAGTACAGACAAAGGGCTGATATCCAAGATCATAATGAACTCCTCAAGTTCAATACTCCAAAAACAGATAATCACATCAAAAAATGGGCAGAAGACATAGAAATGGCTAACAGACACATGAAAAAATGTTCATCATCACTAGCCATCAGGGAAATTCAAAACTACATGGAGATACCATCTTACACCAGTTAGAATGGCCAAAATCAACAGGACAGGAAACAACAAGTTTTGGAGAGGACATGGAGAAGGGGGGGGCCTCTTACACTGTTTGTGGGAACTCTAGTTGGTGCAGCCACTTTGGAAAAGTATGGACGTTCCTCAAAAAATTAAAAATAGAGCTACCCTATGCCCCAGCAATTGCACTACTGGGTATTTACCCCAAAGATACAGATGTAGTGAAAAGAAGGGCCATATGTACTGCAGTGTTCATAGCAGCAATGTCCACAATAGCCAAACTTTGGAAAGACCGGAGATGCCCTTCAACAGATGAATGAATAAAGATGATGTGGTCCATATATACAATGGAATATTACTCAGTCATCAGAAAGAGTGAATACCCAACTTTTGCATCACATGGATGGGACTGGAGGAGATTATCCTGAGTGAAATAAGTCAAGCAGAGAAAGTCAATTATCATGGTTTCACTTACTTGTGGAACATAAGGAATAACATGGAGGATATTAGGAGAAGGAAAGGAAAAGTGAATTGGGGGAAATCAGAGAGGGAAACCAACCATGAGAGACTGTGGGCTCCTAGAAACAAACTGAGGGTTTTAGAAGGGAGGGGGGTGGGGGTATGGGTGAGCCTGGTGGTCGGTATTAAGGAAGACAAGTATTGCATGGAGCACTGGGTGTTATACGTTAACAATGAATCTTGGAACACTACATCAAAAACAAATGATGTATTGTATGGTGACTAACATAACACAATAAAAATTTTTTAAAAAGAAAAATGAAAATTTTAAAGAAAAAAAATAAAATATAGTATGGAGGTTAAGAACTTTGGCTTAACTGATCTAAATCCTTATATTACCATTTGTGTAACCTTGGGGAATTACCCAAGTTCCAAAATTATTCTCCTTTTTAATACATGGGAATAATAATTTTGAAATATCTGGATGAGATATTAAGTGTACGTTTTTAAGGTATCTGGCACATAGGAAACACTCCATCAATATTAACTACTGATATTATTTAGCTCAAGTAACAAACCCTGAAAGTTAATCTATTCCAACATACCAGTACTTAATTTCTTACTCTGTCCAATGATACTTCCAACCATGTAGACCCTCTAATAGGCAGATGCTTACTCTCTAGGTGGTGACCATAGTGAATGACATCGTGGATCGGAACAATGTCATCATCCCATGTCACATATGTCTTCAGAGCTCTCCTCCGATCCTGACTGAGTCAGCAGTTGATTATAAGTTCAACTCCAGGACCTTTATTTATTTGTTTATTTATTTTTATTTTTGTTTTGTTTTGTTTTGTTTGCACTTTTTTTTTTTTCATTTAAGGATATTTCCTTGATATTCCTTCTCTATATAAAAGCATAATGTAGTCTATGTCAGTTCAATATGTGTTTACCCTTTCTCCAGGACACTTGCTTGGCCTTTGGTGAAATTCCTACAACATGTAGAGTATTCCAAAAAAAACTTTTATTCCAAAAGTAAAATTTAAAAAATATATATATATACATATATACATATATATATATTTTTTAAGATTTTATTTGTTTATTTGACAGAGAGAGATCACAAGTAGGCAGAGAGACAGGCAGAGAGAGAAAGGGAAGCAGGCTCCCTGATGAGCAGAGAGCCTGATGTGGGACTTGATCCCAGGACCCTGAGATCATGACCTGAGCCCAAGGCAGAGGCTTAAACCACTGAGCCACCCAGGCACCCTAAAATATATTTTTAAAAAGATTTTCAAACTCCCTTAAAAGAGGAAAAGATCTTTCTCATCAAGATGCATGAATCAGATAATAGCAGTAGTTCTCATTGAAGTGCAAGTGGCAGAAGCTCAGCCTGCCTGTATTGTTCCTCCCTGCCTGGCAACTGAGTAGCCCAAGAGACACAGCTTTAAAACCCTTGCTCTCAGCCTACTTCTGTCTTTCTTCCTAGCTTTCTGCTGTTTCTTCAGTTTCTTTAATATTATTACAAAGAACAAAGAACTCTCAAACTGCCTCTGATTAATTCAAATATAAGGGAATGGAGACATAAAAATGCTGACCTTATGCATTAACTAAAATCTATTTTTCAGTTTAAGTGATCGTCATCAATTATATACTCATATTTCTATTTATCTTAATACTATTTTTATTAGGGGTAGACAATTTTATATTCGACAAACAATGTATCACTTTGAAAATGTTTTTTTTTTTCTCCATTGGTCATAATCCTATAATTTTTGAAGCTTGTATTGTGACTGAAGGCAACTTGTAAAATATTTCAACCTAACTTCCCCTGCCAATATTCAAAAAAGCAATGCTTCTCCAAGAATGGGAAAATAATTCTCTCCGTTCTGAAATGTTTGTCTTATTAAACAAAAAATATCCAACAACATGATGACTCATTAATTATTTTTATCTGCAATGGTGAGAAAATGCTAATAAATAGAGATTTCTGAAATCTGCACTCTATCCCAGTGCTGAAAAGCAAGCATGCTGCTTTATACTTCACAATAAGGAGATGGCATGATTAAGCAGAGCTTATGTGTTCATAATATTTTACATTCATCAATGTTTTGTTTACAGTGTCTAATTTTATCTTTAATATAACCCTTTGATATAGATAGCATGTACATTAATATTCTAGTCTGAGAAATAATGAAATTGAAGTCCATACAGCTTAAGTGGCATGCTTAAAACCACGCATCTGCTAAAGCATGACACTTCAGTTACCTTAATCTGTATCCTTGTTCCTTCTACTAAGCGCCCTGCCAATTAAATCTTACACATTCAGCTAAATATAGATAAGCTTCCAAGGTCAAAAAAGGAGGAGGTGATTAAATGTACTATTTAACAGTCCATTTAAGGGAAATATGTTTTTTTACTTTGTTAAAGACAAGAGTAGCTTATTGAGACTGAGAAGAATGGGCATTAAGGCAGAAAACTTATTTTGTTAATAATATCAAATAATTATAGTAGAGAAATATTTTTCTAAACAAAGGGTTTTACCAGAGCTTTATATAGAAAGCCATATATCTGTTCAGTTTTGTTTTTTTTTAAGTTTAAAGGAACAATCAAATATCTGTGTCATTAATTTCATTTCATCAGCATTTATTTACATCCTCCTCTAAGCCAAGTACTGAACTAGGGGCTTTGGATTAAAGATTAATAAATTCTAGCCTTTTGTGGAGGATTTTGTGAATGAATTGCCAACAGTTGAATCTATAATCCTGTTCCTTCTCTTAACCATAGAGCAAGATATATCTGATCTTTCTAGCCTTTAGGTGTGGCCATGTGGCTAAGTTATCCACAGTGGAATGTGAGTGGAAACAGTGAGACTAACCATTTCTATCCACAGCTAAGGGGATTCCCACAATGTGGGAAATTCAGTGCTAAAATCAGGAAAGACCCATGTAAACTGAATTTAGTCACCTAAATGGAAATGGTGTTCCTATTTTCAAGCCTGGTCTCTAAGAACCTCACATATGAACTTCTCCATGTTCTTTTCTGTTTCTAGCAGACTCTCATGGACATAGCTATGGTGACCTTAACAGTCATAGCTTTGCAACGCTAAAACCTCTGTCAGCCTGGGTTCCTGTGTGATCACATATAGCAAAACCACCACAGATGAGGTCTTAAATTCAGACTCCCTAGGCTAGACTTGTTTTTATTTTTTAGTTTTTTTTTTTTAAGACTTTATTTACTCATTTGAGAGAGAGAGAGAGAGAAAGAGAAAGAGAGCAAGAGCAGGGGGAGGGGCAGAGGGAGATGCAGGCTCCCCACCAAGCAGAGAGCCATCCCAGGCCATGAACTGAGCCAAAGACAGATGCTTAACCTACTGAGCCATCCAGGTGGCCCTCCAGCCTAGACTTGTTGTAAATGATGACAATGAACTTTTTACAAAGTCCTTAACTTCTGTGTGTCCACTTTTTAACCATGTCTTATCTTTTCAAAATAAGATAAAACTCCTGATCTTGAATTACTTAAAGTCGTAAGTAACAAATACTAGGGGAAAGGAGAGTAGTCTATAACAAAAAGAGAATTAAAAGAGTAACAAGTTGAACTTTGTGTTTAGTGATATTTAGAATTAAAATAGAAACGTTTTTATGGTATATTCAAGTACATTCCTAGAGACACATGATTTCTTAAATAGATGATGGATGTAGCTAATGATTACTCCTTGACCCAATGTTTCAGTGAGATTATCACAAAAAACTACAATTTTTGTCTAGATTTTTCTTTAATAAGTGGAAAATGGAAATGGAAGAGTTGAAATGACCCTCTACAGTGAAGATATATTATTTAATTCTTAACATTAAAGCACAGTTAAAATGAAAAAAGGTTTATTTAAACAGTCTCATTTCATAAAACTCCTGTTCTTTGTGATCTATGGTTCTTTTATTGGCAGCACAAATAAAAGGAGAGTTTTATCGCTTTAAAAAATCATTAGTCTTGGAGAGTGGTTGCACCAGCTTGCATTCCCACCAACAGTGTAGGAGGGTTCCCTTTCTCCGCATCCTCACCAGCATTTGTCATTTCCTGACTTGTTAATTTTAGCCATTCTGACTGGTGTGAGGTGGTATCTCATTGTGGTTTTGATTTCTATTTCCCTGATGCCGAGTGATATGGAGCACTTTTTCATGTGTCTGTTGACCATCTGGATGTCTTCTTTGCAGAAATGTCTGTTCATGTCTTCTGCCCATTTCTTGATTGGATTATTTGTTCTTTGGGTGTTGAGTTTGCTAAGTTCTTTATAGATTCTGGACACTAGCCCTTTATCTGATATGTCGTTTGCAAATATCTTCTCCCATTCTGTCAGTTGTCTTTTGGTTTTGTGAACTGTTTCCTTTGCTGTGCAAAAGCTTTTGATCTTGATAAAATCCCAATAGTTCATTTTTGCCCTTGCTTCCCTTGCCTTTGGCGATGTTCCTAGGAAGATGTTGCTGCGGCTGAGGTCAAAGAGGTTGCTGCCTGTGTTCTCCTCAAGGATTTTGGAAAACAGCATGGAGGTTCCTCAAAATGTTGAAAATAGAACTACCCTATGACCCAGCAATTGCACTGCTGGGTATTTACCCTAAAGATACAAACGTAGTGATCTGAAGGGGCACGTGCTCCCAAATGTTTATAGCAGCAATGTCTACAATAGCCAAACTATGGAAAGAACCCAGATGTCCATCAACAGATAAATGGATAAAGAAGATGTGGTATATATACACAATGGATTACTATGCAGCCATCAAAAGAAATGAAATCTTGCCATTTGCGATGATGTGGATGGAACTAGAGGGTATCATGCTTAGTGAAATAAGTCAATTGGAGAAAGACAACTATCATATGATCTCCCTGATATGAGGGAGAGGAGATGCAATATGGGGGGTTAAGGGGGGAGAAGAGTAAATGAAGCAAGATGGGATTGGGAGGGAGATAAACCATAAGTGACTCTTAATCTTACAAAACAAACTGAGGGTTGCTGGGGGGAGGGGTGTTGGGGGGGTGGGGTCATGGACATTGGGGAGGGTATGTGCTATGGTGAGTGCTGTGAAGTGTGCAAACCTGGCGATTAACAGACCTGTACCCCTGGGGAAAAAATATATTATATGTTTATAAAAAATAAAATTTAAAAAAAAATCATTAGTCTTGGAGAGTTTTTTTTTTTTTCCAGCAAACTAGGTAATGTACTAAGGAGTACAACTTATTTTTCCTAATGCTTACCATCCCTTCACACTAAGAACTATATAATTCTCATATTACTTGTCTCATAAAGAAAAGCTGTCTTTAGATATGTTGGATATCAGGATATGCTTCTTATAATTGAGCAACTTTAGTTCCTCTAATTATTTTCATAACCAGGGGAATTTGATTTATTTTATTTTCAAACAATATGGAGATTGTCAGTAAAATGTTGGATTTCTCTTCTGTAACCAGATACAACCCCACAAAATTTGATTTTGTTTTTTAAGAAGAGACTTTCATAAAGACCTATTATCAAAAAATGATTATAAGTGACCTAAGAATAAGACTGTATGGACCTCTGACAATTTAAAATACTAATTAATTAAGAATTGATCCATCATTACCTCATATAATCACTTTCCAAACAATGTTTGGTCAAGATACAAAAAATGATGCTGGTATCTCTTAAACAGTGTACTACTAATGGTTGATTTGCTCTGTCAAACTCCAGATATTTGTTTTCCTCATAATGAGGAAATATGGACTATGAAATTATTAATATATGAGTGTTTTCTTGGAATGCTAAATTCATTAGAGATTTATGTAAAAAGAAAACTAGGTATGGAGAAACTTTTTGGAACAATCAAATAGTTACTGATATACTTTCCTCTTTATCAATTATCTCAATAGAATCCTTCAGTGAACATTACTTTCATAAAATATGTTTTCTCTTCAAACACAGTTTCTCTCAATACATATGAGGTAAAACTTGCATGAGAATGAGTCCAGGTAGTGCATGAGAGTGAGCCAAGTTTTTATATGTATAACTTATGTCCCTCGTGATTTTCTCTGAACTGACTAGGTCCTTGTATATGCTACGTACTATATCAGAATATAAATAATACAGCAAAATGCTTTGAACTGTTTTCAAGTTATAGAAATTATTTAAGAAGCAGAAGATAAAAATAAGGATAGCATATCAAGATATGTGGAAGCTCAAAAATCTCCAAAGAATAACACTGATAAGCTGAAAAAGTAACCAGTATGTTATCAATTAAAATAGCAAGAAAATGTAAAAAAATCATTAAATTGCAATAATAAGTTCAATACAAAAATGATTACATAGGTGAAGACATAAAAGCCTACTTAGTTTGGGGCTGATGAAAATAGTTTATTATAATTAGTCTGGATCAACAAATATATTTACTAAAATAAATCAGTATTAGAAAATATAAAAGTAGACATTATAACTTTATATTGAATACAAGTTTCTCTTTCTTTCTCTCCCTTCCCCCATATATACCATGATAAGAATGTAAAATTCAGAAAGATTAACTAGAATAAAGAGCTCCCAGCTGGCAAACTTATATTACCATACTTGAAAAACAGTATTCTATATTTGCTAAGAAATTATAGATATTTTAGGTAGAAATTTTTAATTTCATCTAAAACTTATATATGTTAGGAAGAATAACTCATAATCTGAAAAATGATTGTTTTATTATACATCTTTTATAAAATAGACTGTGTTAGTAAGGCTTCTTAAATTCCAATTTCCTTTTTGTCATTTAATTCTTCCTAACAAAATCAGCCAACATAGATATAAAAATATCTCTACAATATGAAAAGTTGAATGGTCTCTGAAACAACTGTTGTAAAAGTTCTTCTGCATATGTGCCTTATAAAATGACTGATCACAATAGTTTATCTTATGGATATGATCTAGAGTGCCATATCATTTAGTAAACCTCATCTTAAGCTCTAACAAATATATTTCACTGGGTTTAGCTTCATTATGTCTAAATTGACCCTCCATAAATTAAAATACAATTAAATCACAGGTAATTCTACTAATATATATGATAAAAGATCTAATATATAATATCATTATTAACAAATAATGATATTTGGGGGGAATGTGAAATGAAGCTTCTTTTATTACGGAGAGATGTTTCTATAAATTAACTGGTTAAATTATATGTAAACTTAATAGATTTTATATAATTTAATATATATATATAAAATATAATTTAATATAGTTCATGGTTGAAATATTGGCATAAGCTTGTTAGTTAGCAATGCGAATTTACACATTCTCTCTCAAGAGTGTAGTATATTTTACTACAAGAAAATTATATATAAAACTAAAATACCAACATAAATACTGAAAAAGATGAAAGGTGTGGGAATTTTTCTGAAAAATTTATATAGTCAGGCAGGATAACAGAAATCTAAGAAACCATTTTCTTCTTAGAAAACAATGTGTTTTCCTGAATTAATCTAGATAATTGCCTTAATTTTACTCTGATTTTGTAGAAATATAATGGGATTTTGGGAATCATTTATGCACATAAATTAATTTTAAAGGAAAAACAGATCTTTTTAAAATTCAATGTAATGCTTTAATTCAGAATCTTTCTAAATATTTTATCTTTTCTTTTTAAAGATTTTATTTATTTATTTGTCAGAATGACATAGAGAGAGAGAACATGCATCAGCAGAGGGAGAAGCAAGCAGAAGGAGAAGCAGGATCCCTGCTTAGCAGGGAGCCTAAGGCAGGACTCAATCCCAGGACCCTGGGATCATGACCTGAGCCAAAGACAAACACTTAACCAACTGAGCCACCAAGGTGTCCCAAATATTTCATTTTTTTAAAAGATTTTATTTATTTATTTGTCAGAGAGAGAGAGAGAGATTAAATCAGGGGGAGCAACAGGCAGAGGGAATAGGAGGCTCCCTGCTGAGTAAGGGGCCCAATGCCAGACTCAATCCCAGAACCTGGAGATCATGACCAGAGCTGAAGGCAGACACTTAACTGACTGAGCCTCCAGGCGTTCCAAATATTTTAACTTCTTAAAAATATGTTTGGGTAAAAGAACAATATTTTTATTTAAACACATTTTTCAAACAAAGCAGTCAATAAGAATTTTAAATCTCCTGAATATTTGGACATTATGTTTTTGGACAGTGAATAATTATGGTTGTTAAATTATTATTTTAAGGGAAAAGAGGATTGCATTCTGGCTCTCATTTTTATTGAACTTTTTTTTTCTTTAAAATGAATTGTCCTTAATATAACCTCAGTTCCTCAACACTGACTAATCCTCTATGGCTAATCTTCTACATGTAGATGTAGAGCAAAACAAAGTAAAAGAAAACAAAATCAGCATTACCAGTAATAAAATAAATTTATTTTCTAGATATCTTATAATAAATATGTTTGAAACAAAGAAAAATTTTACAATATAGAGTCCATGTTGGTAGCAATGGAAAAATATATAAGTGACTAAAATGATTTGTGTTTCTCATAAAACAAAAGAAATTAATAGAAAATGTGGTTTTGAACTGAGATCATTATCCAATGTGCTCTTCTAGGGGCACAAGTGACCTCCTGCTTGCCTCCTATTCTCTTGATTTGTTAACCACCTATTTGTAAGCAGCAGCATTTCTAATCCTGACCTCAGGAGATATTACCAATTGCTTAGAAATAGGAAAAATTCTACTTTCCTGCTCCCCAGCTAAATAGATAAATGGGCAAGTGTCTGAAGGATCTGAAGGATTTACCTTTTTGCTAAGCATGCTTTGCTAGACTTTCTACCAAAATCCAGCCATTTGTGTTTAGATGTATATTTGCTTCTTTACGGAGAGATAGTTCTTTTCCTCCTTTCTGATAAGATTAATAGATCCAATTAGTCATGCTCCTTTAAAGGCAAAGAAAGTTTGCCTTTGATGGCTAGAAACTCAAGACAGGTATGTTTCAAAGCAAGGCGTAATAGAATGGAGATGATAAATCTTGAGTGCTACTATGCAGATGACAGAGTGCCTAAGGTAAAATATTAGAGTGAGGTGGTGTGTTACAGCTTTAAGAGCACAGGGAAAGGAAACACCAGCTCCACATCACATGACCTTAAGAATAGTAAATAATGTTTCTGGGGTTCTTCCAGTCAAATGAAAAATATATATATATTCTGCTTTGCACATGATTATAACCCCAAACTTCTAAGCCAGTCTGCCTGGGTTCAAATACCAGTTCTACTACTTACTACCAGTAAGACCTGAGGCCCCTTACTTAAGCTCCCTGTAACTCAGTTTCCTTCTCTACAAAATGAAATAATAAAATATTTAATGAGTTAAAGGATTAAATAAGTTAATTCATACAAAGTATTCAGGAGAGTAGCTGGCACACATTAACTACTCAATAAATATTATCTATTTTATGACAGATCTTGGTAAGGAAATTTCCCAAAATTCCTTTTAATTCATGATCAAAGTTTCTATGAGTCTGAGAAATTAATAAAATATAAGGGGACACTTCTGGAGAGTCAAAGGGAGTGGTCATCAAACAAAGAATTATTGATCAAGTTTGTCTTCTCAGTTTTTTGCCTAGGCATAGTTTTAACTTTGACGATGATGGAATGATACACTGACTTAAATTCTCCAATATTGCTGTATTCAAAATGACTTTATGCTCTAGAGATGAAAATGCTGTGGTTGAGCTTTTGCTAAACTGTAATTTCAGTGCAGTGCAGTTTCTTGGGTGATTTCAGAAATCACAATAGGCTTCTACCCAGAATCTCAAGGTTACATACATACAAAAGCTGAGATATAGAAAAGTTATTTTATTTTCTTAAATTTCATTGAATTTGGTTTCTTATAATGTCATAATGAAGTTTTAAGACATTATGTTATTTAGATAACACAAGTTCATAACATGAGTTAAGTGTTTTATTTCCTAGCCAATGGGCACAGTCAGTGGCCTCATAGAATTTAACTTACCCTAAGACATAATTTTAAATTGTCTTTAGCTATAATGAGCATATTTCTATTCCTCATGAATTCCAGGAGATGCTTATTCAATAGGTTTGTAATGGGACCTAAGCACATGTATTTTTTAGCAGGTCCCCAAAAATTTATCATCTGTACCCCTGGTTAGAAACACTGACTTATTTGATTTGCTTCAAATCTACTGAGACCTTATTAGATATAGCTTACCCATGTCTACATTAGAAGCAGCTTAACTATTTTTAGTTCTGTTATATATACATAATATATATATAGATAATCTCTATCAGTTTTCTTCTCATGACTCCTGTCTATTGTCAAAAGAGACAGTGAGAAACTTTATTTTCCCCTTTTCACTCTGCATGCCATTGTTTTGATGTTCTGGAGCTATGGTCTGGAAGTTATAAATGTATGTTAGTGTGTCGAAGGACTGAAAATAATTATTTGTTTATAAGAAAAGCTCTATTTGGTAAAAAAGCATTTCATATTTGAAATATGTCACTAAGAAATAAAAGGAGGTTAAAAATGTCAAAAATACATTTTAAAGACAATATAGGGATGTATAAAACATCAGAAGCAACATTAATTTGAGATTAATTTATAATCGCGTTGGTAAACCATTTGGCCAACATGGAGATGGAATCACCAAAATCTCTTAAATTTGACACTGTACTTATGTAAATACACTTTGAAAATTGCTATAAATATTTCAAGAACCAGAAATAGCTAAACAACTATTAGATATGTTAGATGAAAACAATTGACTTGATTTAAAGTTATTATAAGACAGAAATAGTAGAAAGAGAAATTAAGGAATCAATCCCATTTATAATTGCACCAAAACCAATTAGATACCTAGGAATAAACCTAACAAATGAGGTGAAAGACCTGTACTCTGAAAACTAAAGCACTAATAAAAGAAATTGAAGAGGACACAAAGAAATGGAAAGATTCCATGCTCATGGATTGGAAGAACAAATGTCAAATATCTCTACTACCTAAAGTAATCTATAAATTTAATGTAATTCCTATAAAATACCACCAGAGATTTTCACAGAACTAGAACCAACAATCCTAAAATTTGTGTGGAACTATGAAAGACCCCCAAAAACCAAAGCAATGTTAAAAAAGAAAACCAAAGCTGGAGACATCACAACTCCAGACTTCAAGCTATATTACAAAGCGGTAGTCTTCAAGACAGTATGGTACTGGCACAAAAACAGACTCAGAGATCAATGAACAGAACATTAAAACCAGAAATGAACCCATAACTATATGGCCAACTAATCTTCAACAAGGGATATCCAATTGGAAAGTTTCCAATAGGAAAAATTGTCTTCAACATATTGTGGAGGAAAAATGGACAGCCACATACAGAAAAACGAAAACCCAACTGCTTTCTTAAACCATACACAAATATAAATTCAAAATGGATGAAAGACTTAAATGTGAAACAGGAAACCATCAAAATCCTAGAGGAGAACACAGGCAGCAAACTCTTTGACCCAGGCCATAGCAACTTCTTACTAAACAGGTTTCTAGAGGCAAGGGAAACAGAAGCAAAAATGAACTATTGGGACTATAGTCAAGATAAAACTATAATCAAGATAAAAACCTTCTGCAGAATGAAGGAAACATTCAACAAAACTAGAAGGCAACCTATGGAATGAGAGGAGATATGTGAAAATATTTTCAAATATTTGCAAATGACATATTTGATAAAATGTTAGTATACAAAATATATAGAGAACAAATCCAACACCTAAAAACCAAATAACCCAGTTTAAAAATGGGCGGAAGACATGAATAGACATTTTTTCCAAAGAAGACATTCAGATGGCTAACAGACACATGAAAAGATGGTCACCATCATCACTCATCATCAGGTAAATACAAATCAAAATTACAATAAAATATCACTTCACATCTATCAGAATGGCTAAAATTAGCAACACAGTAAACAGTAGATGTTGACAAGGATGCATAAAAAAGGAGCCCTCTTACACTATTGGTGGGAATGCAAACTGGTGTGGCCACTCTGGAAAACGGTATGGAGGCTCCTCAGAAAGTTAAAAAGAGAACAACCCTACATCCCAGCAACTGCACTACTAGGTTTTTACCCAAAAGATACAAAAATACAGATTCAAAGGGACACAAGCACCGTGGTGTTTATAACAGGGTTATCAGCAATAGCCGAATTATGGAAAGAGCCCAAATGTCCATCAACTGGTAAATGGATAAATAAGGGGTGGTATGTATATACAATGGGATACTACTCAGCAATAAATAAGAATGAAATATTGCCATCTGCAATGAAGTGGGTGGAGCTGAAGTGTATTAAGCTAAGCAAAATCAGTGAGTCAGGGAAAGACAAATACCATATGATTTCACTCATATGTGGAATTTCAGAAACAAACAAAAAAGATAAACATAGGGAAAAAAGAGAGAGGCAAACCATCAAACAGACTTTTATAGTTAAGAGAACAAACTGAATCTGTTGGAGATGAGGTGGGAAGGGGGATGGGTTAAATGGGAGCTTTCTGTAAGTGTTGAATCACTAAATTCTACACCTGGAACCAATATTACACTGTTTTTTAACTAACTGGAATCTAAATAAAAATTTGAAAGTATTAAAAAAAAAACACTCATTCTTAATTAGGCATATATAATATGTACTTTCCTTGGTAAATATCAAACAACTTTTCACTCTTCTAATTCTCTACACATTTGTGGCTGCTTTGCTTCATCATTCCATTTATGCACAGTGTGAAACTAAAAGGGCAAGCATAAAGAGTTTTAAAATACTATGGGTTTTCATTATGATCCCTACTCTGTCCTTTACTAGCCATTGGAAATTGAGCAATTGGTTTAACCTAAACCAAGTCACTTCATTTGTACAATGGGCAGGAGTACTAACGGAGACCCAACTGCCATATGTCTGATTTTAAAGTACTATTCAAACTAATAAATGGTTAAACAAATTATTTTATATCCTCTACCATCATAAGTATAGTACAAGTTCATCACAAGGTGATTTGAAAGATCAGGTTTCAATTTAAAATTCTCAGGACTCTCAGAATTCTATGCCATGTGCAGTGGAGTGGGGAAATTGGTCCTCAGTCCACCTCATTTTTCTTTGGACACATAGCTCTGCCTTAGATGACATTGGGCCTTTCAAGGCATGTGAGGGAACGTCAGCCAGAACCTTCACCCTCTAGCTACAGTTGTCTCAGCAGCTGCCACTTGGTCTTCACATGGACCTAGAGTTGTACACACCAACTCTGGCAGCACAGTAAGCATTTAGGAGAATTAAAACTAGGGAGCGTGGTTGTGGAAGTGGAAGTGGACGTTGGCATTTTGGACACACATTTAGAGTCTAGATTTACTCAGAGCATAGTCTGTAGTTGAAAAATGTGAGGGACGGGTAGTGATATACCACTGAGCCCTCAGACTTCCTACCTTGGAGAAGGTGTGTTCAGAGGAGGAACAGAATAGAACCTGATAAAATGCAGGTCCCAGGTTATAGATTATAGGTCCCCATAAAATGGGTAATAATCATATTTAACTCAAGTATGTTTTGAAAAAATTAGAATGGATGCAAAATTTTTATGATATTAAATATTAAACTAACATTTGATATTAAATATTTAGCAAGGAATTTTTTTTAGCACCTGGTTTATGTGGATATGTGTCCATCTTATTTCTGGATAACCATCCTTAAATATTCATATGTTTATTATAATATGGCTTATTTTCATCCTCTGTTATAAGAACTAGGACATGATGAAATAGAACTTGTAAGAAAATGTCTGGATTTTTATTTTGTAAGAAAATAGGCATAAATTTAATACTTTAAAGAATTTAGTGAACAAAATAAGGCTTCATACATTATATCAAAATGTTCTAATTGCCTGTTTAAAGAAAATAAACCATTATTGTTTATCCTAAATATATAGCTATGAGATCAAATTTGAAATAATTTATCAGAGCATGAGAAATTGCTTATTTATTTTTATTTTATGCTATTTTTAATTGGCTAAGTATCTTTATAACAAATTGTCTTATTGCCAATTCTGCTTTCTCTTTTTTTTTTAATATTTATTCATTTATTTGACACAGAGAGATCACAAGTAGGCAGAGAGGCAAGCAGAGAGAGACAGGGAAGCAGGCTCCCTGCTGAGCAGAGAGCCTGATGTGGGGCTCGATCCCAGGATGCTGGGATCATGACCTGAGCCGAAGGCAGAGGCTTTAACCCAATGAGCCACCCAGGCACCCCTTGCTTTCTCTTTCTATTATAAATTAATATAAATAATTATAATCTTTTTCAGACTATTCCACATTTTATTTTCCACATTTAAATATTTTACAAAAAAATATTTTTTTTTTACCAGTTAGGATGGGCTTAAAGCCACAATATTTATTTCTCATTTCTGCCCAATGCTTATGTTGATTCTCCAGTGGATTTGTTTTATTTCTCTCCACTTACAGATCCAAATTGATGGTTCACACTTCTGTTGTGACACAGAGAGATTTGCAAATTACATATCAGTTCCTAAAATTTCATTGGCAAACCAAGATACAGTGTCATAGCTAGATTTAAAATGTCAGAGAGATGTCATGACTATGTGGATTAGCTGGGTGAAGGCTAATATAGGCTGCACTTATCTGGATGGCTCCCCTGATTATGATTGGGTTTACTCATATCTCAGAGCTAAGCTCTGCCTCACACCTCTCTCTCTTCCTCTTCAGGGACATAGCCTGTTCAAGCATGTTCTGCTCTTAGTAGTGGTAGAAGTATAAGAAAGCAAACAGGGATATAAAAGTCCTTCTAACTTGAAACTGGCAAAATATTTTTATTTTATTCAAGAGGTCCAAGCAAGTCATATGGCCGAATACCAGTCCAAGGAGGAGGAAAATCTATTTTCCCTCTTTAGTAGGAGAAACTGTGACATCACATGGCAAAAGTCCTGGATACATGATTGGATGAACAGTGTCAATTGTTATTGCAATCTACCATACCTACCATCTTCTCAGGGACAAAGATTGGAAATATTTACTAATATCCCTTTACATACTACAGTGCTCTTCTTTCACATTGATTATAAATATTAAAATTACTTTACCAAGGTTTCAGCAAAAATCTTCCTAGTTAAATAAGTAGCAATACTTGATTTGAAGAATAACTCTTTGCATCTTGATAAGTAACATATGTATATAGAATGGGGGAAATGTTTCCTCATTCAGTACTTTTTAATTGCAAATGGCAAAAAAACTGACTTTCAAGGCTTTTACTCTGTGATGACCCTTTTGTCCCCCATGGTATCTTCTAAAATGGAAAATACAAAGAGTGGCTTTTGTGGGGACTCTTCTTTCAGAGTACATTCTTCTTTAACACTTGGTGGTGTGGAGATGCAGGACTTCTCATACAATCTGAGTATCAATTTTTTTTTTTTTTTTTTACCTCAGCTTAGGGGTCCCCTGGCAATAGAATTCCATTAATTATTCCTTAGATACTTTTCAGTATTTGTATCAAGTCAATTTTTATTCAACTTCTAATCAAAGGTGGGCGTATTTGTCAAATCATGGACTGGACTAATTGTGGCTTGGGGATTTCAATCTAGTAATAGGGACTCCGCCCATCTCTTGATCTCAGCTTTCTGATTTCTGCCCACGGGAAATTTGACCCCATGACCAAGGGATGGCTAGGCATATTTGCTATTTGCTTGCCTAAAGGTATTTTATCAGCATTTTTTTGGTAATTAAGGTAAACTTTGTAAGACATTTCAACTTTTATGGGCAGAAAGCTAGCTGGGAAAGATACCTGTCCCCATAGATGGCATAATCTCTAATGCCTGCTTCATTTTTGACAAAAAAGAAAATGAAGAAAGAAAGAAAGAAAGAAAGAAAGAAAGAAAGAAAAGAAAGAAAGAAAGAAAGAAAGAAAGGAAGAAAGAAAGAAAGAAGGAAGGAAGGAAGGAAGGAAGGAAGGAAGGAAGGGAGGGAGGGAGGGAAGGAAGGAAAGAAAGAAAGAAAAGAAAGAAAGAAAGAAAAAAAGAACCCTTCAAAGGGCAAAGCCAAGAGCTAATCACAAGACATATAATCTGGGTCACAGGAAGAAATATTTTATACAGCCTGGAGAATGGGACATCAAAACATCTGCTCAGCGGTATTTTAATTTTGCTATGAATCAGTAACTATTGTCTACCTTTAACTAGAATAAATCATAGTATTCATGACAATTATTTATCCCTCTTGGGCTACTCTATATTCTCATATTTTAGTTCTTAAACATCTAGGTCAAGAGCAGCACATCTAAACCAGATGTATAGATTACTGTGAAACCTAAGACTTTGAATCTACATCTTGATGGGATGAAACTTTTACAGTATCTTCCCTGAATATGTGCAAATGTGTTTTGCATGCAGAGGTAGGAAGTGAATATGAAAACATGACAGTAGAAAGTAGTTTGCATTATTGCTTACAGGCATTTACTTCATTACCAATAAAGAGATTTTATATATACATATCCTGGCCATTCCTACCCCTATGCAAGTGTATATCCCCTTGCCTTGTGGTCATGTGATTTGATTTTCTGGCTAATGGAAACTAAGAAGTAGAAGTAAGGTCTGCTACATCCAAGCAGTAGATTTAAAAGCCATCCGCATCCCTTTTTCCACATCCAAGGTAAAGACTACACTCCAAGTCTGGACCCCAAGTTGAAAGAAAAATGAATTAGAGCCAGAAAGCTGCAGCCAATATAGCCAACATACCACATGAGTAAGCTACAATTATTTTTTAACATGTGACACTAAAATTTAAGGGCTGTTTGTTACCATAGTCTTACCCAATAAAAAATAATACTCCTTGCCTCTTTAAAAAAAAAATAAAATCATCTATGCTAATAGGTGTTACTCTTCAGGTAAACTTGTCTCTTTCTATTAAGACCTCACCAAAAAAATTACAAATTGAAACTAACATAAACTAATAGCCTCACTTTTTCTTACGAGTTTTCTAATGTTACAGCTTTAGTAGGTACAAGAGTCCAAGTCCTCAGGTACTACAGAAAATACCAAAATTATTTTTTCATTAGTGTATGAAAATTATTTTCTGTTATAGAAAGAACTTTGCTTCTTTAGCCCTACTTAATCTCAGCCAATTTCACATTTTGGCACATATTATTTAGAATTAAAATAATATTAATTTGCATACTTGGCTAATTGGTATAAAAATATATAATAAATAATATAGAGAACTTAGTGATAACTAAGAAAGCCCAATTATAAGTGATCTTAAAATAGCCTGGATGTAGATATCACATTCCTTCATATCTGTTAAAGTTTCTTCATTTTCTGGTTTCTTGTAATTATCAATATATATTTTTAATATCTAAACACTTCATTCTACATTTCTGACTTAATAAATTTTATCTTCTATTAGATTCTATAGTACATTGACCATTCCATTTTTATGTTTGAACTACTCTATTAATTTTTCTCATGCTTATCTATGATTTTTTTTGTGCCTATGATAGAAAACTAAGCCTTCAAATTCAAGAGGAATATTTCTATTTTAATTTGCTTAACAAATTACTTGACTTTACAATATATAACTTGAATTATAACATACATAATATGTATAATACATATAATCTCAAATACTGAACAAGTACAAGACATTAACAGGAATTTTATTTGGAGATTTAGTCATGGTCTTTAAAATGGAAATATTAAAATCTGGTTCATAGGATGGTGCTACAAGAAGTCAATGAGATAATGTCTCTGATGTACAATGAGTCTTCAATTTTTGTAAGAACAAAATTATTTCCATTAAAAACAGTAATGTAAGTATAGTTCAGTTTGTGGTAGGAGGCCAAAACAGGGACTTTAAAGGTTAAGTCCAATTTTCAAAAACAGTTCAGGAGTTTCAGGAAGATCTGTACAGAGACCAAAACAACGATATAAAGATGGGGAATTAGTTTCAGGAAAAACCAGCAACTAGTACATGGCATACATGCATTCCCAATAATCTAAAACTTCAAGAGGTACTTGAGAATAATAGACTGGAAAACAAAAAGTGGTGGGGATTTGGGGAAAAAAAACTAAGGAACCAAGCAGATCTCAAAGGTAAGGACTGAGACACAAATTTAAATTCAAATAAAGAAATAAGCAAATGAAAAACATGTTTGCACATAGAAATCAGAAAGCAAGAAATTGGTCTGATACTGGGGATCTTGACAAGAGCCTGTATATAAGAGCCAGTAAAATAGTAAAATAGTAGTAAAATAGATTAGCTCATAACATTAGAAGCTACTGATCTAGATGTCCTTCTATTTTTACTGCTTAAAATAGTTTCAGTTTCAGAGATTAAGCTGATCATTACAATAATCTCTTATGCACATACTTACTGTCAAATGTAATCACTGGATAATGTGTCTTTGTTGATACACTCTATTGTAAATGCTTTTTTTTTCCTCATCTTGTTCAAATAAAGATTGTTCTAAAGACTTTAGATATTTCTGTCTTTTCTGTTTACATATATGCACATAACGTGTGTGAATTTTTAAGTTTGTATGTGAATGGTGAGAAAATCTGTAAGAGAGATTAAAAGAATGCATGTGTGTATGTTTGGGTGCATGTGTATATGAAAAAGAGAGAGAGAGATGAGCTCTAAAAATAACATGAGGTCACCCAGTCCACCCACCCTCCCAACGCATCAGTCTATACCGCAACAACTCTGAAAGTTCATTTGCCACCTCTAAGTTGAATATCAGAAAGAACAAGTTTAAGAGAAGCCTCTTCAATTTCTGAACAGTTCTAATTATTAAAAACAGCTTTCTGTTATAACAGGAATATCCTTCCTACAGTGTTCCAGAAGATCTTAGCTCTACACTTTGCAAGTACATGGATGTATTTTAATGTGGCAATTCTTAAAATATTGGAAAATCATGTTCATTTACCCATGTACCCTTCATATTAATTTCTTTATATGAAATAGTCCCATTCTTTTAAACATATTTCAATGTCACAATGTCATCAATTTTTATTTTCCTGAATACCATTCCTAGAATTGTCCTACTTAGTTTTTTCTATCCATTTTTAAACATATCTTTTTTTTTTTTTAATTGAGGTATAGATGACACATAATGTTACATTAGTTTTAGGTTTACAACACAGTGATTCAACACATGTGTATGTTATACTATGCTCACCACAAATGTGATCATCTGTCACCATACAACACTAATATAACACCATTGGCTGTATCCCCTAAGCTGTACTTTTATCCTTGTGACTTATTCATTCCTTTACTGGAAGCCTGTATATAATAGCTGGGTGATAGTCCAGATGTGGTCAAATTTTTAAATTGTATTTTAACATGATTTTCTTCTCATTTCTGGGCACTAAATATACACAAATCCAGACTAAGTTTTTGTTTTCTTTTTTGGCAGTCATCACATTGTTCACTCATATTGAACTTATAATCAATACATACTTCTAATACTTATAATCAGCACATGATTAGTACTCTTTAGTACTCTTTACTCTTTACTACATATTTCAAAGTTTCTTTTTCTTTTTTTTTTTTTTACAAACCATACCAGTGTATGCTGGCTGGGCCACTGTTTAACAGGTAAGAATACCACATTAACCATCACTGCTTACTACATACTGCTTACTGTCATACTACATTCAGAGGCTCTACTTCACCCTCAGGAGTGGGGAAAGCAAGTTTCTGAGAGAAAGAAAAGAATCGTGATACTGGGATTTCCAAAACATCACCTACAGAGGTTGGGGATGGCAGTGTGTTCACCAGAGATTAAAAGCAGAGAAGTTTGGCTGTGACCTTAGAGAAGCCCATAGGTTACACAATCAAGGTACAGATTACTCATATCTTTATTAAAAAAAATCGGACTGAATCTGACTTTTCAGAAAGAAACAGATAATGTAGGGGACCCAATAAATGATGGTGTCTAAGGAATAATGAAGTAATACTTGTAGACATCTTTAGGGATTTGGGAGGTGGTATTTGCTGCTGGCAAATGTGTAGGTGTTGGGAACATTGCTTGTGATGTAGATATTGATAAAATATAGAATATTTGTCCTCACTGAAAGGCAAACCCTTAAAATATTAGTCATATACCAAATTATATAGCGCTGCCTTTTAAAGATCAGGCTCCAGAGCTAGCAGAGCATATCAGTAATTCCTTCTTGTGTAGCTCTCTTTCTTCAAATATTTGGGATAAGTATTTAAGGAACTTTGATCCTATTTACATGTCTATAGCTCTACAGGTCACACTGTATACATCTGCTGTCAGATTTTACTTATTATCATGGCTGTGAATAATCACTAAAATGACCAGCTTTTTGGACTTCTGGTAAATATCATTCTCTCCCAACTGTCAGACCTAGAGCTGTCAATTCTCTTTCTTATATCTGTTGGCAATCTCCTATCAATAGAGATGAGAGATTTCTACTAAAATTATTTATAATAATAATAATTATGGGCATGATGATAATAATAATAATGCTACAGGAGATTCAGACAATGTATTGTAGAAGGTATACTCCCTAGCAAAAACAAACATCTTTATAACGGACTACCTTCCCAGTTCTCTTAGTGTAAAATAGGTATGCTAATAATACCTGCTTTTTGTGTTTGCTATTATGAAGGTTTAATGGCATTTAATAAGGGCACAATAGATGGTAGCTATTGTTACTCTATGATCTTTGATGTTTCTTTTCAAAATTGAGCACCTTCTCTTCCAGCTGAGGATTAAGGAGCAAAATAATATATTTAATTTTGTTCAAATTATTTGTTTTAGAATAGAAGAATGAAGGGAGGCTTTAAAAATACGTTTAAATCATTTTGCTCTGTTTTACTCATATTAATTTTGAAATATACACACATATGCATATTTACTTAAGTACTTTGAGTGTAAACACATTAATAAAGTACATTTTCTGTTTTAGTACACATGAGAATCTCCTCTTGCATAAAGGGTAATATCTGCATTTGTCTCTAGGTAAGTTATTTCTTTAATAAATATTTGATTCCTACTATGTGCTGAACAAAATAAACCTGGTCTTTTCATAGACTGTGCTTTCTAATAGAGAAAACATATGATAATTAAATAATCTCAAATAAAAACAAAATTACACATAGAGAAGGAATGATAGAGTTCTAGTAAATTACCTGATTAAGAAACCATCTTGGACTCTGGAAGGTCAGGAGATGAAGAGATGGGAGCTGAAAGATTATAGACTGTAGCTTCGGCTCCCTATTTTTATACTGGTTTTATAAAGTAACTCTCTGTGATGAAAAAAATGATCGAATTATTTATTTATATTTTTGGATTCCAAATATGTGTGTTTTTTCTGCTATGAAGATGTGGAGAAAACAAGGGGAAAGCTTTAGTACTACCCCAAATTCGGAAACTACAGATTTAATAATATGAATTGTTTCATTCTGTGCCTTGGTAAAGGAAAACATTATTTATCAACAGTGCAAGGATTAATTAGCAAATGTTTGTAAAATGTTTTGAATAGTTGATTACTGTTAACACCATTACTTGTAATATAGTCTTGCTAAAATTAACTTGAATTTTGTGCTTTGTTCCCAGTCGAATTATCGGAGGATATTAAACTTTCTTATAGTCTCTATGAACACACTGTTCTTAGCTGACAGGTCAGCTGTCATTTATAATTAATGTCAGAAAAGCAATAAAACAAAATGATGAGTTTTTGCACCTGATATAACTTATCTTCTGTCAGGTCTCTCTTTAAATCTCTCACTGTTCTTTATCTTCACGGACATGTACTTTCTAAATTTTGTTTCATATTGTGTTGCTCTGTTGTTGTTTTTTTTTTTCTTTTTTAATCTCTTCAGCCATTTGATTCTATTTTCTTGTATTGTGCTTTTGTATCATGAAACAACATTTCCTTAATTAAGAAATAATTAAATTCAGATTTCACTTACAAATACCAACTTCCTATCACTTCTTGTACTTCACTGAAGAAGACAATCTGTTGGAACAGCTGCACAACCACAAAATAGTCTTTGTACTTAGAGGCTAATAACTGCAATAAAAGTTGCACTACAATTGCCAATACCCAGAAGGACATTTTGTTTCATGGCCTTATCTATTTTATATATCTGAGTAGCAGGAGATCTCAACACCCCTCTGCCAGACCTCATTTCCATATTGCCAGCATTTCTTATGAGCTTTAGAAAATCAGCAAAGAGAGCTAAATTCAAAAGAACAAGGCGAAAATTTAACATAAAGGATAGGAAAATGTACCTTTTAATAAATAGACCTGCCGAGAAGATAGCATATATCCAAAGAAAGCAATGGGGACAAAAGATGCTTAAGAACTATTTAAAAATACACCAATCCTTTTTTTTTTTTTAATTTTATTTATTTATTTGACAGACAGAGATCACAAGTAGGCAGAGAGGCAGGCAGAGAGAACGAGAGCGAGAGCGAGAGAGAGAGAGAGAGGAGGAAGCAGTCTCCCTGCTGAGCAGAGAGCCCAATGGGAGACTCCATCCCAGGACCCTGGGATCATGACCTGAGCCGAAGGCAGAGGCTTTAACCCACTGAGCCACCCAGGTGCCCAAAATACACCAATCCTTTGATATATTTTATGCAATTTTCATCTGTCAATGGAATCCTACATCCTTCAGGTAGAATACAATATGCAAGAAGAAAAAGAAAAGAAAAAAAAGCAAGATGCTACAATCAGTAAAAAGCAAATCCCAATCTCTAATTTAAGTAATGAAGAGATAGAGAAGAAAATATAAACATCCAGAAAGAAAATTAGTTATGTATGTTAGCTTATTACAAATGAGATTTTATGCACATCAAAGTCACACTTCACACCTGTTTGAATGAATATCACCCAAAAGACAAGTGAAAACGTATGTTGGCAAGGATGTGGAGAAAAAAAGGCTCATGCACTGTGGGTAGAAATGTAAACCGGTGTAGTCATTATGGAAAATTGTATGAAGTTTCCTCAATCAATCAATTGATCAATAGTACTGCTATATGATTCAGCAATACCACTTCTGGGTATATATCCAAGGGAAAAAAATCTATTATCTTGAAAGTGTACCTGTACTCCCAGGTTCATTGTAGCATTGTTTATGATAGTCAAGGTACGGAAAAGCTTAAAAATCAATGGATGAATAGATAAAGAAGATATGAGATATGTACATGCAAAGGAATATTATTCAGCTACAAGAAAGAAGGAATTCCTGACATTTGCAATAACATGGGTGGATTTTGAAGGCACTATACTGAGTGAAATAACCGAGACAGAGAAAGACAAATACTACAAATACTTCTCTAAATGTGGAACCTTAAAAAAAAAAATGTCAAATTCATAGTAACAGAGTAGAAGAGTGGTTGCCATGAGCTGAGAGTAGGGGAATTAGGGAGAGGTTAGTCAAAGGATACAAACTTTAAGTTATAAGATAAATTAGGTCTAAAGATTTAATTTATACTGTGGTAACTATAGTTGCTAACACTGTATTGTACAATTAAAATTTGCTAAGAAAGTAGAGCATAAATGTTCTCACTAAAAATGAAAAAAGATAAATATGTGAGGCGATGGATGTGTTACTTAATTACATGGGAGAATCCTTGCAAAATGTATATTTTTATCAAATTAAGATGTTTACTTCAAATATCTCACAATTTTGTCAATTATACCTCAATAAAACTGAAAAATATGAGATTTTTAAAAAATTCTTGCAATGAGAAGTAGTAGGTTGGAGTTTATATTTTAATTTTAACAAAATTTTATATAAGCTGTTAGAAATAGGCAGGCTTGGATACAAATTTATCCAGTAATCAGAAGGAAAAGAGATACATTAATTATATGTTTAATACTTTTATAATTTTCTATGAGACTACCAAAGGCCAGAGCATATTGTTTTCTTCTTAGCACAAGTTTTTAGTGAGAAGAGTAGGAATTAATGTAAATAAGTATTTACCTTTTCAATAAATGACAGTCATGTTGATGCATCTGTTAAGTCTAGTGACTTCTAAAATTCTATGTGCAGGTTATCTTTTAATGCAATATCTTCACATATTTTAAAGTTATATCTAGGGGCACCTGGGTGGCTCAGTCAGTTGTGCATCTGCCTTCAGCTCGGGTCATGATCTTGGGGTCCTGAGATCGAGTCCCATATCTGGCTCTCTGCTCAGTGGGGAGTCTACTTCTCCCTCTCCATCTACCTCTGTAATCTCTCTCACTCTTGCTCTCTCTCAAATAAATAGATAAATAAATAATCTCTAAAGTTATATCTAAAATTAAGTCTTCCAGTCAAGAAAATCATATGTAACAATAACATTCAGAGAACTATTACAGATAATATTCAGTATATATTCAATACTATAATTTTGAAATCTAATATAACCCAATAATCTCGTTCTCTAGCTACTTTGATCACTCCTTTTAAAACACATATATTATAGGGGTGCCTGGGTGGCTCAGTGTGTTAAGCCTCTGCCTTCAGCTCAGGTCATGATCTCAGGGTCCTGGGATCGAGCCCCTCATCAGGCTCTTTGCTCAGCAGGGAGCCTGCTTCCTCCTCTCTCTCTCTCTCTCTCTCTCTCTCGCTCTCTCTGCCTGCCTCTCTGCCTACTTGTGATCTCTGTCTGTCAAATAAATAAACAAAATCTTAAAAAAAAAAAACATATATTATGTATCCCAAACTTGTCTGTAAGCATTTTAATATAAGCATCCATAAAATTTCTTCCTTGTGTGTCACATTCAATAAAATATTTTGGAACTGGTATATACATAGTACATATTATTAACTGAGTGAAATTATACATTAACATTTTAAAAATTGTCAAAAAACTCTGAGTATAAATTTAATTAGGATGATATTTACTTGTTAAAGGAGACATTTACATATGACTACATATGACATCAGTGTCATTTCAGGATAAGAAATATGAATATTTTATTTGAAAGAATTGCTATAATTGTGGAGATTATTTAAATATGAATGTAATTCCTGCTTTTGGGGGAAGAAATAGTGATGCTTCTAGCTGATGGAGTAGAAAGAAAATTTGTTTAGGACTAAGTTAAATATTAAATTAAAAGTACACATCCCAAGTTTTAAACTCTCTCAGTTATTAACTTTATCTGGAAGACCCTATGTTATTTTTTTTAACAGTCGATTAAGAAATGCCTATCATAGCAATATCTTAGCAGAGTGCCAAATTTGGTCAGTGACCATCAATCTGAATTCTGCTATACAGCCAATTGAGTGTGTTCAGGGGTTACTCAGTACCAAGTGCCATCAGCCTTTTGAGTTATATCTCTCAAGGCATAATTTCTCAAGGCATAATTCTTCTGCCAGAGCTCCAGATGGAAGTCCATTTAATCATAATGTATCTTATAATTATCACAACTGACACTTTGACATTCCATTTTGGCCTGGAAGATTGACCCAGCTGTACAGTATATTATCTTTTCAGCATATCCTCTCTAATTTTTGTGGCATGAAAAAATAGCATCTCCAGATTCTTTATCTCACTGTGTGCTTGACAAATAATATTCTAACATCTGCAGTCTTGCTGTAAAAAGCAGGTACATGGGTGACAGCAGGTTCAATCAAACCAGCTACCAATTACTCTCAACTGGATGCTAGATTCTAGAACAACTTTAGTGCTAATAAATGGCAGAGATTGAAAAATTTGGAGGCTGAAATTCTCCCCTCAACCCCAGGAACATCAAAAACCAAGCTTGCCCATCATCTGGGTAAAGTACATGACATTCTCCTTACAGGTATGCTTTATTATTGCTCAAGAGTCCACCATCTACCACGTCATTCATCAAATGAAGTAATAAAGTTATTTGGCCACATTGGACTGCACAGTAAATTAATGTTTCATTTCATTAAAAAGGACAATGGCAACTTATCTAATATCCCTATTGCATCTCATCAAGATCCTCACTGAAATCTTCCCCAAAAGAGAAGCAGTTCTCAGTCAGAAACTATAAAGGGTTTGAGGTTTTGCCATACTTGCAAGCTACAAATGTACCCTGTTACAGTGTCATAGATGATGCCTGAGGACATGAAATTTCTGGGTTAGAGACAAAGGATTATTACCTATGGCATAACAAATAGCATGAGTTATGTTCTCATTGGTTCACCTTGTTGGCCCAAGTCCCATAAGGGGAGATGCAGAGTAAACAAGACAGATATTACACAAATATCCTTAAAAATATATTCTAGTGCAAATGTTATAACAAATATGTAGAAATGCAATGAAGACTTGCCCCCTCCTACCAGACACTTCTCTGTATTAGACATTTTCACTGGAAATGAGATTTCAAAAAACTCTTCATACTAAGCAAATATAACAGAATATTTCTCACATTTCCTTAGAACATTTAAGGGATTTTTAAAACTCCCTTCCCTTTATTTCATTCACTTTTCCTTCTCTTTTGCTTCCTTCCTTCTTTCCCTTCTTCCTTCCTACCCATCTTCCTTCCTTCTTTCCTTTCTCTCTTCCTTTCTTCCTTCCCTCTCTCATCCTCTGTTTCCTACTCCTCTTCCCCTTTTCCTCTTTCTCCTCCTTCTTCTTCCTTCTTTGTATATGTGTAAGATATTTTATATTAGATTAACTATATCAGTTTGGATAAAAGCTGAGTTTGGATATGTTAGAAAAATCACTAAAATGGAAATGTGGATTCAATAGATGGATAGATGATACAGATGAATAGAGATAATAGAGACGATAATGATAGAAAGACAGATATTGATATAGAGGATATACTTACATACTTTTTTCTAATTTTAAGCTTTGTATTGCATGAATTTTCTTGGAAAAGATATGATTACTTACTCTAGGCTTCTTTTTTTTTTTTAACCTATAATTCAAGATTGACCAGGTAATCTCTTCTATTTCTTCCAGCTCTAGATATCTGAGAATTTTTCATTTTCTTTTGCTAAATAGAACGACATAATTTTAATGAGGGATACTTCACTTTCTTTGTTGTAGTTTTAGAAAATTGTTTTGTGTATCTGAATAAGACAGACACATTTAGTAAAGTTTGTTTAACTTAAGCATTAGAAGAATATAAACAATAAAAATTAACTTAAGCATTAGAATAATATAAACAAGATTTCAACTAAAATTTCTCTGGTTATCTTTCTTAGTACCTTCAATTTTGGTTGCTATATTTAAGAACTGCCTGGTTAGCTACAGTAAATGTTTTTGACTTCTTATTAAAACAAGTGACAGAGGGGTGCCTGGGTGGCTCAGTGGGTTAAAGCTTCTGCCTTCGGCTCAGGTCATGATCTCAATGTCCTAGGATAGAGCCCCATATCGAACCTGGCATCAGGCTCTCTGCTCAGGGTGGAACCTGCTTCCCTTCTTGTCTCTGCCTGCCTCTCTGCCTACTTGTGATCTCTATCTGTCAAATAAATAAATAAAATCATTTAAATAAATAAATAAATAAATGGCGGAGAGGAAAAAAATGGTCATTCTTTTAACTTTTCTCCCTTAATTTCCCATTCTCTTACTTTTTGATTTTCAAAAGTTTGTGAATTCTCAGAACCATAAAATGACATTTTGAGAAAGAAATAATTGTTTTAATGCTTTGAAAGAGGATTCAGATAGAAAAAAAAATAAAGATAAAGCAGTAGAGGAATAAAATGGTCTACATAGAAAAGAAGAAGGCGAGCGTTTTATTTCATTAACAATGCTAATATATGGAGATAGTGATATCTTTAAGTTTAGAAGCTTAAAGAAAATAGTCTGCTACTGGACAAAGATGAATTGGAAGAAGGAAACAAAAGATACTCCTTATAACTGTCATGCTGTTGTCTTAATTTTAACTTCAGATGGAAAGAAGAACACTTAAAACAGGGTGGTGCAGTCAGAGGGTAAATTGACCGCAATTTCAGATTATTGGTGTTTTTCGTAACTAATGATAGGAATTCATATAGCAAATTTGGCAGCATTCCAAGGCTCATTCCAACTCAACCGGTGTTTCATGAAACAAAGTGAAAGAAGTCACCCTTCTATTCTGAAATACTTTCTATGAAAACATCTTTGTTTTCTCAGTTCTTAGAATCTATATTGTCTGGTTTCTTCCAGGATGACTCCATATCTTATATCTAAAAGAACATTTAGAATAAAGAAGCAGTTAGATACATATAGTCATGCCAGTTTTCTTATTTCTATAATCCTAGTAACCTTTCCCCCACATACTTTGCACTCTATCCTATCTCTGAGATGCCCTCACTTCTCGTTTCCAATACCAACAATCCTCCAGAATCCATTTCCTCTGTGAAGCCATTGCTGAGCTTTCCTACTTTCCAGCCTTTTACTTAGAGATCAGATTCTTCATGGAGAAGAAATATACTAGTTTATAGTAGTAGAATATGGTATGCTAGCACAGTGCTACCCTGTATCAAAAAATGCAGTTATTTGAATACAAAATTTTAATTTAATTTATCCTCTCTCTCCAAGTAGATTATAAATTAATGAATAGGGAATATTATGTTCATTCTACCACAATGCAGAGCACATTAGTATTAGTTTGTACAGCAGTTTCTAATTTGTGTAGTTCTAATATTCTATGTGATATTTTATTCAATAGATATTAAATTTCCTAAACACATTTTACTTATCTTCCAAGTTCTTTTATTTTTACCTAAATATAATTTATTAAAATAATATTAACACTGATATCTTTGATAGAACAAAAATAACTCATCAATAAGAATGCTTAAGAGTCATTCCTGCCTTTTCTTGCTCTTAATTTATAAAAGCCTAAAAAATTACATAGGGTTTTTTAAATATTTCTGCCTTATACCTAGTATGATAAATTTTATTTCACCTAAAGAGAAAATTCACAGTGACATACATGAATTAATTCAGGAACATCTGCCTCCTTATAGATAACAGTCTCTTTTATATCTCAGCACTATAAAAGTGTTGATTGGTGAAATGATATTATTTCTTAATATCAACCTACATAGAAGTGTTCTTTTAAAAAATCTATTTACTTTCCCATTTTATTTCAATTATATTGGAATATTTCAGCATAATTCTTTCAATTAATTTCTAGAATTAAAACAGAAAAATAATTTTATAAAATTTGGCCATTTGTCTAGAAGTTGTCAAAAATATTAGCACACATGACTTACATCACATCAACATTATTATAATTACTTTAAATTATATAAACTCTGAATTTAAAAAAGCAGAACGGTTCACTGAGACAAAGCAAAAAGAAAGATAAAATCGCTTTCAGAAATGTGCAATTTTATTATTTCTATCTTTAAAATAATTCCCTAAATTTCTCAGTGTACATTCTGAAGCTGATTTGATACTAAGAAAAACTTCTTAGTATCACTTTCTCAAAGGTCAATCTTACAATACACGTTAAATGCTGTCTTTTTAGAAAAGCAAAATCAGTAAGAAGTCCATACTTAAAGTACTTTTTAATTTTAATTTAGTTTCTAATTTCATGCAGCATATATAATAAATCTATAATAAATGGGGAAAGAGAAAAAATGTAGATAAAAAGGGAATAAAAAACCTTAAAAAAACCTCTATAAAAAACCAGAATGTCCAGGTGCTCTTCTAATTATTTCTTAGACATATCAACATCTCTAAAACATATTTTTTATTCCATTGATAGAAAACAATTGAGATACAACTATAACAAATGTGTTTTTATTAAACCAATATTAATATACTGAAATACCAAGAATGAAACGTCCTTTATTTGGGAAACTCTGTCACATGCGTGTTTTATTGAACTCATACTGAAAGGCTGATCAGTAAAACATAGCCTGTTTAGCCATCTAAATCAAAATGCTCGGTCTAATAATGTTTTCTGTGTATTTGACATGCTGGCCATTATGCGCCAGGTTTACATTTCCAGTCATTAAACCACCTTCAACCAGACAGAGGTGAAACATTCTTTAAAAAAGTGATCTTGCGGGGCGCCTGGGTGGCTCAGTGGGTTAAAGCCTCTGCCTTCGGCTCAGGTCATGATCTCAGGGTCCTGGGATGGAGCCCTGCATCAGGCTCTCTGCTCGGCAGGGAGCCTGCTTCCCTCTCTCTCTCTCTGCCTGCTGCTCTGCCTACTTGTGATCTCTCTCTCTGTCAAACAAATAAAATTTAAAAAAAAAAAGTGATCTTGCCTTTCTTTAAATTATGGATTTGAACTCAATGGGATGCTCTTTCACTCGGATTAAGTTTGACCCTTTTAAATGATTGCCACTAATTATTCCTCTTATAGAGAACAGTTGCCCTGTGCTTCTCCCCTGTGTAAGCAGCTGAGACATGTGTGTTCTGTCTGGACTGCTGCTTGCACTAAAAGCAAGCAGTTCATCAGCCAACAGCCGGGTGCTTGGATATTGAATAGCTAAGAAGGGAAAGTAGATGCACCGGTGGACTACTTGACAGAAACTGAAGTAGTAATAGAGCCCTGTTGACAGGCGCATCTTTTCCCAATCCCACCTGTTTTGGAGGTAGAACTGGGAAGTTTTCCAAAATACTGTTCAAGAAACGAGGTGTTAAAACTATCTCACTGAGCAGGGATCTTCGGTTTGAAATGCTGCCACCAGCCCCATCAAAACAGGCTTCTAATACAAATGGTTGTGACATACAAAATAAGGAAGTAAAGAAAGATACCATTTGGATCTGAGTAAATCAGGTAAATATTGTAGTTTCCAGAAATATATTTATGAACATATATTTATTCAACTACAAACATTGACTGAGTTATTTATGGGTCCAGGAACTGCAGATGTAGAAATGAATAAGCAAGTAAAACACAAACACAAAATAGAGTTTGGGTTAATCATATATAAAATATTATGTACATACTGTGAATGCATGCACTAAGTTTTCATATTTGGGGATGATTACCTCCAAGTGATATGGAATGCTGATCTTAACAGACTGACAGTATTTCCTTCTGGGTCAATGAGAAATTTCATGCGCTGACTTCGTGATATACTACTCCAAATAACCATGCAGGTGTGAAGCATTTGGCAGCTTCTGCTAACACTTTGTATTTGGGATACAATGTTCCAAGTTACAACTGGCAGTTATGATCTCATGTTGTCTATATCTGTTTGGTAACTGGGGAGAAGGAAGTCATCAGGATATAGGAGAATATTTGATTTACATTTACTATATAGATATGTAACTCCCCTATACTATGGACACATAGACTATACAGGTCAGGTGTTTTGTCAGTATAAAGTCAGATTTCTCAAAATGGTATCAAAAACACCTTTGTGATTGTTAAAAACACTGAAACGCAGGTCACATCTGCATTGACTAAATTTACATTTTTGGGGTGTGGGGAGACCTTCATTTTGAACAATGCCTTGGGTAATGCTTAGACACTCTGGAGGATGAGATTAAATAGAGATTTAGTATAATAACAGGGAGTCATATGAGGTTATTTAACAAGGTTTTAAATTTCTACTTCCTAATTTGAATCGAGAACATTTTATTAGCTGCCACAAGATTTCTTTTTCTATATCAGAATAGAACTTATGTAACAGATTTCTTTATAAGGTAAAGCTAAATTGATCGGCTGTTTGAGAATGGATAGAGAAAGGATTAGACATGGTAAGAAAAGGAGGTGATTAAAATTCAGATTATATAGTGCCTGTGGTAGAAAGATGCCATTTCTGCAGATTGAAACTGGTGCTGATGGACTGTTCACTGGAGCTCCTGAAAGGGCTTCCTGAGAACTTGTGCAGAGCTGCAAGAAATATTTTTCCTTTGCCAAGTAATTTTAGAGATTCTCTTTAAGGGGCATATATGCCTATCATTGAGCTATTGGATTTCCTGCATTAAGATATGAAATGGGTGCAGCTATTAACATATTCTGACTGCTTGAATCTAACTGTTAAAGTGAAGATATGCAAATGAACAGCAGGCAGTGGGTTATTTCAGGTGAAGAGTTTTCTTTTTTATATGCAAAGTTCTCTAATTACCAGTTTTATATTCAAACAGAAATGCATTTCTAAGTATATTTTACTCTAATGGCATCTAGATTAATTTTTCACTCAAGAAAAATCAGCTGAGTGAATACTGCATAATTTTAAAAGCGTTCCTGAGACTGAGGAAAAGACAGAAATCAATGCCCCACTCTCCCAGACCAGTACCCTGGAGCATACAATCATTGGAATTGCAATTATGGGAAGTCTAAATTGAGATAAGATCAGAGACCAATAACTTCCTTGGAAATGCTACTCCTGGTTACCAAAGGAAACCAGCTTCTTCCTCCTGCAAGAGCAAAACTGAAAGTGTAATGGAACTAACACCCATAAGCAACACCTGAGTAAAGGGGATAGGGACTTCTTTCTTTGTGCAGAAGATTTTGAGGTTCATGCCCAGTTGCTTTGATAGATCTGAATGGAATTGAATCCATGGGCCCCCAAGCAGTGACCAGCTCTTTCATCTATCTTTGTATTGGTTTTCTCTACTTGCAGCCTTCATACTTCACAGTCTTCTATACTTTTCTTTCTCCTGGTATTACTTTCCAAAAGAAAATAATCTCAAGCATGATATATTTCTCAATCCACAAAACACCTGCCTTTTATCACCTTTTCAAACCTCACACTAGTACCTATACCTTAGAAACCTTTCCTGAAATTTGTATTTTTCTCTTTACCATCTCTTCTCATAATTGGTAGTAAATATTGTTTAAGTCAAATGCAGATTATTAATATGTGATATATACCATAATTTAATGACAATTATTTTCATTGTACTATGTTGATGTTCTATTAAGAATGCAAAGATCAATCCTAGAGCAAAAAAAAGTGCACATTATTATAATGTATAGTGATGATTTTTGATACAATAGATTTGGTTAATTACAATGTCTGCTTGAATTTATTGTCTTAGAATATAAACAAGGGCAGAGAATGTGCATACTGCTTTCTAAAACACTATTCTAACACTTCATACAATATTTAACATAGAGAAAATGATGTTAAAGTTTCAAATACGTAAATGATAGAAGAAAATTGTTAGTTTATGTGTACTAACTTTGCAGGCTCACAATCCGCTATGGAACCACATGGAGATTGTCCTTTTTTGAGTACTGTCCCATGGTTACTCCCACAATGAGAGCCCATTTAAGTGACACGGTCTCATACCAACATTCCTGGCCTACAGAATGTAGTCATTGTGTTTTTCAGAGATGTTTGCCCTAGCCCCAAAGAAGTCTTTTTCAATATCTTGATAAAGGCTCCTCTGACACACTACTAGGAATAGAATTAGGATTAGTGGGTAGTTGGGCAGATGCATAAGATAAATCTATTCTAACCACCTGGCTCCTTAAAGCTTTGCATACCTTCATTTACATTATATCACAAGATTTCTAATATATCAACTTTGTTTTTGATAGGTTACCAAAAAATCTATGCTTAATTCAAAATACTGAGAAAAAAAGAAAAGAACTATGATGAGCTCCTTGAGTTTAAGCATCGATTCTGGGATGTCTGGTAAATGTACCCTTATGGCTAAATTTAACCTGAATCAAAATTAAATTATTTTTCCCCCTCTGGTCTTCTGAATCTATTCATAGGTACGTATTTTATGATTGTTGTAAAATCTCATAATTCTTTCCATGTGTAAGCCTTTTTCCTCTAAGATTTGACTTGATAATTGGCCTCATGGGTTATGTAGGCAATTATCTCTAGTTATGAGGTTAATAAAAGGCATTGGGGTGGGAAGTAAGAGGTGGCTTTCTAAGGAGAGTAACTATATCATGTGATGTCATTAGGGTCATTAGGCAAAGGAGAATCAGCATCATCAGCAAGGGAAAGAGGTGGCGTTTTTGCTGGCAGAGGAGAATCAGGGAGGTCTGGGGGGTTAAAGTACTCTGGGTGAACTGAACACTCCCATGCCCCCATTATAAATCAAAGGGCCCACTCATTTCCTACTAATGCTTTCTCTTTCACAGTGAAATTTGATGAGTCTGAATTCAAGTCATGATCTAATTAAAAAATAAAACATGGGACATTTTCAGGTTGACTTTTGACCATGTCACCTTTTCAATCTTACTTGAGATTCTTTTACACTAATTTTAGAAAATTCTTATTCTCTGACAGTTCCTGATGCTAGGATTTTGGACTTTGAGCTCATAACTTTCAATCTTTAAGCTATATACGAAACTCCATAGTCCTCATATTCTTCTTGCTAATGATACTGCTTCAAAAGCTTTTCCTTCAATGTATACTCCTTTCCAGATAAATCAGGGGCTACTTTAATTAATTATTATAGCATTTCATTCTATAGGCTGATGGAAATCAATTTTTTTTTTTTTTAGTTATAGCCACCATCTCACTGCTCTGGAACCCAAACAGACCTGATAATAAATTCTAGATTCCCATATTCTTTAGGCTATTTGATTAGAAACCACTTTAAGTACCAATTTCCATAGCAGTAAAAGTTTTTCAGTTGGAAAAAAAAGTCTGTATTTCTAATTTGTCACTAATTCACTCTGGGAAGTAATGAATGATGTTTTTAGATAGCTCATAGAATAACTGAGTAAAGCAGAGTTTCCTAGGAAAAAATGCCACATCACAATATATGGATTTACTGTAACAAAAAATTTACCATTACAGCCTTCTGACACTGATAGATCAATTTCTATAGACAAGGAAATGACCATTGATATTGTTCAGGACTGGGATCTAGAAGTTTCACAACTGTTACCTCTTAGAATTTAGAAATATATCCCATCATGTGTGACAAAAGATAAATTTACCCTTACTTCCTCATGTTCCTCTCTTCAAATTATGATTTTTGTCTGAATGATTCGATTGTGGAATGTAAAAAACATGCCGACACTCTATCCATAACAAGGCTTAGAAGAATGAATTTTAATTGTACTTTAAGATGAGGGGATTCATGTATGAGCTAAATAATGGACCTGCCAAGGATATTCATGTTCTAATTCCCAGAATCTGTGGATATGTTTTGGAATGCCAAAGAACTTTATAATTGCAAGTCTCTCTCTCTCTTTCTCTCTCTCTCTCTCTCACACACACACACACACACAGAAACACACAGAAACTGAGGGAAGGAGAATTCAGAAAGGAAAGATAACACTATATTGCTGCCTTTGAAGATGGAGGAAGGAACCACAAGCTGAGAAATACAGTGGGCTTTCTGGGGTGTTTGGGTGGCTCAGTTGTTAAACATGATCCCAGGATCCTGGGATCAAGCCCCACATCCGGCTCCCCGCTCAGATGGAAGCCTGCTTTTCCCTCTCCCACACCCCCTGCTAGTGTTCCCTCTCTTGCTGTGTCTCTCTCTGCCAAATAAATAAATAAAATCTTAAAAAAAAAAGAGAGAGAGAGAAAGAAAGAAAGAAAGAAAGGAAGGAAGGAAGGAAGGAAGGAAGGAAGGAAGGAAGGAAGGAAGGAAGGAAGGAAGAAAAAGAAATACAGCAGTCTTTTAAAAGCTAGAAAAGGCAAGGGAATAGGTTCCTACTCCTATTCTTCCAATAAGAATGCCACTCTGAAGACCCATTATAGATTTCTGACCTCCAAAACAGTAAGAGAATAAATTTATGTCACTTCAAGCAATAAGCACATTGTGCTCATGTGTTACAATAGCAATAGAAAAAAATATAACTCACAAAGTGGGGAAGTCTATGGACACCAAAAGGATGTTCAAACAAATGTGACAGTCATAAATAGCTCAAATATCCACTATGAACAAGAAAATAATGGAAAGTCTTTAAATAAGAAAGTAATAAAGTGTTTCTTTAAAAACAACTACAGCTATAGATCTATGCAACAACATGGAGAAATTTCACAATTATTACACAGTGTGAAAAAAAAAACAGGTGGAAGTACATGCTCTAATTCATTTATTATTCTATTTATGAATCAATTTATGACCTTAAGAGATAGAAGACAGATTAGTAGTTGACTAGGGGTGGAGCAAAAGCAGAGGAAGGCAGAAGAGGAATGAGGATTTATAAAGGGAACTTTTGGAGCTAAAGGGTATGTTTATTTTCTTGATTTTGGTGATGGTTTCATGGATGGTTTCATGTTGAATCAGCAAATTGTACACCTTAAATGTGCAGTGCTAATATTTAAAAATAATCATATTATTCATTAAATAGTATAGGGGAGGAAAATATTTTCTTCAACTTTCTTAGGGTTACTGGATGTTTATGAAAATTATAGTGACAAAGATTAAAAGGAGAGAAGCATAACAGATTTAAAAAAAAAAAATCCACATACATAGGAGCCTTCACAAGAGAATGAAGACCCATAGAAGTGACTATAGCAGGAAGCTTTTATGCCTTTAACACATTAAACAATAAATTTGTGAAGAATTGGCAAGACATAAGGGTTTGAGCTCTGGGTTGTCCAACTAGGGCCAGGTAGTCCTCTTCCTTAACTAGGAAGATAGGGTTTGTTTGCAAATGCCTTTGGCATCCTCTCTGGGATGATAAGTCTCTCTCTAGTAAAAAGAGAATTTATTTTCTACCTTTAAACAAAAAAGGGAAGCTTTTGCTGCATTCACTGCTTCTTACTTGCCTTCAGTTCAAAATAGTTTTTGTATCAAAGAGGCATACTTTGTGGTGATATATTCTCATTTCTTTCAATAGGGAAATGAGAACATAGAGGAAAAGTGAATCACTTAGGTATATATTATGGTGATTGACATGACATATGATGGCGGCTTGGATAAAAAGACCGTAGTACAAATATAAAACATGCATTAATTCAAAATACTTTGGCAAGTAGCCAAAAGGGCCTGCTGATATCTTGGACATACAAGATGATGGATATATAAGCATCAAAAGAGACTTCTACATTTCCAGTTTGACCCCAAGATAAGGAAGAACAGATGAGAAGCATTTTGTGTGGTTAGATGCAAATATTTTGATTTAGCCATAGTAAATTTGTGATGCCTAAGAAATATATAAGTGGAAATATCAAGTAAGTAGTATGGCTGAAAACCTAGAGCTTAAAGGACTGTCTGGCCTCAGATTAAAAATTTGGATGTCAATGATGCATAGAAAATACCTAAAGGCATGAGAATGGATATAATACAAAAAGGAGAATCAAAAGGAAAGGGAACTCTGGAAGGAAAATATATATAAAGATATATAAAAATTGACTCCACCTTAGAAGATCATAAAGTAAGCCAGAACTTAAAAGGCTGTGGCTACTGTAGCAGCAGTGGAAATAAGAAGGACAGAGCCTAGATGTGCTAAGAATGATCACTTATTCAACCATTTATTCAACAGATATCTATTCAAAGCAGTAGAAACATCGGGATAAACACAAGAGCTATAGTCCATCCCTTCATGGACGTTATATTTCTGTAATCACTATAAAGTATAAAAGACACATTTAAAAAAGTAAATGTAATATGTAACACCTGTTTTAATGTCTAAAAATTTGCTATATAAACAATAATTTGCCATTTATGCACATAGATGAGGTAAAGATAAAATCAGAACAATCCTTCTATCAATATCTTCCTCAAATATATTCAATGTTTTTCTAGTGCAGTAAAATTAGCAATACAAATGACCAAGGCATGAAAAAATTAAGGGCTGAATTTAACAAAAATAGGAATACTTGTACCTAAACTTCTATTTGAGTTCTGAGGTTCTTTCTAAGAACTGGGAAAAAAAAAAAAAAGTACATGTGTATCCAAAAAACATCAGACAAATAAATATAACTCATTATTCTGAATACTTATGATCTAGGATCTGATTAAGCATATTTATTTTCACCTCAACATTTTTTGATATTTTAAAGAAAAATCAAGGTTTTTAACATAGAAGGTAAAGCAATGCAAGTAAAACAATAAATCATAATTTTAGTGCCATATATATTGAGTGAAGATTTAACAAAATCATACTTTAACTTTATATACAGAAAAATATAGTGCAGTAAATCTGAAGTTGCATTTAAATATTCCTAATATCTATAGTACCTAACTTTTTTTATGTTTATCACCAAACATTAAAATAATATGTCCATTCAAAATGTAAAGATATTAATCCAGTTTTTTGGAGTCAAGTAGTATTTTTCAGAGTCGAGTCTATAGCAATTAAGTATCTCCTGTAGGAGTACAAAATAATCCCCAAATGTACCTCCTTCTATCAATTCTTATGTCAATAATAATTACTTATATTGCAAATTTATGTATAACTAAGAGCTATTTGTTATTAACCTATGAAGTAAGTTACTGGGAATTCCAAAAGTTGTTATTCATACATTAAAATGAGTGTGTAAAAATAAATAAATAAATAAATAAATAAATAAATAAATAAAATGAGCATGTTCCTAGTGTTTCCTGAGATATCTCAACCAGTATTTTACCTGGAAGCCAGGCTGCCACTTGCCAAAGCATTTCCCTTATGTTTGTACCACAGCAAGAGAGATGGTTCAGATAAGGAATTGGGATATATGTGCATTATTTTAAGCAGACCATGGTACTCTAAATTTGCTACATCTATATTACACATATATTCAGGGATGACATTAGATAGGCCTTTTAATTTCTTTCTGTTATATTTTAGATACTCCGTTATATTTTAGATAGAGTATCTAACATCTTGGCAATTATGTTAATTGTCCAGTATATAAGGTCTTCACTACTCTTTTCTTCTCCACTTTTCATGCAGTGTGTTGTCTTTGCATTTCTTTTGCCCTCATCAGGTCAGTCATGATCAAGTTTCTCTTTATTAAAAATAGTATCTGCAAAAGACTGAGATTTCTCTGCCAACTGTGACCCCTTATAGCTCATAAAGAAAGACTTGACATGTGGTAATGTCAGTCATATTATATGAGGTAATATACAACTTGCTGCTTGGTTGCTGTTACCACCAACCCCAAAGTATATTTTTTCATAGTCAAAACCACTAGAATATAAGCAATAGATTATGTATTTACTCTGAAGCTATTTGAAGTAAAATCAGATTTTATCACTCTAGTACTGCCCCACTCAATGTTCCCCAATACCTTCTCTTCATAATTAGTATAATTTCTAAAATCCTTGCCAGTGGCTTGCAAGTTTACATGTGACATGGAACTATGTCTTTAGGACTTATATTAATCCTACCACATTGTTTCCTTTTCCTCTATGGTATAACCGTACTAGGCTTCTAATTTTCCACAAATATGCAAAGCATTTTTGCATCTCAAAGTTTCTGACCTTGCTATTCCCTCTTACACAAATGCTCTTCTCCTATACATTTATATAGCTTGCCTCCAACCTCTTGTGTCATTGTTCCGATGTCCAGTCTTTCAAGAGAACTTTCTCAGTTGCCATCAGTAAGAGCAATTTCTTGTCATATTTTATCCCTGTATTCTGCTTTTTTTTCTTTCACAGCACTGTTCACTGTTTGACATTAAATTAAAGACTGATTTATATGTGATTTTTTTTTCACTATAATGTAACCCTTGAGGACAGGGTCTATCCTATGTTCACTCCTGTATTCACAATACATAGTACAGTTTCCACAAAAATGCAGTCATGGAACCTATGCTCAGTGAAAAAAGAAATATCCTAATATTTAACACCTGGCACTTTGCATGTTCTTAAGAAATATTTATAGAATATGGAATGTACTAAATTCATTGGGAAGTGTTCACATGACCCTCCTTTGTCCCCACGCTTTATTAGAATGGAAAGAAACATCTTACACTTAAGATCACCTTGTCTAACCTTCACTTAATACATGTCCCAGGTCAATCCCTTTAATTGAATGCAAATGTACTTAATGAGCAATATCCATGAGAAAAATTTTATCTATCTTTGCCCAGCTCCTCTTAAAAGAAATTATGCTATTTATTGTTTCAAAATGATTTTATTTCTGGTTCATCTTATTCTGCACTGTCTTTCCTGAAGGTCAGAATGGTCTCCCTTTAAAAATATCCTCAATCCCTGATATCAATACTTCTAAGAGTGTGGCTCCATTTTAATATCAGCTCGTGTGAATATCAAATGAGTGTGCCTAAGCTTCTCCCACAGCAGAGTTTTGACATTAAGAAAATTAAAATATGCCCTAATCATAGAATGTTTTAACTGTTGTCTGACATTTTAAAGGATTTTCTCATGAATTTCAGAATAGATTATACTCCTGCCTGGCTTCTTGGGTATAAAAAATAATCTTCTGAGTGATTTAAACTTTATTTCTAATTTATAATGGAAAAAAGTGCAAGAGAGAGAAAGAGAGAGAAAGTCTGCATGATGAGAAGCTTTCTTTGTCTATTTGTCTTTTTGCCTCACAGGAAGCCAAGGAATTTTTTTTCTATTATAAAATCATATATAGCTTGTTATTACAATTAACTTGAGTCCTGCAGGGATATAGTAGACTTATTTAACAGGAGTAGGCTTAGCTCTTTGCATAGGCTCTAAGGAAAAGAAATTCCTAAAAATTTTTCATATTTCTGTATGAGGCCAGGCACTTAATTATCCTTACGACATTCTTTTTTTATGAGAGAATGAGTTCAACTTTTAAACATTTCTTGTTGGCCAGCGCTAAACAAGCTGAGACTATTATATGTCATGTGACCATTTTACATCTCTGAGTAATGCTTGGTATTTAAAAATACTAATGTTTATCCTTTGGCATATATTTTTCATGTTTTAATATGAGCCCCAGAATTTTCTATCTTATTTACCTAAAATAAATCTATTTCTTACATTTGACCTATGAGACAGAAAAGCCTTTGCACAGTTTTTAAAGTGATCTCCAATCTTGACAGTCAAGCTCAAATATTCTAGCAATTCTAAACCACTTGAAGTTTTCAGATGATCACATGGCCACTCTTCTGTAACTTTTTACACATAACATTCTATTCTGCTACATATTTAATAAGTATATTTGAGCACTTACTATAGGTGAGACCAAAAAAACCCAAAAAACAAAAAACAACAATAACAAAACAAACAAAAAAAAACCGTTTGGGCATTTGGCATGCACAAATAATATTAAAAAAAAAAAAGGAAATATTTCTGGCTTCATGTAGCTTAAAATCTTGGGTGTAGGAGATAAAGCATACAAAAAAGTAAATAAATATAATAAGCAAGTGGAGTGTATACTGTGTTAGTTGGTACTAAACGTTATTAGGAAATGCTATGGTGAAAAAATAGAGCAAGGTCAAAGGTCAAAAAGAACACTAGTACCACAGGAAGAATTTCTGATGTAAATTCAGGTGATCAAGTTGGGTAATATTGAGAAGTGGCATCTAAGTAAAGAAAATTAGGGAAAAAATCAAGTAAAGACAAGTGAATAAAATACCAAGTCCAAAGGTCCTGAGGAAAATTCTGCCTATCATTCCCTGAGGCAAAACAGACCAGTCTTCGTGGAGTAATGTGAACAAATAAGAAACAGAGAGGTAAGGAGAGGCGACAGGAGTCACAGAGGGCCTTGTAAAAACTTCCTCGTGGCTGGGTAGAGTTTTTTAGAGACATCAGTTTGTGTATTAAGAACTGGTTGTAGGTAGAAGTGGAAACAGGAGGACCAGATACTAGGCTATTGCCATAATCTGGGAGAAAGATAGTAGTAATTTGAACAAGGTTCATAGCAGAATCTTGTTCTGCAATTTCCGTTTTTACCTACAGTCTCCCTTACCTTCATTAGTTGCTCTCCCTATAAAATTCTGCTTCTTCACCTCCTTTGTGAATCCTTTTCTAATGTCAGTGTGCATATAGGCATACATACATCTGATAAAATTACTCATCGTATGGGGTTTCCTAACACCCTATATTTATTTTGGTCAGAATGTAACTTACTGTATCTATTATTTGTTTCCCTTTATAGATTATGGTCCCCTTGGAGTCAGTAATGCTTTCTTCCAAATCTATATTTCTAGTACTTAAAATAATTAATTCAATGTAAGAGTTAAATTAATGTTAACATAATGCATTACCTATCCTAATCAGAATCCATATAATAGCACTATAACTTTTTGATAACTGTCAAATAACTTACATTGCCTTCAAGAAACTACACTTGATCATTTAAAAATTTTTAATTAAATGAATGTTCAGATATTGTGATATGTTAGCCTAAGCCTATAAAGTATATTTTCTTTTAAAAATCTTTTAAAAAAATCTTTTTAAAATCTTTTAAAAAAAGTATATTTTCTTTTAAAAAAAATTAATTTTTCTGTTCTTGCCTTTCCATCATTTTCAAAATGGTGGAATTTACCAGGGTAAATACCAGGGTTTGTCATAATTTGCCATAAATTTACCAGGGTTTGCAATACTTTTAAGCACTTTTACTTCATTTTTTATGAAAAATATAAATGACAATGAATTTGTTTCATATAATTCAATAATGTAACAATTGAAGAAATATTTAAAATATTTTAATAATATAAGAAATATCTCTTCTGTTGTAAGGCAGATTACATTTCACTTAATATTTGAATTCCCTTATTTATTACATATTATAAATTACATATATATTTTTCAACAATATATTATATGTAAAGAGAGTAGAGGATATATGCATATACGAGTATGTATGTAAATTTGTGTAAATAAGTTGTCATTAATATTTTCAATGTCAGGTTATAACAGAACTCTACAAAATTTTGCGAACTTGGCTTTTTTACCGTATGTTTTATTTTATTTGCCAACCAATGTTCCTTAGTATCTGTTCCTCTTTTTTCCCACATCCTCTGTATTTGACCATGAACTGAATTTTCCTTAAATAAGGAATTTTCAAATAAATTAAATGGAATATTTCTTTAAATAACAAATGTGAAAATTCCAAATGACTAATAAGCTGATTTTTAAAATTATATGTGCAATGTTGTGTACTAAAAAAATGCATGTTTATATATATATATAATATTTGCACATAAATTTTTACTATGGATATGAGCTTGTTGTTAGACTTCTCTTTGATTTAATTTGTAAAATGGGAAAATTTTAGCTCCTATTTTAGATTGTTGTGTACTTCTAGTAAGAAAATTTTTATAAAAGTGCTGAAAAACAGCATCTAGAATATGAGTTCAGTAAATGTGAGTGACCAAATTTAATTGCTGAGTTTTCATTTTTTATAGTAAGTTTCAGGCTGACTTCTAATATTTTGTACAAAAATGCAGTTTTATCTTATTATCAATTAAAATTTAGATATTTTGGATCAATTTTAGACATAAAACTGAAGCTATGCCAAACATTGCACTGTTTCTGAAAGAAACACCATCTGTAAAACTAAACCTAAAATATCATGGTGATTTTTCACTGGCTGTTCTGTTTGTCATGTATATGAACATCACTAGCAACATTCAGACTAGCCTTTTAAAGAATATATCAAACTTTTAAACAATAGAAGTAATTTTTTCTCACTATTAACACAATTTTTCTTCAGTATTAATGAGAAAACATTATAAAAATATATTTGCTATAAATCTGGTGAATGAGAGTCCCTTCAAAATGTTTACCTACTTTTTCTAATAGAACTGGAATGAACTTGTAAAATATTTTCATATCTAGTACCATGAATCTAATTAAGTGAAAACCTGGATATGATTAAATTTTGAATTTCTGTTATCTAGATATTTTTTACATTCTAAACATCTAGACCACTATTTTGTTTCTCTCCTCAGAATCCATATAGTCACTGTGGAAAAAATCTAGTAGAATAATTAAGCAAAAGGACTTTGAAGCCAGATAAATGGGAGTAAGGTCTCTGATCTTGAATCACTCTCATTTTGATTAAACCACAGTCCTGGTCAAATCTAAAGCTCTGTCACATAGCTGCATTCATGTGTCTGAAAATGGCTAGAGTAAAAAATGATGATACTCTGCTGACTGGTCTCCATTTATATGCATTTATATCCATTTTCCTGAACTTCAAGTCAGCCTTAATGCTGCAGGGCAACTATAAACATCCCTACTTTATTCAGTTTTCTACCTTCTTAAGTGACACTTTCATAATTATCCCTCTCTTTTCAAACTTCTCAACCTCCTACTCCAATCTCACTCTCAGCTAATGAATTTCACTCTCATTTTATTGAAAAAATAGAAATCAGATAAAGATTTCTATGAGCTGTGGCATATCTATTTACCTGTTTGTATTTGTAGGCATAATATCCTTCTTTCCTTTTTTGGGTGAGATGACCATGCCTTAGGTAAGACCAATATCTATATTTGTAAGCTTGAACACAATCCCTCTTCCCACTTAAGGATATGATTCCAGCAATTTTCCCTTATTTCTTCTTACTTCCAAGTGTCCTAGCCTAGTAGTTCATTCCTATTATCAAAATAATAAGCTCTTTGTTCCTGCTTTAAACAAATTGTTTGGCCTAGTTTCTTCTCTAGGTGGTGATACAATTCTCTTTATACCTTTGGAGAAAAACACTGGGAAAGAATTGTTTTTATTCACTTTTCACAATTTCCCTCCCCTCATCTTCAATTTCTTCCAATAAGGTTTTTACTCCCAAGTGGCCAACATTAACCTAATTTCAGTGTTGCTAAATGTTGTGTGTCAGGGTTCATCTTTCGTGGCATCTTACAGTAATTTACATGGCTAATCACTCTGTCTTCCTCTGTTTCCCCTCCATATCCTGGCTATTCTCTGTTTCTTTTACTGAGACTACATCATATCCCCAACCTCTAGCTTTGAGAATGCCCCACAGTTTAGTATTTTTGTCTCCCATTCACTGTCTACATTCTTTTTAAGGAGTAACACATAGCTCTATATTTTAAACATCATACATAGAGATATATAGATACATGAACATACAGGTTGATCTGATATAGTTTGATAGATGTTAGATGCTAGATAGTTCCACAATGATAATTCCAGCACAGACTATTCCACTGAATTTGACACATTTATCCAACTGCCTATTTGACAGGTTCACTTGGGTGTCTAATAGAAATTTCAATTTTATAGAGTTCTTGTTAGACCATATCCAAACATGTTTTTCTTTTGACCTCTTGCATTTTAGTTAATAGAAAATCCATCTTCTCAGTTTAGGCCAAAACCTTGGTATCTTCCTTGCATCCCCCTTCTTTCATGGTGAACATCCACTCATCAGGATATGCTGTTGGCATCAGTTTTATAATATATCCAGCACATGCTCACTTCGCAGTATCTTTGCTGCTATCATCTTGGTCCAAGACACTGTGATCTCATAATTCTATCATTGAATGAGCCCCAGGCAGGTTCCCTGAAATTGCCTTTCCCCTAGGACTCTCTATTCTCAACATTGCAGCCAGATGGAATTTATAATAGCTTTTATTGAAACACATCTGACTTTTAAAAACTACATATATTTGAAATGTTCAATTTGGTAAGATTTGGCATATGTATATACTCTTTGAAACCATCACTGCAATCAACAGAGGGATCTGTTTAAAACATAAATCATATTGTGTTTTTCATATGCTTTCCCCTTCAAGTACCTTAGGACTTGAATGAATATGATCCTTTGACCTAGAAAGCACTATGTGATTTGTTTTGTCATTTTCAAGAGTTCATTTTTTTATTCTACTACTCTCTTCCTCCTTCACACACCTCTTATGGAATTGCTTATTATTCTTCCTTAAACATATCCCATTCACTCACAGCCCATTCACTTTCTGTCCTTTCATCTAGAATACTATTTTCCCACAACTGGCAGAGCTAGCCCCTCACTGCCCCTAGTCTTCATTCAAAATGCACCTTCTCGGTGACAGCTTTCATAATCACCATACTAAAATTGAATTTCCATACCTTTTCCCTGCTTTGTGTTCTCTATTTAACACTCATCACCATTTATACTGAATATTTACCGTATACAGTAACTCTGTTAGGTAGAAGCTAGATAGGAGCAGTAGAAGAAATACCCTGAGGCAGAGTTCTAACTCCTAGAAGGGGAATGATAGAAACATGAGGTGGAGACAAGGACCTAGACAAATAAGCTATACATTATAAGCCTGGGAGCACAACATCTTGACCTTGTGGCTTCCAAGAACTTGGGCCTGATGGTTCAAGAGCTACAGGTGCAGAGCATGTATTCTTCTCTTCCCACTCTGTCCCAGGGTAGGTAGCCCCTAGACTCATTATAACACACTTGTGTTGTGGGAAGAACCCCAGCCAGTGAAGAAAGGTTGCCATGAGGGTTCCTGTACAAACTTTGTAAGGTCAAAACTCCCCCTTCTAAACTGTGGGAAGAGGTTCCCAAATGTTTGGAAGCACCCTCCATTAAACACCACCCCACAGTATGTCACAGATCCTTCCATCCCAGAGACACCTACTAATATCCAATCCCCAAACAACCTAGGGACAGGTACCACTTCCTGGAACCTGCCAACTCTCCACCTTGATAGTGTTTTGTTCTTGCTGCTTTCCTTCTGGCTGTCTTCATTTTGATCAGATACCCATGTAAATCTTCTCATGGGGAATCCAAGGACTAAGACCACCATTCACACAATGCAGACTCTCTCTACCTATAACAACTCTATATAAATTTCTACTATTGTACAAACTATTTCTACATGCTATATAAATTACCATAAATTCCAGTTAACCAACTTATTCATTGTCAGTCCTCCCTCTAGAATGTAAGGTCCATGACAACACTTATTTTGGTTCATTTTGCTTACTGTGTTTTCTTAAGTGCCTAGAATAGGGTGTGGCATATAACAAGCACTCACTTAATATTTGTTGGATAATTAGCTGAATAAAAATTTCATAAGGTAAATCAACTAAAGTGTTGAACATAATTTCTTCATATATAATAATTATTCTACATGTTATCAATTTGTTATTAAACATTTTACTAATCTGTCAATTCCCGTGTAGCTGTTACCACAGATTGACAGATATATTCTTAGATTTTATTAGTAACTCTCCCTGCCTATTAGCACCTCTTCTTCCTTCTTCCTCTTTTGTTTTTATTCCATGCCCCAATATTTAATTTAAAATAGCATATGATTTTTTTCATAAACAATAACTTTGTGGAAATTCCATACCTTTATTTTTTTTTTACTATTTCATTTATTTGCCAGAAAGAGAGAGAGTGAGAGCACACAAGCAGAGGGAGAGGCAGAGGGAGACGGAGAAGTAAGCTCACCGCTGAGCAGGGAGTTTGATGAGGGACTCAGTCACAGGACCCTGGGATCATGACCTGAGCTGAAGGCAGATGCTTAACCAATTGAGCCAATCAGGTGTCCCAATTCCTTACCTTTTAATGATAACTAAGCTTAGGCATGTATCCACCACAGTCATAAACACAATTTCCATTAATTAGTTCATTTATACTTCCTGTTCCCTCTTATTTTTACTGTGCAAATTCATATGTATGCATCTATACATGTGTCTGTATACATGAGGTGTGTATTCTAAAAAATCACAACTGACATAGTCAGACAAGCTTCCATAAGACATGCCTAAACTCCATATTTGTCATTTCATACACAGTAAACCAGAAAAAGACCTGCCTCTTTTCAGCAGTTAAAAAGAAATCCCCTCTGATTTACTCAAAGCAGTAGCTTTAGGGAACAAAAATCTTTGGTAAGCTTTCAACACCATTACAAAATTAATAAGATTTCTCAGAGTTCTCTGACCATTTTATTCTTTTAACATTTTGACTCAACTATGGAGTTTAAACTATATGAGAGCCAGCAAAATAAATACCTGAGTTAATAATCTTTCTCTGGAGCCAACTGAAAGGCAGTAGTTTGAGGAGATTGAATCTGTCATAATATTGGACCGCTTTCTTATCAACAAGGCATTCCTTTATAATAGGAGTAGAATCTTAAAAGGGATGGAAACAAATTAAATGAGGTTTATCAGTACTTTCTTCAAGATGTTATTGTGCTGTCTTCATTTGGGGACAATTTCAAAAGAGAAAGCAAACAGAATGTTGTATCTGGAAGAAGTAATTAAATCCTCAATTTCTCTACATTTATTTGTAATGCTAGCAAATCCAAAATTTGATTAATTGCGTGATCTTCATCTGGTAATTAAACATTCTGCCAAATTTTCTAAAATCAAGATGTTTACAGATTTCCAAAGCTTTAAGAAGAATTTCTCAAGACTGAGATTCTACTAAAAAGTTTCAAAATTCTCATAGCACTATGTGCTTCTAAAAAAGAGCAAGATGACTGGAGTTTTCTATTCCACTGAAGATGAAGCCTGATATACATTTTCCTTATTCCATGTGACTTTTCTCTCTGACTGTGACATCATGCAACCCAGATATCCAAAAAAGTAGTCTTGATCATATCAGTGGGTTGAAAAATGCAAGTCATAATAATAGCATAGAAACATGTACAAAAGTTTTGTATTACAATTTGCCTTAGAGTTGGTATTAACTTTCTTAGGTTCTTTAATGATTTTTAAACCATATGGTTCCACAGAAAAACTTTTAATATCTTTAAGGCAAGTAATCTTGAAAAAGACATAAACATCTGACTTGAATTCAACTTTGCAGAATGTTGCTGAATGACAGGAAGTAAGAGCAGAAATGGTAAGGCGTAGAAAACAAAAACAGAATAAAAAGAATTAGAAGTGATTTGAGTGAATCTTGGAACACTGAAAAAATAAAACAAAATTAAAATAAATAAATAAATAAATAAATAGCTCTTAGTTGGGAAGAAAAAAAGAATTAGAAGTAAATGTATTAGGGTGCCTGGGTGGCTCAGTGGGTTAAAGCTTCTGCCTTCTGCTCAGGTCATGATCTCATGGTGCTGCGATGGAGCCCCACGTTGGGCTCTCTGCTCAGCAGGGAGCTTTCCCTGTTCTTCTTTCTCTCTTTCTTCCCCTCTTTCTCTCTGCCTGCTGCTCTGCCTACTTGTGATCTCTCTCTGTCAAATAAATAAATAAAATCTTAAAAAAAAAAGAAGTAGATATATTGAATGAAGAAAGCAGAGGATGTAGCAAAAAAAAAAAAAAAAAAAAAAGAAAAAAAGAAAAAGAAAGAAAAAAATCAAGTACATATGGTGTAGAGGCATATTATCTCCAGAACTGACATATGTTTATTTTGCAAACACAAGAATTATATATTGCCTACGTCTGGCCTATATTATCTGATTGTTATTAGTTATAGATGCTATAAGATTTGTGCTGACCACAAAGAATCTCTTTGACTCTTCATGGATTTGACTAGGAATATTTATCTCAGTAGGTGGCAATGAGTTATCAAACACCTAGTAAAATTATTTAAAAGTAACTAATTAAAGAAAGAAAAACTTGACATGGGATGTTCTGTTTGTAAAAACACTTTCAAAATAGTGCAAAAGTCTTAGAAATAAAAATTCCATAAATATGAGTTTATTATACATTAACAATTTTACTTTGCTTTTTGTTTTGTTATTAAAATGTAGACTGACTGGGAAGAAATCCAAGAGAGAGACAAACCATATGAAACTTGAGTCCAGGAAACAAACTGAGGGTTGTGGAAAGGGAGATGGGTGAAGGAATGGTGTAATTATGTGATGGGCATTAAGGAGGATATATGATGTGATGAGCACTGGGTATTATACTCAACTGGTGAATCACTGAACATTATATAAAAAACTGATGTACTATACCTTGGCTAATTGAAATAAAATAAAATGTAGACATTTAAGTAGATCACCTAATGGACATTTTAAAAGAGAAGTAAGTGTTTGCTTAAGTAAAAATCTAAATATGGATGAAGAGAAATGCATGGAATAAAATATAATTACAGAGAATAAAATTTCTAAATAATTAATGTGAAGATTAATGCCTGATCACAAATATCATTAATTTCAAATGTCTTCTCCCAAATAACAATGGTCATTGTGTAACTAGAAATAGAATGAGCTTGCCTTGCAGGTGATGAAGCTGTCTTCTCATTCCTATATAGAGCTTTATTTCTGCTCAGTTAATTCTTGATTATCTGTACTAATAGAGATATGCATTCTGTAGAATCTATAGTTAGTATGTATTCTAGTAGATATTTTCCACTTAAATCTTCACCCAGGAATTAAAAGAGATATTGAGTCTACCTATTGAATTCACATATTTCCCTTCATCTGCTTTGATATTTGGACTCCCTTTGTTTAAACTGAAGGAAAACAATGAGGCTTCCAGAGAAGTAAATATTATGTTCTTGATAGACAATAAAAGATAAACCTAAGGAAATAACAATATTTCCAAGCAGAAAGAGATGAAATAGTAAGGAAAATCCATGCTTTATTATTATTTTTTCTTTTTTTAACTCCAAACAAAAATTTTTGAATAATAAATGTTGGCAATTGAGTCACTGGAGAGTAAATTGTCAAGCTGACACTTCATCACCTTCCAAAACTTTTGTGTACAATTTTTATAAACAAGCTATTTTCTTTCATAACCTTGAAACAGCCATCAAAATCAAGAACTTAGCAAGGATATGCTATTTAGTAACTATGTGTAATAGTTATCTCTATTGCATAAAAAAACCCAAAATATAATTACTTAAAATAACATTTTTTATTTCACAATTTCTGTGGGACAAGAATCTGAATGTGACTTAGCTGGATCTTTCCACCGGGTCATAATATTGCAGTAAAAGTATCTACGTGAGCTGCAGTCTCATTTGAGGACTCAGCTGAGGAAGGACCTGCTTTCAAGCTCACTCACATGGTTTTTGGCAAGATTTAGGTGCTGATAGGTTCTTGAACTAAGGGACTCAGTTCCCCACTGGCTATAATGATCAGAAGCTTCCCTCACATTGCCACATGAGCTTCTCCAAAGAGCAACTGACAACACATCAGACACCCTCCATCAGAGTGAGAAGGTAAGAAAGCAAGAGATAGGGCAAGTTGGAACCCCCATTCCTTTTGTAACCTACTCTTGAGGGAAGCATCTTATTTACTTTCGCCATTTTGTTTTCATTAGAAGTGAGTTTTTAGGTCCAGTTCACACTTAAAGGGAGAGGGTTACACTGAGATGTGAATAGTAGGATCAGGAGTCACTGGGAACATCTTGGAAGATGTTTGCTATATCATCTAATTCTCAGACTCTTTTCAAGTTTTGTCAAAAATTTAAATAATGTTATTTATACCAAAAAGTTTCCATTTAACATCATCTACTGCAGTTAATTATCTTGTTGTCTTAGTCTCTTTAGTATGGAATATCTCTTCAGTCTTTCCTTGATTTGCATGACCTTCACACTTTTGATATTATAGGCTACTTCCTTTGTACAATGACTCTTTATTTGAGTTTGTCTAACATTTTCCTCATAAGATTTATGTCATACGTGTTTGTCAGAAACATTACAGCAGAGATGGTACTTTTTTTTAACGACTTCTATCAAGTGATATGCAATATCAATTTGTCTCATTATTAATGATGTTCATTTTGATTACTTAAGTGTTATTTGCCAGGTTTCTCCATATAAAGTTACTCTTCAACTCCTTTGTAATTAAATATGTCTTTTATGAGGCAAAGTTTTGAATTTGTAAAAATATCCCATTTATCATCAAATTTTCAATGTATTTATTTACTTATTTACATCTGTATAGACTCATGGTTTCTTAGTTTATTCAGTGCAAAATAATCTATTGTTACTATTATTCTGATGCTTGAGTTACTCCAGTTTGGCCAGAAAGAAGAACATAATACACATGGCTTTTGTGTTATTTAGAGATGTCTCCTTCATTCTTTAAACACTTTCCTGTTTGGGGGCAAAGATGTTGCAGTCTCATCTTCTTGTCTCATCATTTCCCCTCCCCAGTCTTTAAACTAGACGTTTCTATAGGAAGCCCTGCTTTACTTCACAATGAATAACCGTATGCATTACTATTGAGGTGTCATTATTCCCTAAATCTCCAAATAAATAAGTCTACAAGATCTTATGTGTATGTGTGAATTCATATGTACACACATATGAACTCACATATACATATATGTATATATGTTCCAAAAATACATAGAAATATATATCCAACAAATATATGTATCCAACAAGTATATACAAATATAGAACTAACACTACAATTTCGGTGTTCTGCCTTTCTATAACTAGAAGTTCTTTCTTAAACAGTAAGAAAACTGGTCATTATCCTTATTATATTTAATTTCTCGATCAATTTCTTCATATGTAACAAATGTCCTGTTTTCATTGTCACCTCCTCCCCTCATGAGTGGTTACTTTCCATGCACTTTTTGAGTTCTGAACTCCTGGGTCAGACCATGTATCATTTAGAAACTGCCCACCTCGCTTGGGATTTGATACTCCCTCTGAGTAGTTTCTGTGGAAATGTCCTCCTCACACTTCTCAGTGACTGACAACCCATATTGGTATCACCAGTGGATGAATGACTTTCTTACTATTTTAATCTTATATCACCATACCAGCCTGACCTCTCTGTATCAAAACTGCACTCCCTACTACAATCCAAGATCTTCCAATCACATGGCGGTCTCTGCTCTCTGATCAGATTATAAAACCTTATGTTGGGTCACTGATCCAATACAGAGGCCCCTGTGGCTATTTTTTGGATTCCAATATCTCAAAACAGTTAACTTCCCACATGCAAACCTTTCTTGCAGTGTCTGGGATATGATACCTCAAAGCAGACCATCTTCTTCAAATTACTTTTCCTACTACTCTGTGTGGACTTTCAACCCACCTCCTGCAAGCTCGTACACCCTGCTCTAGGTCCCTGTGGCTTCTGAACCCCAGAACTTGCACCATGGACATCTTTGTTGTTTTGTTCATACTAATGCTTTTAGAACTAAATGGCTCAAAAGGGAAAGAAAAAAATAAAGATAAAGGAAAGAAAAGCAAGGCAAGAGGAAGAGAAAGAAGATAAAAAATACTTTAGATTATATTTTATGAGAAAAAAGAAATCTGCAACCCAGTGATTTCACTCAGAAAAGAGGGTTGCCAAAACACAAATTTGTATAAATAGTTCAAAATTGATCATTATTTAAAAGAAATCAACTGTTAAGTTTCAAATATTATTTATAAAAGAATGCAAATTAAAACAAATCCTTTACCAATTTGGGCATACAGGAGAACTTATTAAAAGTCATTTCCATGAATGTCCACTCTATAATAAATCATTCCCAAGGACTATGCTGGTGATGACAATTGGCATTCTAAAGCAGCACAACATATAATTTCAAGCATTTTTTTCAAAATTCTGAAAAAGACATCCATCCTTTTGCTCAGACTACACATTAGAAAATTGACTCAAGGAAATAATTAAACAATTGCACAATTTCTACACTGCATTGTTCACAATAATAAAGAGACATTGATAGCTATTGCTTAATGATATGGGATTATTAAATAATTAGGTTACATATGTATAACATAATGCTAGGAAGTTATTAAAATCATCATGAAAGTCTACAGTTAATGGTAGACATAATTTGATTTTGTTTATTTAAAAAAAGCATGGAATAAAAGAATATCTATATTGTGTTAAACAGATATTTTTTCATTACTATATACCTAAATAAATTCTACAAAATTATTCACTAGTCTGTATGTGTGTTGGCCTCTAAGTTGTTGTTTCTAGCTAGCTTGCATCCTATTCAAAATATTAACTCACCTATACTTTTTCTTCTTGTTATTTGATGTGTGTTTTAAATTAATTCAATTAACATGAGATTCAAGATCTAAATTTGGTCTGAAACCCTTTCTATTTCATAGTCTCTGGAATACAATGTCCATTAGTGTTCTTGGAGATTACTATTACATTGGATTAATTTTCCACATGATACTTAAGAGGTCGCTATCATCTCAGGAAATATTTATTCATTTAACTTCACATTCAATAACTGAGAATAAATAGTCATAAGAGCACTATACCACCACATATTGATATAAATAAGTTAATGAGCTCAGAAAATGGGTAGGTGAGAGAAAAGTGATGAAGCAGGAGATCCCTAAATTACCAGTGAAGTTTAGAGATACAGTTTTAGATATATTTTTGTTAATTTGTTACTTTAGACAACAAAACTAAGTTGAAAGTTGGAGAATTAGTTAAATAATATGAATTGTATGTTGCATTTTAACTTCTCATGATATTTGAATTTTTGTTCACATGATATCATAATAATTTTTATGGTGTGTTCCAGTGGGGCATAAAGGACAATGTGATGATGCAGATATTTTGTTTGGCATAATTATTTAATTTTAATTCCAAGTGATATTTTGGCAGATTTTGAAGCATTTATAAAGAATCAGTACTAAACAAACACCTTTTCTTGGTAGGGGGAAGAGTGTCACCCTAATGGCAATTATAATAACTCATGAAACAAAGCAGAAAAGTTCCTTCCTTTGTTATTTGGATCCTACTCATGATGCCACAAGAACATCTGTTAAGAGTAGTTTCCATGAGGAGAGGAGTCAAGATGGCAGAGGAGTAGTAGGCTGAGATGACATCAAGTAGCAGAAGATAAGCTAGATAGTTTATCAAACCATTCCAAACACCTACAACACCAACAACAGATCAAAGAGAAGAAGAACAGCAATTCTAGAAACGGGAAATCGACCACTTTCTGAAAGGTAGGATCTTCGGAGAAGTGATTCCAAAGTGAAGGGAAGATAGACTGCGGGGGGAGGGGCTGGCTCCCAGCAAGTGGTGGAGCAATGGAGCACAAAATCTGAACTTTTAAAAGCCTGCTCCACTGAGGGACATCACTCCAGAGGCTAAGTGGGGGTGGAGCCCTCACAGGGACAGTGTTGTCTCAGGTCCTGTGGGGTCACCGAAGGATCTGGGGTGTCTTGAGTATTGCAGAGATTGCAGGTATTACAGCACGGAAGCCAGCTACAAAGACAGAGCCAAGGAGTGAGCTCTCAGCTTGGGGTTACCATAAACTGTGATCCATGGCACAGTCAGGCCACTGCTCTTTAAGCACGGACCCCACAAGTGGCAGTTCTGGGGAGACACCCCTAAAAGAGCAGCAGTGATCTGCTGGGTTTGGATACTCCAGGCAGGGTTATGTGCCAGATACAGAGATGCGCAGTCACAGGCCAGGTGAGCTCGGCATGCAGGCAGAGGCCAAGGAGATAGGAGTGATTGAGCACTTTTCTCCAAGGGTACACTGAAGAATGGGGCCCTGAGCTCTCAGCTCCTCAGGGCTGGAGATTGGGAGGCTGCCATTTTCAATTCCATCCTCCAGAGCTCTATGGAAACTGTTCAGGGAAAAAAAGCTGCCCAAAGCGAATTTGAGCAGATTACTTAGACTGGCCTGTGGCAAGGGCGGTGCAATTCTGCCTCAGGCAAAGACACTTGAAAATCACTACCACAGGCCCCTCCCCCAGAAGATGAGCATGAAATCCAGCCAACACCAAGATCACTTATCAAGGAGAACAGTGGAAATCCAGAGGAGAAGAAAGCTAAGTATGAAATTCATGGCTTTCTCCCCATGATTCTTTAGTTTGCAAGGTTAATTACTTTTTTTTTTAATTTTATTTTAAATTTTATTCTCTTTTTTAACTTTTACTCTTTCTTCTTTTAACGTTTTTTAACTAGTTTATCTTAAAAATACCTTTCATGGGCGCCTGGGTGGCTCAGTGGTTTAAGCCTCTGCCTTCAGCTCAGGTCATGATCCAGGGGTCTTGGGATCTAATCCCGCATTGGGCTCTCTGCTTAGCAGGGGGCCTGCTTCCCTCTCTCTCTGTCTACCTCTCTGCTTACTTGTGATCTCTCTCTCTGTCAAATAAATAAATAAAATCTTTTAAAAAAATACCTTTCATAAAAAAAAAATCTTTTTGAACCATCATTATTATGGTCATATTTTATCCTTCATTATGCGTAACTTTATTTTTTGAATACACATGGGGTTTTTTCTTCTAAAATATTTTGGGATACAACTTCTAATAGATCTAATAGATCAAAATATACCCTAAATCTAGCACAGGGCTTTTTTATAGTCTCCAGCCTGAGTAAATTCTCTCCACTTTCTTTTTATTTCTTTCATAATCAGCTTATCTTATCACATCCTTTTTTAGAATTTTTAAAATTTTTTTTCATTTTTGTAGTCATATTCCATCCCTTCATCATGTTTACCCTTATTTGTGGGTGTGTTTATATATATATATATTTTTTTTTTCATTCTTTAAAATTTTGGGATGTAGTTTCTTCTAAGAGACCAAAATACTCCCAAAATTAAGACTGTTCTATTCACCAGTCTAATATCTATATTTTCTTTTTTCATTCTTTTTTTAAATTTTTTTGAACTTCTTTTTTCCCCTTCCTTCCCCCATGATTTGGAGTCTCTTCTGATTTGGTTAACACACACTTTTCTGGGACCTTTGCCACCCTTTTTATATTTAATTCTCTCCTTCATATATTTTTATCTCGATAAAATGACAAGGCAGAAAAACTCACCACAAACAAACAAACAAATAAACAAAAAAACAAAAACAAAACAAAACAAAAAACAAAAGGCAGAAACAAAGCCTAGGGACTTAATCAATATGGGCATTGGTGATATGTCAGATCTAGAGCTCAGAATGGCTATTCTCAAGGTTCTGGACAGGCTGGAAAAAGGCATGAAATATAGAGAAACCTGTCTGGAGAAACAAAAGCCTTTTCTGGAGAAATAAAAGAACTAAAATCTAGCAAAATTGAAATTAAAAAAGCTATTAATGAGGTGCAATCAAAAATGGAGTTTCTTACTGCTAGGATAAATGAGGCACAAGAAAGAATTAGTGATATAGAAGACCAAATGATGGAGAAAAAAGAAGTTGAGCAAAAGAGAGACAAACAACTACTAGACCACGAGGGGAGAATTCAAGAGATAAGCAATACCATAAGATGAAGTAACATTAGAATAATTGGGATTCCAGAAGAAGAAGAAAGAGAAAGGGGATCAGAAGGTATATTGGAGCAAAATATTGTAGAGAATTACCCTAATATGGCAAAGAGAACAAGCATCAAAATCCAGGAGGTGCAGAGAACCCCCCTCAAAATCAATAAGAATAGGTCCATATCCAATCACCTAACAGTAAAATTTACAAATCTTAGTGAATAAAAGAAAATCCTGAAAGCAGCCCAGGACAAGGTCTGTAACATACAATGGTAAAAATATTAGATTGGGAGCAGACTTATCCACAGAGACCTGGCAGACCAGAAAGAACTGACATGATATATTCAAAGCACTAAATGAGAAAAACATGCAGCCAAGAATACTATATCCAGCTAGGCTATCATTGAAAATACAAGGAGAGATAAAAAGCTTCCAGGACAAACAAAAACTAAAAGAATTTGTAAACACAAAACCAGCTCTACAGGAAATATTGAAAGGGGTCCTCTAAGCAAAGAGAGAGCCTAAAAGTAGTAGGCTAGAAGGAACAGAGAAAAAATACAGTAACAGTCACCTTACAGGCAATACGATGGCACTAAATTCATCTCTCTCAATAGTTACCCTGAATGTAAATGGGCTAAATGTCCCAATCAAAAAACAAAACAAAACAAAACAAACAAACAAAAAACACCCATCAATATGCTGTCTATAAGAAAATCATTTTAGACCCAAAGACACCTCCAGATTTAAAGTGAGGGGTTGGAAAACAATTTACCATGCTAATGGACATCAGAAGAAAGCTGGGGTGGCAATCCTTATATCAGATCAATTAGATTTTAAGCCAAAGACTATAATAAGAGATGAGGAAGGACACTATATCATGCTCAAAGGGTTTGTCTAACAGGAAGATCTAACAATTTTAAATATCTATGCCCCTAACATGGGAGCAGACAACTATTTAAACCAATTAATAACAAAATCAAAGAAACACATTGACGATAATACAATAATAGGAGGGTATTTTAACACCCCCTGCACAAAAAATGGACAGATCATCCAAGCAAAAGATCAACAGGGAAATAAAGGCCTTAAATGACACACTGGACCAGATGGACATCACAGATATATTCAGAACATTCCATCCCAAAGCAGCAGAATACACATTCTTCTCTAATGCACAAGGAACATTCTCCAGAATAGATCACATCCTGGGTCACAAGCCAGGTCTCAATCGGAGCCAGAAGACTGAGATCATTTCCTGCATATGTTTAGACCACAATTCTCTGAAGCTAGAACTCAATCACAAGTGAAAATTTGGAAAGAACCCAAATACGTGGAATCTAAAGAGCATTCTACTAAAGAATGAATGGGTTAACCAGGAAATTAAAGAAGAATTGAAAAAAAAAAATTTCATGGAAACAAATGATAATGAAAACACAATGGTTCAAAATCTGTGGGGCACAACAAAGGCAGTCCTGAGAGGAAAATATAAGCGATACAAGCCTTTCTCAAGAAACAAGAAAGGTCTCAATACTCAACCTATCCTTACACCTAAAGGAGCTGGATAAAGAACAACAAAGAAATCCCAAACCCAGCAGGAGAAGAGAAATAATAAAGATCAGAGCAGAAATCAAAGAAGTAAAACCCAAGAGAACAGTAGAACAAAGCAACACAACTAGAAGCTGGTTCTTTCAAAGAATTGATAAGATTGATAAACCCCTGGCCAGGCTTATCAAAAAGAAAAGAAAAAGGACCCAAATAAATAGAATCATGAATGAAAGAGGAGAGATCACAACCAACACCAAAGAAATACAAACAATTATAAGAACATATTATGAGTAACTATACACCAGCAAATTAGAAAATCTGGAAGAAATGGATGCATTTCTAGAGACATATAAACTACCACAAGTGAACCAGGAAGAAACAGAAAACCTGAACAGACCCATAACCAGTAAGGAGATTGAAGAAGTCATCAAAAGTCTCCCAACAAACAAGAGCCCAGGGCCGGACAGCTTCCCAGGGGAATTCTACCAAACGTTTAAAGAAGAACTAACTCCTATTCTCCTGAAACTGTTCCAAAAAATAGAAGTGGAAGGAAAACATCCAAAATCATTTTATGAGGGCAGCATTACCTTGATTCCCAAACCAGACAAGGATCCCATCAAAAAAAGAGAATTACAGACCAATATCCTTGATTAACACAGAGGCAAAAATTCTCACTAATGGTTCCAATGGTACATTAAAAGGGTTACTCAACACGACCAAGTGGGATTTATACCAGGGCTGCAAGGTTGGTTCAACATCCACAAATAAATCAATGTGATGCAATACATTAATAAAAGAAAGAACAAGAACCACATGATACTCTCCAGAGATGCTGAAAAAGCATTTGACAAAGTACAGCATCCCTTCTTGATCAAAACTCTTCAAAGTGTAGGGATAGTGGGTACATACCTCAATATCATCAAAGCCATCTATGAAAAACCCACAGCGAATATCACTCTCAATGGAGAAAACCTGAGAGCTTTTCAGGTAAGATCAGGAACACAGCAGGGATGTCCATTATCACCACTGCTATTCAACATAGTACTAGAAGTCCTAGCCTCAGCAATCAGACAACAAAAAGAAATTAAAGGCATCCAAATTGGCAAGGAAGAAGTCAAACTATCACTCTTTGCAGATGATATGATACTTTATGTGGAAAAACCAAAGACTCCACTCCAAATCTGCTAGAACTTGTACAGGAATTCAGTATAGTGTCAGGATATAAAATCAATGCACAGTAGTCAGTTGCATTTCTTTACACCAACAACAAGACAGAAGAAAGAGAAATTAAGGAGTCAATCCCATTTACAGTTGCACCCAAAATCATAAGATACCTAGGAATAAACCTAACAAAGAGGCAAAGAATCTGTACTCAGAAAACTACAAAGTACTCATGAAAGAAATTGAAGAAGACAGAAAGAAATGGAAAAATGTTCCATGATCATGGATTGGAAGAACAAATATTGAGAAAATGTCTATGCTACCTAAAGCAATCTTCACGTTTAACGCAATTCCTATCAAAATCCCATCCATTTTTTTTTCCAAAGAAATGGAACAAATAATCCTAAAATTTGTACAGAACCAAAAAGACCTCGAATAGCCAGAGGAATGTTGAAAAAGAAAGCCAAAGTTGGTGCCATCACAATTCCAGACTTCAAGCTCTATTACAAGGCTGTCATCATCAAGACAGTATGATACTGGCACAAAAATAGACACATAGATCAATGGAACAGAGTAGAAAGCCCAGAAATAGAACCTCAACTCTAGGGTCAAATAATCTTTGATAAAGCAGGAAAGAATGCCACTGTAAAAAAGACAGTCTCCAACAAATGGTGTTGGGAAAATTGGACAGCCCATGCAGAAAATGAAACTGGACCATTCCCTTATACCACACACAAAAATAGACTCAAAATGAATGAAGAACCTCAGTGTGAGAAAGGAATCCATCAAAATCCTTGAGGAGAACACAGGCAGCAACCTCTTCAACTTCAGGTGCAGCAAATTCTTCCTAGGAACATCGTCAAAGGCAAGGAAAGCAAGGGCAAAAATGAACTATTGGGACTTCATCAAGATCAAAAGCTTTGCACAGCAAAGGAAACAGTCAACAAAACCAAAAGACAACTGACAGAATGGGAGAAGATATTTACAAACAACATACCAGATAAAGGGCTAGTATCCAAAATCTATAAAGAGCTTATCAAGCTCAACACCCAAAGAACAAATAATCCAATCAAGAAATGGGCAGAGGACCTGAACAGACATTTCTGCAAAGAAGACATCCAGATGGCCAATAGACACATGAAAAAGTGCTCCACATCACTCAGCATCAGGGAAATACCAGCCAAAACCACAGTGAGATAACACCTCACACCAGTCAGAATGGCTAAAGTTAACAAGTCAGGAAATGACAGATGTTGGCGAGGTTGCAGAGAAAGGGGAACCCTCCTACAAGGTTGGTGGGAATGCATGCTTGTGCAACCACTCTGGAAAACAGCATGAAGTTTCCTCAAAAAGTTGAAAATAGAGCTACCCTACGACCCAGAAATCACACGACTGGGTGTTTAACCTAAAGATACAAATGTAGTGATCCAAAGGGGCACGTGCACCCAAATGTTTATAGCAGCAAGGTCCACAATAGCCAAACTATGGAAACAACCTAGATACCTAGATGTCCATCAACAGATGAATGGATAAAGAAGATAGACTGATAGATAGATAGATAGTTATAGATCTATATCTATCTATCTATCTATCTATCTATCTATCATCTATATGTAATGGAATACTATGCAGCCATCAAAAGAAATGAAATCTTGGCCTTTGTGAGGACATGGATGGAACTAGAGGGTATTATGCTTAGTGAAATAAGTCAATAGAGAAAGACAATTATCAAATGATATCCCTAATATGAGGAAGTTGTGAGGCAACACAGGGGGTTTGGCAGGTAAGAAAAGAATAAATGAAACAAGATGGGATTGGGAGGGAGAAAAACCATAAGAGACTCCTAATTTCACAAAACAAACCAAGGGTTACTGGGGGGAGGGAGAGTAGGGAGAGTGTGGTTAGGTTATGGACATTGGGGAAGGTATGTGCTACGGTGAGTGCTGTGAAGTTTGTAAGCCTGGCGATTCACAGACCTGTACCCCTGGGGCTAATAATAGATTACATGTTAATAAAAAAAGAAAGAAAGAAAGAAAGAGTAGTTTCCATGAAGCTTCACCCGCAATAAATAAATAAATAAATAAATAAATAAATAAAATAAAGCATCCCCAAGAGCTATAATGGATCAAAGAAAATAAGTACCACTGGTGGGCAAAAGTTGGCTTGGTCAGAAAAATCCAAGTACTAGTCTGAAGAAAAAGAAATAGAAAAGTGCTATCAAGCATGAAGACTATACAATATCATGAGAAAAAAGAGGAAAGAGAGTAAGTTAAAGCCTTAGAATAAGGATCAAATTATGAAACATTTGATGTTTATCTTAGAAGGTATGAATATCTGCAAATGTTCTCTTTAAGCAGGTGCCCTTTGAGTTACCACTGTTCTTAGTCTACTTGTTCTGTCATAACAAAATACCTTACATTAGGTAACTTACATGACAAAAATTTATTTCTCACAATTATGGTAGCAGGGAAGTTCAAAATCAAGGTGTCATCAAGGTAAGTTTCATTCTGAGATCTCTTTTCTTGATTAGGAGTTAGCTGCCATTTTGTTATATGTTCACTTGGCCTTTCCTTGGTAGATGCTCATAAAGAGAGAAAAACATCTTCATCTCTTCCATAAGATGATTAGATCTATTGGATTAGCACCCCACCTTTATGACTTTATTTAATTTACCTCCTCAAGACCCTATCTTCTAATATAGTCACACTGGGAATTAGGGCTTCAATATATGAATTCAGGTAGGAGGGGGGAGCAGAATTCATTTCATAGCACCACTTAAAGGAAGAGAGAGTGTACTAGAGAGATTTTTAAGGAAATAATAGTCTAAAGATTTATTTTATTTATTTTTTTTATTTTTCAGAGAGAAAGGGGGGTTAGGGCTGTGGAAGAAGGAGAGAGGGAATCCTCAAGCAGACTTCCCAATGAGCATGAAAGCTGATGCAGGGATGATCCTAGGACTCTGAGATAATGACCTGAGCTGAAACCAAGAGTCCAATGCTTAACAGACTGAGCCACCCAGGTGACCCCACTTTTTATTTTAAGATTTATTTATTTATTATAAGGAGATAATATTCCAGGAAGAAGAAACAGGAAGGACAAAAACTTAAAGGCTTGAATCAGCTGATGTGTCCCAGGGACAGGAAAAAAAAAAAAAAAAAAGCCTGTGTAGCTAGAGAAAAGAAGAAAAATCATAGGTAAAGAAATGGAAAGGTATAAGGTCTAGTACATAACCTAGCCAATATTACAGTGGGGCTTATTAACATAGTTATCAATGAGTTTGAACTTTATTCTACACTAATGAAAGTTATTAGAGGGTTTGATCTAATCTAAGTTTAAAACAAAACAAAATAAAACAAAAAACTGCTTGCCTATTAAGGGAGTAAAACCAGCAGCATAAATGTCACTGACCTTTCTCCTAGTGGTTAATATTCACCTATGATTAGATATTTTTCTTACAATCAATCCTTTTATGATAAATATATTTTGACTGAAAATTGATTTTAGAAATCCAGTAATTCTAGTATAATTTAGGAGTTCATAAAATCATGTCATTTTTTAAAATAATAAAATAATTATATTGCATTAAAATACATTTGAGTACAGTAGATACTTGTGAATCCAAACCAACTCATTAATGATTTGGACATCTTGCTGAGCTTTTTAACCTCTTGTTGAGGAAGTTGCTTAATTTGGGCTGTTTGTAGACCTCTTGATAAGGTCTTGCCATTTAGTATAGATTCCTAACTTTCAGGAGGTGGAGGGTTGGTTTTGGGGAAAATATAATGTTTATAAAAGAACCTCCTCCCTTTTCTCACATCCCTAAGGAAACTGGAGATGGTACTCAACTGGTATTCCCTCCCAAATCTAAGGAAGAACTGTACCAAAACCTTCTGAAATATGTGGTTATCTTTCAAAAACTAGTATTAACATCTCAGTCCAGTTGGATATATCCTTATACATGCCATAGATTAATCTCTTCTAGTTTAAGAAAAGAACACTGTAAACAAAAGACTGTCCACTGTGATGAGACAGAGGAGGACAATTACCAGTCCTAATTCTCTTGTCTTGAAGAGGTAAGAAAAACTGATTCTACTTTTGCCTACTATCCTCTGAGTTAGAAATTTGGAACTGGTTGAGATTGGGCACTATGGAATTGGTGGGGACTGAGTCTATACCACTATGTGGTATGATGTTATCATATGGAAAACATATGATATAGTCCCATCTCTAAAGGAATCTCCAAGGCTTAGGGAGATGTTCACCAGCAAGACCTGCTAGGGGTTCACACCCACACCCAGCTATAGGCTGAGTCATGAATTATATCACCACCACAGTCAATATGAGGAATTTTGCAATTATTCACAAAATAAATAGTATTTATACTAGTGTGAGATATAACCTACTCACCAAGGGTGGTGGTATAAGGAATCTTCTTTTCTTTATTCTCTTCTCACTAACAGACAAGAAACAAGCCCTGGAAAGGTGGATGAAATTGAAAGAGAATAACCAACACTATACTATGCCTTCAGTTCAGAGCTAAGAGTCTCACCTCAGCTGTGCTAAGAGGGATTACTAAAAAGATTAATGTCAGATTGAAATCGAATTATCTACACAAAATTCCAAATCCAAGTTACATTTAAAAATCTAATCAAAATGAAATGCATTAATGAAACTCATTTCCCACTAGCAAGGTGGAATTGACACTGTATAGCTATTAGCAGTTATACAAAAAAATAAAGCATTTTGAGGGGGGATGGGAGGGATGCGGTGACTGGGAGATGGACTTTGGGGAGAGTATGTGCTATGGTGAGTGCTGTGAATTGTGTAAGACTGATGAATCACAGACCTGTGCCCCTGAAACAAATAATACATTATATATTAACCTAAAAATATGAAAAAAAGTAAAGCATTTTTGTGTGTATCACTCCAGTAGGTTGAAGCACCTCTGTGAAATCAATTAGAAGGATTTACTAAAATGTGATCAATTAAGTATGATCCATCTTTGCTTATCCCACCTGCAACCCTCTGTATCTATCACTTTTTGCAAGAGGTATAAATAGCATAACCATGTATTGTATAATGGCCTAAGGTATACTATTGAAAACTTTTTTATAAAAATGAACTGACTTAAAAGAAAATTCATTATTATGAAGAAAATGCAGTTTAAAAAAAATTACCGCTTATTGTTTTTTTTAAGATTTAATTTGTTTATAACAGAGAGAGATAACGAGAGAGGAAACACAAGCATGGGGAGCAAGAAAGGAGAAGCAGACTCCCCGCTGAGCAGGGAGCCTGATACAGGGCTCAATCCCAGGGCCCTGGGATCATGACCTGAGCCAAAGGCAAGTGTTTAACAACTGAGCCACCAGGCACCACAACTTTACTTCCTTACTGAGTGGAAACAAAGGTGATCGGTAAGAGGACTTGAGGATTACCATTTAGCCCTCTTGTGGCAGGCAAATCCTTCTGCTCTTGAAAGACTGTTTCAGTTTCTACACTTCTCTCACATCAGTTCCTACAGACACAGTAATAATAACTCCTAGCTCTGAAGACCTCAATGAAGAGGGTAACATCCTCCATCCTTGGGTGGATTCTTCTTTCAAAGATTAAGTTGTAAAGGGAAATTGGGAGGAGGAGGATGGGGCCACGTAGAGTGTGAAGATGTAGCACATACCCATTTATTAGTTGACTGTAATACAAGAAATCCATCTCACAGAAACCTGAAAAATCCTCACCAGGGCAAGTCCCTATGGAGTAAGCTTACTTGTTTCCGAAGAGACATAATCACAAACTCATTAAGGGTACAAAAATAAAACAAGCACACCAAGTATTAAATGCAAACATAAAGGAAATAATTGAAAAGATGTTTGAAGTATTTTTAAGAATTTTACAAAATACCCTGGTATTATACCATATATATATATATATATATATATATATATATATATATATAAATTAAAGACAGAAAAGAAAGAAATCTCACTAGGACAAATAATGCTGTTAGAGACCTATGGCTATGAAAATTAAGCAAAGAGCATCCAAATCTCTCAGTGGCTTAGTGCATTCATTTTGGAATTTGGAAAGAATTAAGTATTAAGGAATTGCATCTCATCATTTTTAAAATACATTTATATATTCTAGATTTCCCTAAAGCATGAATAAAAGCATAAAAACAGGCAACAGGTAATCACCAACAATGTTTATATTTTGCTTGTGTAAATCAGATTAATAAATTATTCCACTGATTAAGACCGTATGCATGTTCAACTTTCCTGAAATTTTAAAGGTTATCATTCTGTTCATTGTTGCTAATAATAATAAAAATAATAACAACAGAATGGATGGATTTCTGTATAAAATAGCTTATAGTTTATAACTGAAAGAAAGGATAAAGCCCTGGACAGTACAAAAATTTTAAATAACAGGATGAAGAGTGGAAGTGATAGGAAAGATCACTGGGGAGAAAAATTTTAAGGTTGTATTGCTTTTCTGAGTCCATTCAGATTCCTAAAGAAATTGTTTTCAAGGTAACCTTTGGGAAGCACTGCCCTAGTAATTTCTTCAGTGTCTTCTGTGACTGTAGTCTCCATGTAACTAAAGAAAATTTTACCTACTCCAGATGATTTAGGTCAATTAGATGTTATGTTATTTTCTTATTTTCCCAAAGAGCCTCAATCCTTCTAACACCCCAACCTTTGGTACCTCTTCTCTCACGTATTTCTAACTGATGAATTTCTTTTTTTTTTTTTTCCAGGACAGAGATCCCTAGGATTGAACGTGCAATGTATTCCCAATGCTCTTACCAGAACTTAGTAAAGAGGAACTATTACCTTCCTACTCCCTGATATGATTGCTCTCTGTATGAAGTCTCAAATTGTATTAGATTTTGTTGCTATATAATATTAAATTGTAATGCCTCCTGTGCTTTCCGTGTTCACACATACCTTACTTCAAATGTAGGATTTTCAGGAACACTAGTTTTCAGTTAATTCATTTTAGGTGTATGCGTGCATCTGTGTGTGTTCCTTTATGTTGTTAAAAGTTAAAGTGACTTTATTTTATATATTATATATAAATGTTTCTAAGAAGTAGAAGTCTTCTCATGCCCTCAGGTGCTCTTTCCAAAATAAAGATGGCAATTAGTAGCCTGTCCATATCTCATTATGGGATGAAAAGTCCTATTAAGTGCATGTTAATTTATCTTACTTGCACTTTTCCCCTTTTAACTTCAATCTCGTTTGATTAAACCTATACATTTATGAATATATACAATCTGATAAAGGTATTACACCCAATCCTGTTATTTTCTCAGATCCATCCCAATATTTTTTTCTTTTTTTTTAATATTTAAAGTTCTTAGAACAATAATATTTGCTGGCTTATATTATCCATAAATTTATCCAAGTAAAAAATGTATGGTCTATTATACAGATATTAGGCAAATACTGAGAAAACAAATACAACTAAGACAAATCTCTACCCTCAATGAAACTACAAATAAATAAAAATATATATATTCATTAATACTAAAGGGTAACTTTTTGAGACATTTTCTCCCCCCCAAGCTCTTATAAGAAGTCTCCATCTTATTTCTCTATGATACATATCAAAGTATCACAATCAGCAGTCTTAAAAAAGTATATTGTCTCAGGGAGCCTGGGTGGCTCAGTGTGTTAAAGCCTCTGCCTATAGCTCAGGTCATGATCCTAGGGTCCTGGGATCAAGCCCTGTGTCGGGCCCTCTGCTCAGCAGGGAGCCTGCTTCCTCCTCTCTCTCTCTGCCTGCCTCTCTGCCTATTAGTGATCTCTGTCAAATGAATAAATAAAATCCTTAAAAAAAATATTGTCTCACTATTTATATAGATCAGATATCTGGATTCAGTGTAACTAGGTTTTCTAGTCAGAATTTCACAACGCTAAAATCAATGCCACCCAAGTTGTATTCTCATCTGGAGCTCAGGATCCTCTTCCAAGTTCATTGGCTATTTTTAGGATTTATTTCCTTGAAATTTATTGATAGGTGTCAGTTGAAAGTCCCTCTCATATCTCAGAGACCACCCAGAGTTGCCTGTCACATGGCCCTTTCCAAAATATGGCAATTTGCTCATTTAAGGTCAGCAGAAATCATTTGATGTAGCTTTAAATTGCTCTGGTTTCCCCTGTCTTGGTCCTTTAGACCCTCTTTTAAAAAGTCTCATCTTATTAGATCAGGCCAACTGACACTCAAGGAGAGTTACCAAGGAGAAGTCATAGTGCCATCTTAGAATTCGACTAGCAATATCTTCATCCTAATAGGTTTTTAAAGTCTTTGTTTTTTGTTTTTGTTTTTGTTTTTCTTTCTCCAAGAGGTTGTTAATGAACTTAATGTTTGAGAAACAGAGGAAAAATTGGCAAGTATCTACAATTTAATCCCTATCCAGAACCCTAGAACAAGTGGAATTCAAAGGTCCTGGAAGGCAAAAATGCTAAAGTTTAGAAGTGATGTAAATGTGTCAACTTGAGGGGAAAAAAAAAAAATCACATTTTTAGGTGACTTTCTTGAGCAAGAGAGAGAGGATGGCTACATAGTGTCACTAATTATAGAGAAATGGCCCATAGAAGCTATCAGTGAACACCTTGAATAAACTGTTAGTGGACACTGGATTTTAGGCTTCAGGCTTCTGGCCTCAGCTAAGGTAGTCCAAACTTGACAGAGACCAGAAGAATATCTCAATGAAAATTATCAGCAGTGATGACTGTTGATTAAGAAGAATATCTGTCATTGAGTATATCTGATCTCATGGGGCTCTTTCCTGGCTTTCAGGAGAAAGTTCCTTTTTAACAGTCTTAAAATTGGCTTTTCCCCTGGACAGGAAGTTGAGGCCTTAGAACAGATGATCTGGCTTAAAGACCAAATTTAAAGAAAATGGTACACTTATTATTGCTACATATAATACATAATACATAAAGTTCAACCCCTTCATTTGTGAAAACCAAAACATGATAATGCAGTGTGATAATGGCTATAATAGTGATATGTATAAAATACCTGTGAATACAGAGAGGTCTATCTAAGTATAAATAGAGTTGGAACATATGCTCCAAAAGAAATAACAAATCTTATTTTTAAAAGTAAGGAGAGATTAAAGAATAGGTAGAAGGAATCATGGTGGAAGTGGAGGTAATGAGGTGGGGAAAGGGGAGTCCTAACAATCCAATTTCTTTATATTTATATTTATAGATATAGACATAAAGGTTCAAAAAGATACAATAAGAGGATCATATGGCCAGTTGAGAAACTAGAATCAGCATTCCACATTTAAGAAGTTTTCAGGAAATGCTTGGCCTGGAGATAACTTCTATAAACAGATGTTCTATTTAACCACTTTCTTTTTTCAAGATTTTGAAAGGTTTAAGTGTTGAAGGTTTTCAAGTACTTCTTATTAATATGTACCAGTGGGAGATATTGTCTTATCAATGAACATGTTAATTGGGTTTAGTTGACAGTTCAGAGAGAAAGTTATATAATAGGGGTCACAAACTTAAAAGCCCACAGGGGCCACGCTATTAATGTAAATGAGAGAAACAGCCTAAATCCAAGTGTAATACAAAAGAGGCTTGAAGAGCCTGTGTGAGCTGGGGACCACCTAACCTTTCTGGAGGGGCAGCTACTATTTAGCGCTCAACAATTATGACCATATGAGAAGATAGAGTTAACAGTCCCAAAGTTTCTAATTGTTTCTGAGAAAAGCTGTAAATCAAGATTCAAGTATTGGTAGTGGCTATTAATGTTTTTTAGCAAACATCAAGCGAAGCATCTAAAACCTATATATGAGTTGGAGCCAATAGTTCATAAACTATTGTTTATAGGTAATGTTTACAAACTTTAAAAATGTGTCCAATGCTGCACCTGCTAAGAAAAAAAAAATTAAAAGTTTATTATATCATTCATTGCAACTCAAGTTTTCGATACCAACTTGTAAATGGATCACATTGCAATTTTGTCAGATAAGTGATGGTAAAATCTATTTAATGTCAGATAAAATCTAAACACAGTGTCTGTTGAAGTGTCTCATAGAGCTATCTCTGCCCCTGAAAAGAACAGGATTGGGATATTGGATAAACAAAAATGTTTAAATGTTTTCCATTCCTTGTGTATGTGTGTGTGCATGTGTGTGTATCTGTCTGCATGCCCGCATATTTGTCTTCAATTTTCAGTTCTTTTAGGAAAAAAATTAAACCTCTATTTATGTACAAAAAATTAAGTACATTTTAGTCTTATCTCTTACTATGTCTGTGGATACTATGAAGACAAAGCAAATAATCTGTGCTCTTTTTTTTTAATTTTTTTATTTTATTTTCAGCGTAACAGTATTCATTGTTTTTGCACCACACCCAGTGCTCCATGCAATCCGTGCCCTCTCCAATACCCACCACCTGGATCCCCCAACCTCCTGTAGGCCATTTTGGCAGCCAGAGTAAAAGTGAAATTTACTTACCCTCTTGTTTCAAAATCACAGGAGCCTTTGTATGCCTGACAAAACAAAATTCTTTAAACTTTAAGCATTGTTTGTTTCATAGGATTACAAATCAGAGGAACTACCAGTGTTAACTCAGATTTGTTGAAAATACAAAAAATGTAGGGCTAAATATATTAAGATCTAGTTGGAAATTTGTAATATTTGGACTGGGAAATCTTAGTTTTCTTTTACAAAAAGTGACTATATATTTTATACATATATATATATTTTAATTATGTAGGACTTTTTAGAAAAGTCAAAGAAAAATGATTCCAGGACTTCCAGGATGGATCCTTAAGAGGAAAATATTTAGGAAGTTCCATTCATGTCAAAGATTAGACTCTGGTTTAGTTTAATCAGGCAGCTTGCCTTCTACAGCTCATTTATTCTCTCTGCTACCTCAGATAACGTCGGAAACCTCACTTAGTTTAACCCTTTCTTCTCTCAGATTGATAGGTAAGAAAGCCATCTATTTTTAACATACTTTTTAGGTGATATTCATTTAATAAATTATACGTAAAGTAGAAGGAATAGTCTGATGATGTATAACTGATTTTGTTAGTGTGCCTTGTTATGAGGGCAGGACATATATTAAAAATGGTGGCAGAAGTGACACTTTAACATTAAAAAATTCAAAAAGAAACAAAATCACTCCTAGAAACAGTAAATTACTTTATTAGATTATCAGAGTTTCTGAAATTAGTGTTTTCCAATACATGGATTCAAATCACTGAAGAGAGGCAAAGGGAGACAGGGGAAGTTTCCAAGGGAGTTAAAGAATGACTCTAAGGAGGCTAGGTTGCGGAGAAACTCTGAACTCATTTATCTGGCCAGTGCTTTTCTTGTTTCCTCCTTGATAGCTGTGGGACTCCCCATGTGGAAACAGGGGTAGTCAGGGCCCCACCCCCACTGTCATGTTGGGAGGATTACAGATGATAACTCAGTTAGCAAGTAACTTGGCTAAATTTCTGGCTTTGAGACTCCTGCCTGTTTTCTCTTGATCCTAGGTGGACAACATGATAGAAATGCAGCCCTAAGCAATGAATGCCCTCAGCTATCTTGCATCCGTCTTATGTGGACAGAAGATCCATGCTGTAGCCCACTATGTAAAAATGACTTTGGTCACCATAATCTCAATAGGGACATTTCAGTTACCAATTATGCCACAGAAAATGAACTGATAGCACTTTTTTCTTTTTGCCTCAGGCATTGCTATCCTGTTGGCTTCAGGCATTAACCCTACTACCTTATCAAGTTTCTGTTTTATTTCTAATAGACTGGGATGTTTATCTTATTTTGAAATATAGTCTTACCATTTTTTCCCTTTTATAAATAATTCATCTATTACTACCATCTGCTGAAAGGAAGGGGAAATTTTTAAACACATTTCAACAGCATCTGACTAAAAGGTTAACATGATTTTATGATAGGTAACTGCAAAAAGTTCATTTCCTTTCTTGATATATTAGAAGACTGCCTTCAAATTTGTGAGGACTATATCAGAAAAATGTGCCTTTATTTTATTAACTGTAAGATGGTTTCAGGGCAAAATAACTTGTTAAAATTGGACTCAATCTATAAATAAAAGAAGCTAAACATAGTGTGTAATACTGTATATAATGCTAAAAATACTAAAATTCTCTATAACTTTGTTTCCACAGTATTAATAATATTAACAGTCACTGGTTAGCCATTTAAAAATTTAAACATGCCCTGTGGCAAACACTGCAGGTTGCATTCTGGTCTTCCTTAATAAAAAAATCTTGGTGTAGATTTGGGTACTAATGTGCTCGGGTAGAAAACTTTTACCTACAGGCATCCTTGCAGGTAGTGGTGACCATGTGACATAACTCTAAGTATGAGATAAAAGCATGAATCTCCCGAGTGAGGAAGATTCTGGGAAGGCATTTTCTTTTTCATGATAAAAGGAAAAAAAGTCATCAACCCTCTTTACCATTTACCGTTTTCCCTTTCTATCTAATACAGAATCTCATACCTGTAGTGTAGCTGCCATCTTATAACCATGGGGAGAAACAACAGGCTAAGAATAGAGGAGAAGAAAGATAAAAAGAGACTGGGACTTCGAGCAGCAAATCCAGCCCCATAATACTGATTCCTTAAACTCCACCTCAGTTTCTACTTCTGGAGGCCCAACTTGCAATAGATGGCACTGAGAGTAGTCCACGAAAGCGTGACAAATGAGGTTTTAGAGGTGGATGATTCACTACCTGCCTGGGAGTGAGAACCCTATGACTGGTGATACACAGACCACAGGCAGCCAGCCACTGGCACAGTATGGCAGCCCAATTGTTAAAACTTCCCCAGTGATGAATTGTAAAGCTATTCCAATGTTTCTTTCTTTGTTTTTTGTTTGTTTTTGTTTTTTGTTTTTTTGTTTGTTTATTTGTTTTTGGATTTATTTATTTGAGGGAGAGAAAGAGAGCATAAGCAGGGGAGAGGGGCAGAGAGAGAGGAAGAAGCAGATTCTCTTCTGAGCAGGGGTCCAACACAGGGCTTTCTACCCCAGGACCCCAGGATCACAACCTGAGCTGAAAGTAGATGCTTAACCAACTGAGCCACTCAGGTGCCCCTATTCATGTTTCTAATATATAAAACATGATGTGTTATACGTTAGAAATGTATTAAAGACATACTAGGTGTAAGGATAAGGAATTGGATGGCTTTGCTAGGCACATTGGGCCTCTACTGAAAGAAAGTGAAGAACTTAGGGTGGGTGACAGGCAACTTAAAGCCCTCCATGAAATCCAGAGTCCTCTTATCTCCTCTAGTGGGAGGGCAAAGGCCACAGAATGTCAACCATAAAACTGAATAGAAAATATATTTTGATTTAGGGGCACTCTCCAAGTGACAATATTTAACATCATGAAGAAGATTCCAGAAAATGGTGTTAATTCATTACTAGGGTATCTCATAGATGCGTAGAAAAGGTGATGCTAAATTTTGTTAAATAAATTGAAATACCGGAATTGCTATGGCAAAAATAAAGGATGGAGTGAAAAATTTGGGGGAATGAGATATCCTTTATAGTGTATGCTATATGCAGTCAAAGATAAACCAGATTATCATAACTCCCAGGAAGACCCAGAAACCACATTATTTACCCAGGCCATGAGAAGTGCTTTATAGAGGTGCTAGCATGAATTTGAAAAGTCTAGTGATGGGGAAAAAAAAAAAAATGTTTAGTGAGGGCTCTCCTTTGTAGGCCAGGGCTGGTGGTATGAAGGATGACCAATTCTCTTAGTTTTAGCACTCTACATCCCAACAAACCATTCAGTTTCAGAAAAACCCAAGTTGATATTAGAGACTGTTATAGAACTGAGCTTAAGGATAGTGTGGGGATGATAGAAAACATAGAAGCCAAGTGGAGGGAGGCATTTAACCTCCAGAAGTCAGAGGCGGAGGGTCACGACAATTACAACAAGCTATAAGGTGAAAGTGGCAGCCCAAGTATTCTGACCCACAGAGTTATGGGTATGTTTAATAAAATATAGCATCCCTTGAGGCAAATAAATGGGTAATACTAAAGTATTAGTATTAAAAAAAGTATTAGTATTAGTAGTAAAAAACCAAGGATGAATGATGGTTTATTGAGGAATGTGGCCCCAATACAAAGTTAAGCTTTCATGTCTGATTTCCACAGTTGAGCCATTTGACCACCCTGGAATCCATCAACTGAAGATGTGTTTGGGTATTCAGGAAGAAAGAGCCTACACAACACAGCAAATATTGAAGATAATGGTTCCTTCAGTAATTCTCTTAAAGGGATATATCACCACTTACACAACTTATTGTGCATTGAGCAAAGGGAAATACCCAGACATTGTGAAGACTGATGAACACTGAATCTGAGTGGACTTTGATGGCTAGACACCTGAGGCATTATAATGGTACCTTTAGAATGAGAATACATGGGGCTGAGAAAATAAATAGAGTGTTGATCAAAGTCTGGTTTATAATGAATACCTTCATTTTGTAAAGACAACCAGTTATCACTTTCCTGGTACCCAAATATATAATTAGGACTGGCATACTTGGAAATCAGCACAATCCCTTCACTGGGTTCTTAGTCTGTAGGACACAGGCTATCATAATAGGTAAAGTCAAGTGGAAGACTTTGTAATTATTTATATCCAACAAGATAGTAAATCAAAATGAACATCACATTCTGGGCAAGACTTTGGCAGAAATTAGTGCCACCCTTAAGTGTCCAAAAGGATTTGGGCCAGTGGTTTGTCATATCTTCATGTGATTCACCAGCATGATCACTGCAGAAAGAAAACAGGCCCTGGAGAATTATTAGAGATTATTTCAAGCTCAACCAAGTAGTACCCCTAACTACAGCTAACATGCTAGATATGGTATTTTTCCAGCGTATATTAAGAATACTCAGAAGCAGAGTATTAGCCACTGATTTGGCAATTGAAGTCTTTTCCATCATTATTAAAATAGAGAAACAGTTTAGCATTCACATGAAGCAGAGAACAAGATATATTTTCACTGCCCCCCCATGCTATGTTCATTTTCTGCCATGTAATAATATAGTACAAAGTGATCTGGACCATCTGAATACTTTGTAGAACATCAAATTGATCTTACACTGATGATGTATTGATTGGGTAGACTGAGTAAGAATTGGACATACTAAAGGTCTTGGTAAGACACATGTATTCCAGAAACTAGGAGATTAATACTGTGAATACCCAAATGTTCATCATATCCATAACGTTCTTTAAAAGTATTTATTTATTTAAGAGAGTGAGAGTGTGAATTAGGGGTGGAACAGAGGGGAAGGAAGAGGGAGATGGAAAGAATCTCACTGCTCTCACTCTATACTGACCAAGGAGTCCCATGCAGGGCTTGATCCCAGAACCTGAGAGCATGACCTGAGCCAAAACCATGAGTCAGATGCTTAACCGGCTGAAACACCCAGGAACCCCAATCCCTGACTTTTTTAAGTGTCTAGTGGTCCAACCCATGTCAAGACATAATCTCCAGAGCCATGGCTGCTGCCACAACTAGTGGCCCTGGGATGCCCCTGTTCCAGTATGAATGCTTCTGAAAGGCAATGCTAGGAATTCTGAGGAGGACCTGGAGGAAGAAGAAGGAAGGAGCTAGAATAAACCCTGTCGAAGAGACTATGGGGTCTGACAGAGATGTTCCTAGAGTGAGTCTGGTCCACAGCTAGAGCCATTTTTGATCTTTCCCTCTTTGTAGCTCAAAAAATGTACAGGTTTTCCAGGGCAGCTTTGTCAACTGGGACCACTTTCCTTCAGATCCTGTTTCTTCCTGCTATCTTTGAGACTGAGAAGTTTCAAATGGAGCAGCAGCAACAACTGTAGCAAGAGCAGATGCTTCTAGGGAGGAACACAGGGCTCTCAGGAGGAATGCCAGGGGTCAACATTCACTTCCTTGATAGATCTAGATTACTTCTGCTATATGACTTGTCTTGGTGAGACAAGTTTGAAAATTCAGTAGTGTTTGACCTGCTGATTATTTGGATTTATTTTTGGTTTTTGGTAACTTCAGCACATCGATCTATCTAAACCTGGTGGGGAGAATTCTCCCCAGTTTCTCCTGGAGACTGCTAACTTACAAATGAGCCCTCCACCCTGTCCCATTTTTTCTGTCCTCCTTCTGATACCAGAATGCAACAATGCAGACGATTATGCCAGCTCTGGCCAGCCCACCCCTTTTACTAAGTAACTTGTGACTGCAAAATCTTTTCACTCTCCCATTGTGGCATAGGAAGTGATGCCACTGGGAAGGAAGTACCCGTGAATATTTTTGTTTTTCAACACGGAGATGTTGGCAAAAAACATCACAAAATATGCAAAACATAATGCACTACAGCTGTAGTGTAAAATAGCCACTGCGAATTTCTATGTTGGAAAGGAAGGAGGCCTGGCAGCAGCTTCAACCATGGGGGTGGGGAGGACCATGGAGGACAGAGCAAGAGATCATTTCTTCTGCCATTTTTTTCTATTGACCCTGTGCGTGTGTCTAAAAAGAGGAAAAAAAATGTGTGCTCACTTTTTGTATTTAAATATTAAAAAAAATGATTCCAATGGGGGAAAAACACATAATCTCCAAAGTAAAGGATAAATTATTGCACCTTGTGCTGCCTATTGCAAAGAAGGAAGCACACATTCTGGTGGACCTTCTCATGTTTTGGGCATAGCCAATTCCACACCTAGAAATATGCTCTGGTCAAAAACCAGGCATGCAAAAGGCTTCCATCTCTGAGTGGGTCTTAAAAGAGAAAATTCCTCTGCAGTAGATCTAAGATATGGTACATGCATCCCTGTCACAGAGGTCCAGTAATCCGGCAGAATTTATGAAATTAATAGTATCAGTGAAGGGAAAAGATTCCATGTGGAGTTTATAGCAAGTAATATTAAAAGCATTATGACACAGGCCTGCGCTTCTGAAGCAAGATCATGAAATCTCCACGGGAATTTTATGCTTCATGAAAAACAACTTTTACATGTCTCTGGACCCTGGTAGGTATAGAAAAAGACTTGACCATGAGATACTAAATGACCAGATGCTGGAGCTACCATCATAAGCTGGGTCCTGCATATCTACCAAGTCATGTGGTCACAAAGGTCCAGCATTAATCCATTATAAGATAAAGTGGGGCATCCATGAATATAAACAAGACAAGAAGTCACAAGCAATATGGTATCCACCACTTCTACAGTAGCTGTTCCTTCAGTATGTGCCTGTGGTTTTATGGAAGAATTCCATATGAAAAGCTGAAGGAGGAGGAGAATGAAAATGAGTTTAGTTTATATATGCAGGTGCTTGGTTATTTCAGTATGTGGGTGCTAACCAAAATTGACAGAGGTTTCACTGTAGTCTCGTCTATGGGTGGCTACGAAAAGCAAAGGAAAGCTTTTTCCAGGACTGGGAGACAAGAAAGGCTGAAGTGAATACCTGAGTATGGACATATATGAGTGGGCATAAAAAGTGAAGTGCTTCACATTATCATTCTAGTACCCATCAGAAAGCATGCACTATAGAAAAAGCAAAATGATTCAAGCCATTGACATAAGCCCCTCTCTCTTGGGCAACCCAGTCCTGCCTAATGAATACATGAATGAGGTGGCCACACGATAGAGATGGAGGGTACCAATGGCCAACACCATGGATCCATTCTTATCAAAACTAAACCATCCACTGCTGATGCCAAACATACAACCTGTCAAAAATAGTGGAAAGTGCCAAGCCTCTCATCTTGCACAATTTCTCAAGGAGACCAACCAACTACATGGTTTAAATTGACTACATTGGGATTTTTCTACCCTGGAGTAACACTTTATTCTCACAGAGATTGTCACATATTCCATCTATGGTTTGGTCACCCTCTCTGGCTATAGAGACAAGTCAGCACCCTAATATGAGAGCACATGGAAGTGTTTGCTTTATTCAGTGTGGAATCTTACATAAGAATGTTTCAGAAAAAAAAATGAACATGTCATACCAGGGGAACCATTTAATAGTTGTGTGTAGGATCATGAACATAATACACATGTATTGTTTCATATACTCGATGTTGTTACAGCACTGCCATGCCTATTGAAGACATAACTGAACTACTAGCTCAGAGACAACCTCTGTGAGGATGTTTTGCCATCTTCTAGCAGGCAGCATATTCATATAAATTAGAGAACAAAAAGTGGTACTATATCCCCAAAAGGAAATATACATAGGTCTGGTAATAAGAGATATAAACAGGAATGGCCTCATTTATAATTCTCTCATAGCTACCGTATCTGCTGGGAGGTTTTGGGCTTACCCTCGCTACAACTCTAGCTCTGGTCTCTAGTGAAACAGGGTATAAAATCTTAGTCACTTCTATCTGAAATAGGACATTCTGATGTGCAATAGTTACTTTAGAGTTCTTGCTAAATTAGCCAATACTACATGGGGCTTGTATCATGGCTTAAATTCTTCCTCTCCCTCATCTTTCCCTTTACTGCTGTTTCTCTCTCTCTCTCTCTCTCTTTTTTAAGAGTTTATTTATTTATTTATTTATTTTAGAGAAAGAGAGAATGAGAGAAAGAGCATGAGTGGAGGGGGAGGGGCAGAGGGAGAGGAAGAATCAGACTTTCCAATGAGCAGGGAACCTGATGTGTTGCTTGATTCCAACACCCTTGGATCATGACCTGAGCAGAAGATGGACACTTAACTGAGCCACCCAGGCAACCCCTTTACTGCTGTTCCTTAACATATATCTTAGATATGAAATTCTACTCCAATATAATCTAGAAAATCTAACCTGTGACGGAATGTTCAGTAATATTTTTGTGCATGAGTAAACAGAAAATCAGGTTGTTATAGGCCTCTTGGTGATAAAAACTGCGCAAAATGCTATGCATTATACTGAAGGTACAGCAGAGTACCACAGACTGAATTTTGCTTATGAGATGACACGGCTTTTCTAATAGTGACTATTGAATATACAACTGCGTCTACGGCCATACCACCCTGAATGTGACCGATCTCGTCTGAATATACAACTGGATATCACAGGAAAAGTACTGAGGGATGAAAATGAAGGATGAAGAAAAATAAATAATGGGGAAATGTTGAAAGTATAATTCTGGAAGGCTTATTAAGAAGACTGTACTTGTTTTAGTATTTATTTATTCAGTTAGCATCCTGGATCCTGCAACCTAAAGATGTTCTTATATCTCTCATGCGGTCCTATAAAGATGTAAAAAAGTGTAACACTTGTGATTATTTTCACGAGAATCAATTGCTTTAAAATTTTTCCTGGAGCTATAGCACTTTTCCTTTTACATTCCAAATCCTAACATCCCTTTTAATAATTCTTCTGTTGCCTGTTTTGGGGGTCTTTGTTTTAAAGGAATGATTAGAAAATGCTCACAATTTAATGTCCGGTATACTAAATGCAGCATGAAGCCCATGTGTTATAGGTTGTCCCTCACACTATACAATAGGAGTGTTCTGTATGAAGCTGCAAAAGTATTGAAAAGATCCTTAAAAACATTCGCTAAGATAAGCAAAGTTCAAACTCTCTTTGCATCTACTGAAGGTAATTCTAGAGTCTGTTTTTTCTTCACATTTCTACTACTTTTCCAAAAAAATGTTAAACAAAACCATCACTGGAAATTTTCCAGTTATTTTCTCCTGCTTTTCATCTACTCACTTCTCGACATATACAACTCTAAGCAAATTTTTTTAATTTTTATTTTATCTACTTTTTACTTTTGGTTTTGTCTTTTTTTTTCTTTTTTGTTTTTGGTATAACTTACATCTAGAACATTGAACCAAGTATGTGTCTTGATACAAATTTATTTTTGTACATGATGGAACAATTTCAGTTTTCCAGAAGGCATCACTGTGCCACTTATCAATAACCACCTACAGGTAGCTGATTTTTTTTTTTTTTTTACCTTTATCACCATAAATTGTCTCCTTCTCCCTCAATTTCTCTCCCATGTACTTTTCTCTTTGTGGCTTGATTTCTCCCTATTTCTCCAGCCTCACTTCTTCTGTTCCTGGTACCGTATCAGTGACTTTAAATTCCTATAAAACACCACTGCAGGACCTGTTCAAGCATCTTGTTTCTGGATCACCCTCATGATCCCCTAAGCAGGGCACCTTTTACTATTTTTTTTTTTTAATAATTCTCATGAGCAAATTTTCTGAGAAATCCTAAAATACATAAAGCTATTTAACTTTTTAAACCAACACTTCTCAAACTTATCAATTATAGTCTCTTTTACCATAGAATATTTATTAACATCTCACTAACAATTTAGAAAAGATATTCTATTCCTATCTACAAAACTGCACAATTTTTAGTAGTCAGAGTGGAAAGAGTTGGATGTGATTATATAATGTAATTCAGACCATTGTATCTAGATATATTAGAATATACTTGATATTCTGGCCAGCCATCAAATAATTTGGGGGTCTTTGTTTGTATGTGTGTGTGTTACTATAGTGAAAACAATAGGACTTGAAAAGCCTTATGCATTAAAATGATTACAATAAGATTTTGGTAAAATTTAATATACACCCTAAAGACATTTTTTTTTTCTCATTTTGGTTACAAGTTCTCCTAAACCCTTTTTAACCTTTCTACTTTTCCCCTATTTTGAGCTGAAGTCTTCTTTTTAGGACCTGAAGTCCTAGAGAAGGTAATGTGTATTTGGATTCCTCAGAGTGACTAAAATCAAGTAGATTACTATTGATATTATTGATAATGTTAAAAAACAAAGCATGATGCTGACATTTGTGGAACAGCATTGCCAATAGACATGGGTAAAGGTGTTCTATATTTAAGAGAGGTAAATCATGATATTGTGCTTGCTGCTCAAGGAAGTTGTGATTTTTTCTGCCCTTTAATAAATAGTCTATAAAGAATACAGAAGCCTGAGCTTGGAAAAATTTTCTGAAGTAGGTGATTATTGTCTCATGGTGAATATTATTGGTTTACTATTTCTCATGATTTATAGTTGCTATTATTTCCTTTTTTAAGAATATCCACAGCAAAGCATGATGATGCCCATAGTAAAAAAAAAAAAAAATAATAATAATAATAATAAAATAAAAGTTATGGGGTCTGGATCCTGTGTGCTTTGGTGTCGTTCATTAATCATGAAACATCTTATTTATTAACTCTCTCTTCCTCTACATCATCACACTCGAAACTTTTTGTCACATGCTGATGACATTTTGTTTCATCTATTCATATATATGAGTATTTCTACAGACTTCATATTACCCTGGAAGTATTCTATATTCTCCCACATATATTGATCCTGATGCATTTCTTACAGCTAACCTCTTAGTTTAAGATTCACTTACTAAGTGGAAGAAATAGAAGTGTTCACTGTCACAGAGAATTTAGATTGACAAGCTATTAGATTGATAAAGCCAGAAATATTGAAAAAGGTCGTAAGGAGCCCAAAGTAGAAGCAACACATGTTTTCTCATGTTACTGAATCTCACTTTTATAACTGGTATAAAGTGGGTAAGTACAAGTCAGATATACACAAATAATAATATTTTTATTAAATAAATTAATTTCCTTTAGGGGCTACTTTTTGCTTTTGGTAATAACAATGACATAGTTAATTATAATTTAATGGTTTTTTTGTTTTGTTTTGTTTTTCCCCTTTTTTTCTCCTAGTCTCAATCTTACTTTTTGGACAAGCTATGTAATCTAATTCAAGAACTAACATTGCAGTCATGATTAGAAGCTTCCTTTCTGAATTTATACGATGTTTGAAGAGCTCTTCCTTTTTCTCCTCTATCCTCCATCTTCCTGGACCATCACCTGGAGGAAATGGGGATAGAACTGAGGTCATATGTGAATATATACCATGGTGATAGGAGAACCACACCTGGTCTTAGGATTCATCTTAGTTGGCTTTCTCTGCTTAATTTCCACCAAATCTCAGCTACGCATAGATGATTTCCAGGAGTTTAGGCTCTGCCGTCTCACTCACTCTCACTCATTGCAAAGGACATCCAGTGATAGAATGTAATAGGACATGTGAGAGAGGCTTAGGAGATCCAGGCTGATAGCTGCTTTAGTGGAAGACTAGCATCTTTGTGTACCGAGATAACTTCTGTATCTACTCTAAGCTGACCATTAGGTCAACCACTTCCCCATTATGAGACTCCTGCTGATCAAGGGAAAAAAAAAAGTTCTGGATTTATCTGCAGAGTTTGCCATTCAGCAAACTACAAGTGGGAAGTCACCAGTTCCACAGTATCAGAATCATCGTTTTATATTCCGGAATTAATTGGGTGCATTCTCAATTTTGTGGACTTATCTTTCTCAAATATCTCCTAACTACTTTCTTTTTTTACTTTTTTTTTACCTCCTCTTTCAGTAAGAAGTCTTTACTTAATCATTTCCACAGCAAAGCAAAATAATTGGTTCTGCTTCTTCCCTCCTGGGAATAGAGTAGGAGATCATGATTGACGCTTGTGCACGGCTCCCCTTACTTTCACCTATTCTGATATAGTGTCCTGATATAATATTCTAATACAGAACATCCTCAGATGTTCTTACATAGGCAGTGGTTGATGGAAGTAGGAAAAATAAGCCAAATATTAGTTTCATGTCCCATGTTATGGCCACATGTAAACATTTGCACTGTCATCTCTAACTTACACTTTGTGGACAAAATTCACATTTCTCACCTTCTGATTCACTTTTTACCATTAAAAGAGCAACATATTCTAGGAAGCCTAACTTTCAAGGTTAAATATTTTTTATTCCCCTAACATTAACTATATCACATGGATATATCTTTCTTTTCAGTCCTTATGAGCTAGAAATCAAAATAAAAAGTTTAATCAAATGCAAATAGGACTGAGAAATAGGAGTATACAATTATATCTCCCATTGTATCAAAACAAGAGTTGATAATTTGTTCCTTCTGGCAAGTTTTAATTGGAAAAACTGTGTGCTTAAAAATATGTCACCCCTACAGTATATCAATCATTCATTCTGTAGGGTTTATTTCCTTTTTTTCAATGCAAATATGGGGGGATTTTTAAATTGATTTTCCTAAACCAATCTCAAAGGAAGTCTTAATTCAGCAAAGGACAAGATTTATATTGAGAGCAAATAACTATTGTTTTCTATTTTGTAGGTATTTGACTTTAATAGACTTTTGATTGGAATCTGGTCTTGCAGAGAGAGAGCCCCAGGGAAACTATACTTATAAAGAATGATTCTTTATATACTAACTACCTTAAAGAAAAGTGAACTTTTTACACCAAGACCTCCAACTCTGAACTTCATGGAAAAACATAAAACTGATGATTGAGAACCAAGAGTAACATCAATAAATCAATAACAACAAACTCTGAGTACTATTGCCAGTGGCACAAATTATACTGCTAATAGTAGACATATTTTTATGATAATTAATAGCACCACTTTTGTCATAAATTAAGTTCCTCTGTGTGTGTGTGTGATTGTTTCCAGCTTTCTATTATCTTTCTTTGTTCTGTATGTCTGTCCTTGGCTTGAAGCCCTCTAATACAAACCCTCAAACTTTACCCTTCAAAGGTATCTTAACTGTGTTTTGTTCTCTTCATTTCTGAATACATTTTACAAATGCATTTGTAAATACATGACTTCTTAAAGATATTCATATTTTTAATGACTTCTTAAAGATATTCATATCAGGGGCGCCTGGGTGGCTCAGTGGGTTAAAGCCTCTGTCTTCGGTTCAGGCCATGATCCTAGGGTCCTGGGATTGAGCCCCACATCGGGCTCTCTGCTCAGCAGGGAGCCTGCTTCCTCCTCTCTCTCTGTTTGCCTCTCTGCCTACTTGTGATCTCTGTCTGTCAAATAAATAAATACATAATCTTAAAAAAAAAAAAAGATTCATATCAGCTTTGTTCATTATAGCCAGAAACTACAAATAGCCCAAGTATCCACCAATAGAGGAATGGCTAAAGAAACTGCAGTAAATTCATACAATGAAATACTACTCAGCATCAAAAAGAAATAAAATACTTATATACAATGACCAGTATGAATCTCAAAATCACTCTATTAAGTGAAAGGAGCTTTACATTAAAAAAAGTGAATGCACTAAGATTCCATTTATATTAACTTCTAGAACAAGCAAAATTAAATTATGATGAAAAATTTTAAAAGTGATTCTTTTTTTTTTTTGGTGGAAACAGGAGTTGACTAGAAAGGAACAGTAGGTAATATTCTATAACTTGGTAGCATCTAGGGTTACACAGGTATATACATTTGTCAAAACTCACTGAATAGTCTCTTAAAAGCTGTAAAATTCATTATAAAAAAGTTTTCCCTCAATATAAAAATGTATATAAAAATTTAATTCTAGCTAATAGCATGTATGATACTTAGAGGAAATTGTTCCAATGTTCCTGATTTACTTTCCAATGCATCGAAAATAAAATGGGCTTATGACTAGCAAGAGGAACGTTTAAAGAGTTAATGTGATAAGACAAGTATAGTAAAATATTAATAACAAAATCTAGGTGGTGAGTATATATGTATATACTATGAAAATCTTCTTACTTTTCAATATACTTAAACATATTCATAACAAACTATAGAGATTTAATTTTCTATAGATTATTATGCTTGTTTAGACAAGTTATAGTAATTTCTCTAGGAATTTGCCCATTTCTTTTAAACTTTCAGAGATATTATTAGTTTTATCCAAGTATTCTTTTAATATACTGTTAACATATGCAAGTCTAGAGTGAAATCCCTCTTTATTTCCAACATTGACTGTTTTTATCCTCTCAGTTTTTATGAGTTTCATCTAGTCTTTTTAAAGAGTCATAGGTAGCTTTGTTAATTTATTATTAAGTGATTTCTTTTTATTTTATTACTTTTTTCTATTTGTATATATATATTTTTAAATTTGTATCAGTAACTCACTGATTTTATGTTTTACATTTTTCTAATATATATATTTAAGCACACAAGTATCCTTCTATGTTCTGTTTACCTTTCTACTACAAGTGTTAAGATGTTATATTTCCAATAACAATCAGTGTAAAATAATTTCATGTTTTAACTGTGCTTTTTAAAAAATTTACCATGAGATACTGAAAGCTCCATCTTAATATTGAAACAGATGATGGACTTCTAGTTATTTTTTGCTCACTTAACTTTATTTCTGATTCCATTTACTTCTAATAGGACTAATTTTAATTTTATCTTAATTTTAGTAAATAAATTACTTTTAGAATTTCTATTTAGTACTTTTTCAAATTTATTTCATTTTTATGGTTTCCAATTCTCTATTGTAATATTTAATTATTTAATGTCATTGAATAAAGAAAGTATAATTATTTTGAACTTAATTGTTTAATAATTACATATGACAATTTGTTTAATAATTACAGTCTCTGGATGTACTGATTGTGAGACAGTGTATTTTGAGAAATTGTAGAAATAATTTGAGGTCTGGTAGGATGTCATTCTCTAAAGAAGATTCTCATTTGCTTCTGATACATGCTCAAAGACAATAAAAAGGCAATCTCCTTGCCAGGTTTAAATTTTCTGGGTCATCCTGTGACAATCACAGAGGAAGTCTGGTGAATTTGAGTGTTTTTGTGTTTTGGTTTGATTTGTTTTGTGGTTTTGGTCATTCCTCCCATTCCTAGAATATAAGTTTTTTCAGGATTCCATTCTAAATTAACAAGGATTCACTATGGCATTTCCTGGATTTCAATTTGTGCCACACTATAACTTGAAGGCTTCACACAATCTTAATCCATGTCTTTGAGACCAGCATTTTCCAAAGACAAAAAAGGTCCCAAGTCAAATAAATAACTTTGGATTTCTGTCCATTTCTCAATTTGGATCAGTATTTATTCACTATCTCCTTTGTTTGCTAGTTCTTTCAAGATGGCATTTCTTAAATTTTGCACATCTTTCCTAAATGTCCTCTGAAAAAGGGATTGGTCTATGTCACCAAGTCTGTAGAGTCTTAATTGTGTTTATTACCGTGTATTGAAGTTTAAAATATACTGAATGCTACTGCTCTTTTTCAGTGCTTTGACTACACAAAGATATTAAAGTTTAGATTTTATAAATATCCTGGTTACAGAGTAAATTTGTGATATGTCCAGGACTCCCAGGAAATGATGTTTACAGAGAAAAAAATCAGTTTTGTTACTGCTTCTACTTTTGAAAATCATCTTATAAGCTTCTGATCTTTCTGTTAAGGTTGTCTTTATAAAAAAGAAAGGAAGAATGTCAAACTAATCATGATTCACCTTCATTCTTCAGTAGCCAGGAGAAAAAATGAATTGTTTTGTTATTGTTTACACACTTTTGATCTTTTGACTCAGTGAGAAAGAACATACATTTTATATCATAAAGAATAACAGTAAACATGTTTGTAGACACTCTCTATATATTCATAGATACAGAATGTATTTAGTGTCCACATACACTTACATATGCATGATATATATGCTTGTGTCTGCATATGAATGTGGGTAGGTATGTGTATGTTACTTGAACTAATATACTAAAAATGTAAGTATTAAACTTTGATAAATTAACATTTATATTTATTCCATTACAATTACCAAGGAATTAATTTTTCTACATTTATTTTGAAACACAATATTCTAAATATATTACTGTAACATTAATTTGCCTATACACTTATTGGAGAAGTTTTTTTAAAGATAGGAAAATTTAAATTATGTTGTATTAAAGCTATATATAATGAAAACCTGAAAAAAAAAAAAATGAGTTCCTCAGAATAACATGCCATTGCAGAAAATAAAATTGCAAATGCAGTTATGGGTTTACTAATAAAACAAATGGCCTTTACTTTATTTTAACAACAGAAACACTCATGATTTTAATTTCCTATGTTTAAAATATATTTGTTTATTTTATTATTTTAGAGAGAGAGACAGAGCAGGGGCAGGAGCAGAAGGAGGGGGGAGAGAGAGAATCTCAAGCAGACTTTGTGCTTCATGGAACCTGACATGATCTCAATCACATGACACTGAGATCATGACCTGAACTGCAATCAAGAGTCAGATCCTTAACTGACTGAACCACCCAGGCACCCCACATGTTTCTAATTTCTAAAATGATGCCTTATAAAAATTATTTGATATATGAAAATAATAATAAATGGTTAATGTAAAAATAATCCTATATTATTCTGTTAGACAAGTTCATCCAGTATATATTTTAAAAATTTAAACATGTAAACAAACTAAGTTAATTATACTACAGTTTCAGGACTACCCCATGATCCTTCCACCTTCAGCTACGGTCACAGTGAATCACTAAAGACCTTAAGAATATTAAAGCACTAACAGATGATCATCAAATAATGTATGAAGTGTTTGTTATTTTAAATGTCCTAAGATATTTCTTATAATTTACAGAGCACTTAAGTGGGAATTACAGATGGTACTTAAGCTTTAACTCAGAGTTCTTCTTAGCCAATCAAATTTATTTACTTATTTTATTTTACCTATTATTTAAATTTTTTTTTTAACACAGGTCTTGAACTCATGACCATGACCAAGATCAAGAGTCAGATGCTTAACTGACTAAGCCTCATAGGTGTTCCAAAATTATATAAAAATTAAGGTAAATATTTTATAAATAGAAAGACAAAAGACCATTATAATGGGAATGGCCATAATATATTTTCCTGATCTTAAATTATAATCACCATCCATTTTTTTAATGAGGTTACCTCAAATATAAAACTGTATTAAAGGTAAGATACATTTAAAGATTTAAAACACGTATTTTTCTTTAATATTTAAAGTAATACCAAAACGTTTTGATGATACAAGTTTCTTTTTACTTTGCCATTCATCACACAAAATAACTATAGAAGAAGATTATTCTTATAGTTGTTTTACCATGAACTTAAACATAAATGATCATTATATATGTTGAATAATACATTTTTCTTTCTGCTTATTTTTAACCTGATAAGAATCTATAAAGACCATGAGAGACTGTGGACTCTGAGAAATAAACTGAGGGTTTTGGAGGTAAGAGGGATAGGGGGTTGGGTGAGTCTGGTGGTGAGTATTATGGAGGGCACGTATTGCATGGAACACTGGGAGTGGTGCATAAACAATGAATTTTGGGACACTGAAAAAAAAATTAATTTAATTTAATTTAATTAGAAAAAAAGAATCCGTAAAGAATACATCTTAACCAATCCATTCTAATTAGAGCAGGAAATATTTCTCAGAATTTTATATTGGTAGTTATTTTTATACATATGGTAGAAAGATATGTAGGTTAAAAACTGATCTATTCCTGCTATTAGGGTACAACATGGGGATTGTGGAAATAAGAATGAAATATTTTAATGACTGGGATATTAAACTTTAAATTTCTTGGGACAAGAATGAAATAAAGTTATTTTTCTTATGCCACATAATATCTAAAATAAGACACAGTTTATATTTTCTATTAAAATTATAATAAAATTTTTATTTGACAAAAGGGAAAGGGACAAAAAAGATGCAGGTTAACTAATAAAATTACTATTTTTCTTGCTATTTACAATGAAATGGATGGAACTAGAGGGTATTATGCTATGTGAAATAAGTCAATCAGAGAAAGACAATTACCATATGATCTCACTGCTATGAGGAATTTGAGAAACAAGACAGAGGATTATAGGGGAAGGGAGTAAAAAATGAAACAAGATGAAACCAAAGAGGGAGACAAACCACAGCATACTCTTAATCTCAGGAAACAAACTGAGGGTTGCTGGAGTGGAGTGGTGTGGGAGGGATGGGATTGCTGGGTGATGGATATTGGGGAAGGTATGTGCTATGGTGAGAGCTGTGAATTATGGAAGACTGGTGAATAACAGACCTGTATCCCTGAGATAAATAATGCATTATATGTTAATTTAAAAAATTGCTATTGCTGACATCAATATACTGTAAGTTTTTGGTATAATTTATGAAGTATTAAAACATATATATGAATTATATATGTGTGTTTAGTGTTAGAATAGTGTCATAATTTGTTTTATTCATTGAAATCTGAGAGTTTATATATAGATTATGTTCATGAGAAAACTATTGACAGAAATGCTTAATTCCTTAGAAAATCTGATTGCCTGACCATGCCAGAGAGGAAAAAAAAAAAAACAAAAAACAATCATTTCTGATGTCTAGAAAAAATTTATTGATAAGAATTTGGTTCAATAATATCATTTTGGTGTTATTTAAAAAAGAATAGTTTCAGTAGGTTTTTTTTTTTTTTTAGTTGTTTTGTAATAATTCTGGTGAGGGGGGAAATGTGATTCAAAAAGGGGCAAGAATAGATGGGGTCAGAAATAACTGGGACTACAGATGGCTTGACAGAAATACCAACTTTCATCTCAGTGGTGACTATAAATGTAGAGTAAAACTAAAGAAATCTTTTTATACCCACGCCATCAAAACAAAAATTATTTTTTTAAGTATTAATCAATTTTATAATGTTATAAGTACTCTCCTGGTACATGTTTGTCCAAAGAACCGGAGGTCTCATTACAGCGACCAGTCACCAACTAGCTGTTCTTTGACGTAGTGATAAGCAAACATCATTTTGATGATGTTAAAGCAAACATTGAATGAAGCAAACATTCATTTGAAACTGAATGGCAAGATGTTAAATTATATAATATCTTAACAGAAATTTAGTTGTTCTGACTTTAAATCAATTTAATATTTTTTTCTGGTTGAATCTTTGTAAATTAATTATGAATTAAAATTATTAAATATATAAAGGTGATTGCACATGGAGCATGATAATTCACCCACATACTGTATTTAATTTTAACTTGAAATGGTACACATCTGCAATATAACAAAGAAACTCTTCTTATAGAAGCTGTCTAAATTGGAAAGTAGATTTAGATTTCCTAAACCACCTCATATTAGTTCCTACTTATATATAAAGTGTTATCTATGTTAGGAAATTTAAAAATAGCATTTTAAAATTAATTTCAGTAACTTGAATAAGAATATAGTTTTGAGTGTGTGGGAACAATTTAGTCTAATTTTAATATACTGTTTACATGTCTTATTATACAAGTAGAAAAAGAGTGAGGAGCATAGATTATGCACGTATAGACAGATTGACAAGAAAGGGAAAGAACTTTCAACTTCATTAAGTTTAAACCATACTACAAATACCTTAATTCATATTGACTAATTGCATGTGAAGAATTTGACAATATGGAGCTCAACTTTTAAAAAACTTAGGTAGCAGTGCTTCCAAGGTATAGTGTCTTGATTTGTTTGCAGGTTTCCTATCCAGTATTGAGATTAAGTTCAAACACCTGATGCCTAGTGGATGCTGGGCAAGAGGAATTTAAATCACAATGTTGAAAATGCAGGATTTGCTGGCTCTGACAAGTAGAAAACAAAAGATAACATCTGCTACTCCTATTTTCCAATTCTATTTACTCTTTTGTTAATATAATCCTTTACAATATTCATCTTCTCCCAGAAATAATTTCCACACTGAATAATTTGCATATTTTAATGCACAATCAACATTTCTTTACTCTTTTTATTCTGAGCCACCTTGGATATCTATTGACAAGCAATTTAATTGTGTTGGTGTTTGCTCCTCCTTAACTGGTTCACTAGATTAATTTCATCTTCGAACATACAGTTGAAATGATGTACTCAACACACTATAGAGAAGTTTCACAGTGAACAAATATTCTGTATACTTTCCTCCTTTGTTTCCTCTTTGTCATCAATATCCACCTTATGTGCTATTAAAGTCTGTTCATTTAATATTCAATTTGCCTATTGAATAGTCCCATCATCTTTACTCATCTGCTGGTACCCTTGTTCACAAGCTTGTTATCTCACAAAGGAAGTATTCAGTGCCTTGCAACAGTCTCTTCCTTTATCCAGTCTATCAAGTACAGAGCAGGTAAATTCATCTTCTTAAAATATGGTTTTCATCATGTCACTCCATCTTCATTGATTTTTTTTTTTTTTTAAGAAAGTAGAGATTTATTTGCCTGGATTTCAATTTCTATCACATTGAATAAATGATTTTTTTCATTTTATTCATGCAATTAAAATATGTTATGAGACAGATGCAATGATGGATTCTGGCTGTCCAAGAGGAAAAAGCAGGATTGCTGTCATTAAATTTTTTACCGTGTTTTGAGTGAAACAGACATATGTAGCACTATTTTTAGATAAGCACTATTACAATATAATAAGTAAAGTGAATAATTAATTCTGTCTCAAAAGACAAAAAAATAAGTATTTTAGTTAGACTTACATTTTTACAGTTGGGGAAGGTTAGTATATTTTACTAGTTCTCTATAAATTATTTAAATAACATATCTTTTTTCCACTCATCATTTCACCATGTTAATAGTTTTGTTAACAGTGTGTTCTTTTAACTAGGATACTATTTTCTTACAGTATCTCCATAGAAATTATTTCTCTTTTGTCATTTTGTATGCTTGGTGATGCCAGTTAGCCTGCTTTGTATTCTTCAACTTGATAGCCTCTGAAGTTCTTAGTACAATGCTTTATAATTAATGAATACTCAGTGAAATAAGTGTTGAATAAGTTTAAAACACATGGAAAATGGGGTCTCCTTATGGTTTTAATTTGCATGTCTTTGATTATCAGAGAAAGTAAACTTTGTATACGTTTTTGTTCTCCACTAGTTTTTCATCTTCTGAAAAAAAAGTGATTCTTCATATTTTTTTGTTTCTTCTTCCTATATTATTTTTCTTACTGACTTGTAGAATTTCTTTAGAGATCTGACACACAACTTTTGCTGATATATATTTTATAACTATCTTTTAACCAGCTCCACATTTTACAGTGCTGTTTATGTAAGTAGAAGTTTTGTTTTATCAATATATTTAATTCATTCCAGAATAATTTTTATTGATTCTACAAATTCCTCAGCTATTTTTTACTGTTTTTCCCTCACTCATTCTCTTTATTATCTAATTTTAGAAATCTAACTTAATGTATGCTGTACTTCATTTTATGCTCTATGATTAGAAACTTGTCTTTCATATTTCTCATCTCCACATTTATCTCTATTATATATGGGGTAATTTTTTAGTTCTGACTTGAATTTTACTATTCTTTGTGTGTGTGTAATCTGTTAAACTTTTTTTTTTTTTTCTTGCATTTCAGTCACGAGGGAGGTTCCTGATTTGGGTCAGATGGAGTAAGTATATTCTGCCTTTTCTCTCCCACTAAATATAACTAGTAAATATTATTATGAGCTATTTTGTAACTCTAAAATGTGAGTAATATCAGATGACCAAAGAAGAAGACCACAATTCAAACTATCACCAAACTGACATAAAATTACTAAAAGAGGAAATAAAGAACAGAGAGAAGGGAGGATATAAATAATAATGAAATAGTGAAGTTTTCTGATTGAAAGTTTTACCAAATTTATGACAGAGAAGATTAGAAAATGAATAAAGCCCTTGGTATAATCTTGAAAATACAAATAAGAATTCTGACAAGTTGTCAGGGAAAAAAAAATCACCATTTAAATAATAGCAATCAATTATTATTATTATTATTTTTTTTTTTTTTTTTGAGAGGGACAGTAAGGAGAGAGAGTAGGGAGGGAGGAGCAGAGGGAGGGTAGAGAGAGAATATTAAGCAGGTGCCCTGTGCAGCATGGAACCTAATGCAGGGCTTGATCTCACAGCCCTGAGATCAAGACCTGATAGAAATCAAATATCAGATGCTTTACTGACTGAACCACCCAGGTGTCCCAGCAATCAATAATTTATAAGAGGTATAGTGTAAGGAATAATATTCATAAAACACTTGGGAAAAAGGAGTTAGTTCCCAATAATTCTATACCTATTCAAGATGTCATTCACCTATCACCATGAAATACAAATGTTTGCAGGTATGTAGGGAAGGAGAAAGATATCAGTCTGCATTCTTTTGGGGAGGAAAACCTTCCTATGCCCTTAAAGGTACTAGCTGGACTAAGAATCAAATTGACATGAGACAGATTAGCAGGAAAAAATCAAATTCCCTATGTGGAATCCACATAGACATGGAAATTCCAAAGACAATGAGGCAACATGATGCAAATGATGGGTTCTGTCAGTCCAAGATGAAAAAGTAGGAATGCTGTCATTAATTTTTTTAAATTTAATGACAGTTCATATGAGTTAAGAAAAGGGGTCAGGGTCTAAGGATACAAAGAGGAGGAAGACCATTAGCAGGAAGGTGCAAGGAGATGTTTTGAAAAACAAATGTTACCCTGTTATGCAGATAAGTTTCTTAGCTAAGTTCTGGGAGGGGAGAGGTTTCTGTTAATAGCTCTCTTCATGATACGGGCTCTCTTTTCCAATGTGAATTAGGCAGTTAAGGACCAGGAAGAGAGCTTTTCTTGCATCTACTGTGTTTTGATTACTTTTAACTCAAAATAATGTTCAGACAGATGTGGTCCATCTTGGGGCAGCCTGACCTCGGCCCCTACATTCTCAAAGAGCAATATCTAAGAAGACTTCACTAAAAAATAAATGTGTCAGAACAACAAATTAAGTATGGGGAAATATAATAAGAGGAGAAACAAATGTGAGCAATAGACTTTGTAAGAAATGTAGATAAACCTAAATGGGTAATTATAAAATGACTGAAATATTAGTAACTTAGTAATGTGTTTGAAGTCCAAATATATATAACAGACTAAGTGTTCTTGTATAAGAAAGCCTAATTCAAAAGAAAATTTAACAGTGTTTTAAAACTAAAAGTAGTTTATTATTATAATAAAATTTAAATGTTAAATAAATAGAGAATTGGCATTAAAAAGTAAAAGCTACAGAGGCAGCTGGGTGGCTCAGTCAGTTAAGCATCTGACTCTTAATTTTGGTTCAGGTCATGATCTCAGGGTCCTGAGATTGAGCACGGTTTTGGGATCCTTGCTGAGCATGGAACCTACATAAGATCCTTCTCTCCCTTTCCCTCTATATCTTCCCTCCACTCAACTTCCCTAAACGAGTGTAATCATCAAATTAATCTGAATTTAACAAGCAATAAAATAACATTTCATACAAAAAAATGGGTTACAACAAAGCTGTTCTTAAGTTATTTCAGAAAGAAATTCATAGCCTTTAATAATTTTAAAGAATGAAAACTAGTCATTTTATATGCATGTATTTGCAATTATATATTTAAGTATACTTGAGATGTTGGTATGATCTTTTATCAAAATTCTGACCCACTAGTTGCTCCTTGCTAATCAGGTTACTTCCTTTCTATAATGGGAGCATTATTTGTTTTCCACTATAATATATGATAATTGTTTTATTATAATACAATTAGAACATTATAACTATGAATAGTTGAGTCTTTCTAAATGTTTGTGGAAAAGAAAATAGATTACCAAGTCTGAAACATTAAAAAAAAAAAATTCTAACCTACACCATACAGAAATGTTATGTATAAATATCTGTTAACTTGGATTAAGGAATGCATTTATTGTGATGAGCACCAGATGATGTGTGCAAGTGTTGAGTCACTATATTGTACACTTGAAACTAACATTATTACACTGCATGTTAACTAACTGGAATTATAATAAAATCTTTTGAAAAAAAAAAGAAAAAATATGTTACTTAAATTGAATGTTACACTCTTAAAATATCCTAAATATATAACTTTTTTCTCTGTAATAATGATATAAGTAATACATGCTAATTGTAAAAATCTAAATCTAAAAAATGGCCTAAAAATAATTATGTAAGTTTCATAATCCAGAGGTAAATATTATTAATGTTTTAGTATATATACTTTGATATTGTTTTCAGGTCTTTGAAATGAATGTAGAGATATATAGATAGATAGATAAATATCTATCTTATTCTATTAAAATTCAATTATATGTGATATATAGATAGATAGATAAATATCTATCTATCTATATATCACATATAATTGAATCGTGTTTTTAATAGAATAAGTTCTATTAAAATATGAGCCTACAGCATATTTTTAACAATTTAATATATTTTAACTCCCAATGAATGAAGAATACCAAATTATATAATTTATTCTGAAACCTAATCCAGAGTTACATTGGGCAATGATCTAAAGCTAAATTTTGAAGATAATTTACAGATTAACATAATCACTTAGCACATAAAGTATAAAATATTTTATAATTTACACTCTCAAAATAAATTAAGTATGCTATTCACAAAACTTTAGATCTTCAAATATAAACATCAACATATCCTAATATTAAGTATTCTAAATTATGTAAATATTGTATAATAATAAACTTGAAAACACAAAAATCATCTGAAGAAATTGGAGTTGTTTATTTCACATAGATAATACTATTTTAATTTTAAACATGAGTAAATTTGTAAGAAAGTATCAATGTGATGTTTGTTGTGATATTTGTTATTACTTACAATGGTAGAAAAAATGCTTTAATAATTTGAATATTGACAGATGGTGCTCTAGATGGCATCCTTCTAAGAAGGCTAGATGTATTGCAGATGGTATTTGGCAACAATTAAAGATAATACAAATTCATTGCAATACTGTAACATCTATGTTCTATAAATAAACTGAATTTCTCAGTAAAAGAATAGAAACATCAGTAAGTTAAAGAGCTGAAGGCAAAAATGGCACTTCTCCAAGAAATATTCTTATAGATGAGAGGAAATATTGAAGCAGGGATTTAGAGGTCTAATTTCTTTTAATTTAACACCTCTCAAGAAGACATAGCAATAATTCTAATTTATAGGAATAATCTCTTATATGATTAGCTAATGGTAGATAACTCAGGGGGGTTTATGTAGATATGAAACAGAATAAAAAACAACAAAACTCACCAACCTGTGATGCCAATTATTGTTTTAAAACATACCTCTACCACCATTAAATTGTCCTTTTAAGATTTGTATCTAGAAGTTAATTTACAAGAAATAATTGCCACTGATGTTAACTACATAATAAAGCTGAAAATTATTTCTCTATAGAAAAATATCCATGGGATTATGTAGTTAGAATAAGAAGGGACCAACAGAATTAGAAAGAAAAAAATATGTGTACCTTACTGCAGCATTACCACTCAACTTCAATCATATGGAGGTCTCATTTAAAAAAAAAATAAAATAAGATATTCAACTTAAAGGTGGATCTATTGAATCAATATTTCAAAGAGAAAGATCAAGCTATCTATAAATGTCCTCCATAAGGAAGTGAAAACATATGATACTTGACTCTCTCTGCTTGACTTATTTCACTCAGCATAATCTCCTCCAGTCTCCATCTATGTTGATATAAAAGTTGGGTATTCATCCTTTCTGATGGAGGCATAATACTCCATTGTATATATGGACCATATCTTTTTTATCCATTCGTCCATTAAAGGGCATCTGGGTTCTTTCCACACTTTGGCGACTGTGCCCATTGCTGCTATGAACATTGGAGTACAGATGGCCCTTCTTTTCACTACATCTGTATCTTTGGATCAAAATTCCACCGTCATTTTTCAAAGAGCTGGAACAAACAATCCTAAAATTTGTATGGAACCTGAAGAGACCCCATATTGCTAAGGAAATCTTGAAAAAGAAAAACAAAACTGGGGGCATCACATTGCCTGATTCAAGCTTTACTACAAAGCCGTGAGCACCAAGACTGCATGGTTACTGGCACAAAAAAAGACACATAGACCAGTGGAACAGTAGAAAGCCCAGCTATTCTAGAAAGCCCTGAATTCTATGGTCAAATAATTTTCAACAAAGCAGGAAAAAATATCTAGTGGAAAAAAGACAGTCTCTTCAATAAATGGTGCTGGAAAAATTGGACAGCTATGTGTAGAAGAATGAAACTCGACCGTTCTCTTATACCATACACAAAGATAAACTCAAAATGGATAAGAGACCTCAAGGTGAGGCAGGAATCTATCAAAATCCTAGAGGAGAACATAGGCAGTAACCTCTTTGACATTGGCCACAGAAACTTCTTTCAAGATATGTCTCCAATGGCAAAGGAAACAAAAGCAAAAATGAACTTTTGGGACCTCATCAAGATCAAAAGCTTCTGCACAGCAAAGGACACAGTCAACAAAACAAAGAGGCAACCCACGGAATGGTAGAAGATGTTTGCAAATGACAGTGCAGACAAAGGGCTGATATCCAAGATCTATAAAGAACTCCTCAAACTCAACACATACAAAACAGATGATCATGTCTATAAGTGATTCTTATCCTCATGAATGTTTACAATGCTGTCTTATATAGCAGTTATTGAAAAATCCTAGATTTAAGATTCTGTGAGATCATTCAGCGATCCATTGCAGAGTATCAGAAATTTTATTTAAAAAGCATTTATTTCATTACTTTATATTGATTTATGTTCTATAATTTATCTTTTTATCATCTCTATCCACTCATCCCCCCAGCCCGGGTAAGCCCAAGATTATCTGTCATCAAAGTAACAATATCAAAATTTGAAAAAAAAAAAATCATCATGCATTTTCCCTATTACATCAATGATTCTACAAATTCCATTAATTATTTCTGGTAAACCTTTCCTTCTGTATCTGAAATAACAATTTCCCCAGGTATAGTAGCTGCATTCAGTTCTCCTGTCTTTTAATTGCTCACAAAAGGATTGTACTTTTGGCTCCTTGGATTTAGGTCACCATATGACTAAAAACAATCATCTAATAGGAAGTAGCATTTATTATTTCTAAATCAAAACATTTGATTGTCACTGAGTGACTCTCCAGAACTCTCTTTACCCACTGTCTTGCTGCAATAGCAGAATCAAGTGTTGAGACAGAGGTGGTGGTACAGGACTAAAACACCTGGAATCACTGTGTCCTAATGCAGAGGACAGCTCTTGTGTAGAAATGCTCTGACCTATGCAGAACTTACATGAACAAGTGTATTTGCCGTGTTTGCTACTGAGATTTTGGAGTTTATTAGTACAATAAAACGTAGGGTATGTTAACTAAACTACTGGGTCACTGTTGTAGAGTTACAGTAAGATTTCAAATGAACAGACAACACTTTTCACATGGCCTCCGTATTCTTTCAAGTTAAGGAGTGGCTGAACTAAATGTCCTTTGTCATCATACAGAGCTATCCACAGAATCCCTGTGCTACTGAAGAGTCCATACCCATCTGTGGCTGCCAACATCACTTCGTCTTTTCCCAGGGCCTTGAGAGTCTGTACTAGGCTCTGTGTCAAACCCCTCTTTTGAAACAGAGGAGACAGTGACAGCAAGAAGTGGTAGAATCTTATGCCACAGGCAGGAATTATGAGGATTTCCTACAGCGTGACAGCTGCTATCAATATGCTTCTCAAAAATACAAGGGTGTGATAATTTCATCTTGTCTCCCTCCTACCTAAAGGCAAGTGGACTTTGTGCTAGCTTAGATTCACAGTGAGAATTTTTCTCTGGTCTCTTTCTTATTCATGTCCTCCTTATATTTATTTCTATTTCTTTGTTATGCTTATTCTGTTCTATGTATACAATAAGACTCTATTTTCCTTTTTCTACCAAAACTTTCAGCCTTTCTCATTTAAAGGACTGTGGGAGAGGAAAATAAATGATCTGATCAATTTTTTTAATATATAATTACCATTTTGAAAATATCTATTATGAGATACATGTAAATTATGTAAGAAATTATAGTTATACCAACATCCAGGCTTTCAAATTTGGACACATCACTCCATTTCTCTGAGTCTAAAAAAGAAACTAGATGAATATGGTGTATATAAAGATACATATAAATTACACTATGCATTTCATGCACTGTTTTTCAATATATCAAGACAATGTTTCCTGGATTCATAGTGTTAATAACCTACTTGATTCCCTTTAATTTAAATTTTTTTGTATCTCTTTTCCATTTCTTAAGCAAAATTGATTCTCTAATTGTATTTAAAATTATGTATGCAAAATTTGTGTGGAATCTCTGAAATTTTCTTGGAGTTTGTTACCTGATAAGATTCACTCCAGTTTTATCAAGGGTTGTACCATAATTTGTGGCAGGAAATATTATTTTTTTTCCTTTACAGAAGTTTAAGCTTCTTCAGGGAAAAAAAAAAAAATCCTCTGATCTCTCTTTGGAAAACAGCTATGAGAATTTGGAAAATAATATGCTTGGATTGCAGTATTTTAAAAGCAGAGCTGGGAAAAAAACGTAACTGCACCATTTACACCTTTTAACAAACTCCTTGGTTTTAATCCCACACTTCACCCATAATCTTCTGTAAATGGAGAACACAATTCCAGAGCCTCTTTGGATTCAGCAGTCCAGAGAAAATATTTCCAGTCATTGCTGACAGAGATGGAGGCAAGGCAATTCTTTGTAAATACCTGGGAGAAGTCTGTATTCCAGTCAACATATCTAAAGACATTTTCACATAATGTTCCCATTTTCAGCTCTATGTCTGACCTTACTATACTAGGGTACCTGCTCATTCCAATTGCCTACCTTTTTGGTGGACAAACTAGCTTGCTTCTACTCAGTGTCAAGCTCTACCAAAATTATTGTTTCCTAAGCCTCACTAAGCTCTTCATTCCTTATCTTCTTTCAAAAGTTATTGATATCTCCTTTTTCCATTTGCTCCCTCATTTACTCTCTTAGTTCATATGGATAAATACCTTTTTAAAAAACTTTGTGTGTGGGACTCATTTTATTGTGTTCTACTGGGAATCCCTTCTGGGTTTTTCTTTTTTTTTTTTTTTTTTTCTTTTGAAAACAGTCCCAGTCAATGGTTTTCATATTTATTTCTAGGAAATAATTTAAAAGGCACTGAAATGCTTTGATTAATTATTAATTTTTATTTTTATTTATCTCAGGTTAACCTAGGTTTCTACTTTTTATTAGTTGTACATTTGCCTAACTCCATAATGACAGTTATTCTTAGACAAACAAAATTTTAACTTTTCTCCTAGTACTATAACAAATTGAAATGTATTTTAAAATGTTAAGGAGTATCTATTTGGGTGAATGGCTGTGGTTTGGTAATTCATGGAATAATCATTACATATTTAATAAAAGGGAAATTTTAGCCTGAAATATACACATAATACAGGTAAAATGTTGTGCTTGTTTGTCCAAAGTATAGAGATTATGCCCCTGTTCACCAAGTATGTGTACAATATATTTCCCCTAAAATATTGTTCTATTATTTAATTTACAGACTTCTGGTTTTCAGCTCCCTATGTAAGGTAAACAGCTGAAGAGACTGGGAAAAAAAAAAAAAAAAAACACAACTATTTTCAGATCCATAGGAGAGGTAATAACAAAGGCAACCACTGTCCCTGAGATTGAAGAGACAGGCAGGTCAACACAAGGATTTGTGCCTTACCAGAGCATCGATCCACAAGTGAAAATCACTGTGGGAACCAGTACCAACGTAGGAAAACCTCAACTGCAGTTGACAATTTGCTAGAGGCTCTGTGTGACTGAAAATTAAAATCCTCAAAAGGAACCAGACATAGGGTGCCCCCACAATATTGAGAGATTTACCTCCAGAAGTTCTACCAGTTTCCCATAGTAAATATCAAAGAAAAATCCCTTTAGTTCTGGCAGGGGAGGGGAAAAAAGAACCATTTATAAATACAACAGGGCACCCTGTTCTTAAAAAGTCCTGCCGTCAGAAAAAACCTAGTTACCAAGAGCCTAATCTGCTGGGTATTAGCAGAGCCTATCTGACTTGAAGGTAGAAAAATAATGAACTCTAGCTGTAGCTATCCTGTCCCACCCAAGAGGGGAGGAAATAAAACAAAGAAACAAACAAACAACCAAAAAATCAAAAACCATGAGAAATTTTTGTGAAGTTCACAGTCCAGAACATAGGCTTACTTAAAGACTGAGACCTAATTTTAAGACCATGGCATGCTTCTCCTCCCTCTATACCCCACCACCACACTACTAAAAAGACTATTTACTGCAATTCTTTTACTCATTACATCATGTTTAGGTATCAAGAAAAAAAATGACAAGGCATACCAAAGGGTAAAAAATACAATTTGAAGAGACAGAGCAATTATCAGAACCAGACACAGCAAAGATGTTGGAATCGTCACACTAGGAATATAAAACAGCCATGATTAATGTGCCAAGCACTCTAACAGATAAAGTAGAATGCATGAACAGATGAGCAATATCAACATCACTAATCATCAGAGAAATGTAAAATTAAAACCACAGTGAGATATCACCTCACACCTGTCAGAATGGCTAGAATCAAAAAGACAAAAAATAACAAGTATTGGTGAGAAAGTGGAGAGAGAGGAATCCTCATGCACTGTTGATGGGAATGCAACAGTGGGTATGAAGTTTCCTCAAAAAATTAAAAAAAAAAAAAATAGATCAACCATATAATCCAGTAATTCTACTCCTGGTTATTTATCCAAAGAAAACAAAACACTGCTTTAAAAAGATAGCTGCACCCCTATATTTATTGTAGCGTTTTTTTACAATTGCCAACATATGGAAGCAATCCAAGTCTCTGTTGATAGACTGATGAATAAAGAAAATGTTGTATACATACACAATGAAATATTATTCCACCATAAAAAAGAATAAGATCTTGTCATTTGCAACAACATGGATGGACCTACCGGGTATTACGTTAAGTGAAATAAGTCAGAGAAAGACATATACCATATGATTTCAATTTATACGTGGAATCTAAAAAACACAAATGAAAAAACAAACAAAAAGCAGAAATAGAACATAAATACAGAAAAGAAACTGATGATTACAGAGGGGAAGGTAGTAGGGGGTAGACAAAATGGGTGAAGGGGAATGGGAGATACAGACTTCCTGTTATGGAATGAATAAATCACAGGGATGAAAGACACAGCAGAGGGAATATAGTCAGTGGTATCAAAATAGTATTGCCTGGTGACAGATGGTAACTAGACTCATGAGCACAACACAGCATATAGAGTTGTTGAATCACTATGTTGAGCACCTGAAACTAAGGTAACATTTTGCATTTACTACAACAAAAAAAAAAAGAGAGAAAAAAACATATATAAACTGATTATTTCCTAATTGAAGATCCTAAGTGAATGGAATTAAACATTTTTGTTCTTATAAATTAAGACATTTATGTTTCCTTTTTTTAAATTTGGCAAGTTAGGCACATCTATAAATAATTCCCCTTAAGAGTTAGTCCCAGGATGGATTCCAAACTTCTGTGGAAATAATTTCATCCATGCAAAATATGTATTTTCTACATGATTATTATTATTTCAAAATTATGTATAAACCTTCCCAAATGTGTTTTATTGTTTATTACTTTCTTAAAAAAACATACACAACTGTAATGAATTGACAGCAATGATACAAGGAACATGTGGAAAGAATTAGGATTATTTTGTTATTATAAGATACGTAGCTACCCATGAAGTTAAAGAGTGTTATTCGAAGGTGGAATTGGGTTAGCTTTAATTGTATATGTATTGCCAACTCTAGGGAAACCACTAAAAGAATTCTTTGAAATTACATCTGGGACTCCCAGGAAACATGGCAGAGTGGGTGGACCCTAAACTCACCTCCTCCCACAAATAGAACTAGATAATGTTGATAATGCACCAGAACAACCTGGAAAAGAACACAAAAACTGATGGAACAAACTCCACAAGTAAACGTAGAGAAAAAGCCAAATTAAAGTGGGTAGAAAGAGGGAGGACTCCATGGGAACCTAAACCCTGTATGTCTGACCTCCAAGGAGAGGGAGCTGTGGGCACAAAGAGGGGTGAGAAACAGACTAGCATACCAGGGAGCCTACAAGGGGAATAGAAATCCCCACAGTATTTGGCTTTGAAAATCAGAGTGGCCACATTTTGTGAGTCCTTATAACCAGTGGGACTTAAAGCCTGGAACCTTAAAAATCAGTGAGCTTGGCTCTGAGAAAGCCCAGAGGGCAATAGGAGCTAAGCCCCTTGTCCTTAAAGAGATAGCACAACAAATAGGCTGCTGAGAAACAGCTTGGAAGCAATAGTTTGAAAGGCATCTGAGGTTTATGGGAGATAGTGTTAGCTTCTCACCTCAGAGTTCCCTGAGGGACTTCTCCAGGAAATAAGGAGATGTCAGGGGTCATTTCCCTCCTCCCACCCCCATCATAGACACATAACTACCTGTGGGAACCAGCACAGTGCTACACTCACAAACAAACTTGCTTACACTGTGCCCTGCTCCCCCAAGACCTGTCTCAATTCCTGTGCTGCAGATCTCCCCTGCCACACACACACACACATTCTGTGCAGAGTGGCCCTGGCTGCCTGGTTTCTATATAAGGGACTTATACAACTCAACACTCCAAAAACAAATAATCCAACGAAAAAATGAGTGGAAGATATGAACAGACATTTCTCCAAAGACATATACAGGTGGCCAATAGACACATGAAAAGATACTCATCATCACTTATTATCAGGGAAATACAAATCAAAACTACAATGAGATATCACCTCATACCTGCCAGAATAGCTAAAATCAAAAACACAAGAAAGTGTTGGCGAGGATGTGGAAAAAAAGGAACCCTCTTGCACTGTTGGTAGAATGAAAACTGGTGAAGACACTGTGGAAAACAATATGGAGCTTTCTCAAAAATTTGAAAATAAAACTACCCTACCATCCAGTAATTGCACTACCGAGTAGTTAAGAATACGAAAGCACTAATTCAAAGGAATACAAGTACCCCTATATTTATTGCAGCATTAATTACAATAACAAAATTATGGAAGCAGCCCAAGTATCTTTCGATAGATGGATGGATAAAGATATGGTTGGTATGTGTGTGTGTGTGTGTGTATATATATATATATATATATATGGAGAGAGAGAGCTATATAGATATACATAGATACATATAGACATATATATAATTGAATGTTACTCAGCCATAAAAGAGAATGAAAAAAATAGGGTGCCTAGGTGGCTCAGTCGTTAAGTGTTTGCTGCTGGATCAGGTCATGATCCCAGGTCCTGGGTTCTAGCCCCACATCGGGCTCCCTGCTGGGTAAGAAGGCTGCTTCTCCCTCTCCCACTCCCCCTGCTTGTGTTCCCTCTCTTGTTGTGTCTCTCTCTGTTAAATAAATAAAATCTTTAAAAAAATAATGAAAAAAATGAATTCTTGCCATTTGTAGTGATGTGGATGGAGCTGAAGAGTATCATGTTAAGTGAAATAAGTCAGTCAGAGAAAAGCAAATACCATATGATTTCACTTATATGTGGTATTTAATAAACAAAGGAAGAAAAGAGAGAGAAACCAAGAAACAGACTCTTAACTATAGAATATAATCTGATGGTTACCAGAGCAGAAATGGTTGGGGGATGGGTGAAATAGGTGACAGAGATCAAGGAGTGCACTTACAGTGATGAGCACAGGGTGATGTATGAAATTATTGAATCACTATATTGTATACCTGAAACAAATATAACACTGTATGTTAACTACATTGGGATTAAAAAGTAAAGAACTATAACCAACTATGCTAAGTAGCAAGAGGAAATGGAGTTATAAAAAATTCACAAAAACCACAAAATGCAGAAAGAGTGAAAGACAAAAGTAGGAACAAATAATAAACATGATAAATACAAAATAGTAATGAATATGGTAGCTAGTAATACAGCTATATCAATAATCAGTTTGAATGTCACTGGTTTAAATGCAACAATTAAAAGGCAGAAGCTGTCAGAGCAGATCAAAAGACAACACCCAATTATATATTGTCTACAAGAAACCCACTTGAAGTATGAAGACACATTAAATTTAAAGAAATGGGTGGTAAAAAATATACCATGCTAACACTAATCCAAATAAAGCAGAAGTAGTTAAATTAGAGTTAGACAGAAAAGACTTCAAAACAAGGAAAATAATCAGAGGTAAAGGAGAGTGGAATTAAATTACAAATTAATAACAGAAATAAATCAGAAAATTCCAGAACACATGAAGTTTAAACAACTTTCTTCCAAATAACATGGGCCAAGGAAGAATTTTCCAGAGAAATTAAAAATATACTGGGCTAAATGAAAATGAAAACATAAACTTAAAACTTAAATTTGTAGGATACAGCAAAAGCAGTACTTAAGTGGAAATTGATAGCCTTGACTGCATTTAATAAAAAAAGATCTCAAGTTAGTAATACAAGTTTCTTTCTTAGAAAACTAGGGAAAAAAGAGATAATTAATCCAAAATAAGCAGAAGAAAATAAATGATAACAATTACATAAAAACAACAAGAAAACTAAACCCTGGCTCTTTGAAAAGACAAGTAAAATTGATAGTTTCTACCTAGGTTTCTTAAGAAAAAAAGAGAGGACACAAATTACTAATATCAGAAATTTGAGAGGAATATCACCGCTGGCATGGATATTTAATGGGGAAGGCTAAAACATGTGGGGAGGCGGAGGGCATACGGGAAATCTCTGCACCTTTTCTTCAATTTTGTTGTGAACTTTAAACTGTTTTAAAAAATAAAGTCTTAATTTAAAAAATAAGGTTAATTTGCACAACTGTATAATCTTTTTTTTTTTTAAAGATTTTATTTATTTATTTGACAGAGATCACAAGTAAGCTGAGGGACAGGCAGAGAGAGAGGAGGAAGCAGGCTCTCTGCTAAGCAGAGAGCTCGATGCAGGGCTCTAACCCAGGACCCCAGGATCATAACCTGAGCCGAAAGCAGAGGCTTTAACCCACTGAGCCACCAAGGCACCCCACAACTGTATAATCTATTTTGGATAAGTGATAATGCAAGGGTCTTTTTGGTGATTACAATTTGAAAGAAGCTGAAAAATTTTGAGATTTTAATATGATTTTATATTTTGACTCTCCAATATAATATTTTTAAAGATTTTATTTATTTGTTTGACAGAGAGAGAGCAATCACAAGTAGACAGAGAGGCAGGCAGAGGCAGGGATGGGGAGAGCAGGCCCCCTGCTGAGCAAAGAGCCCAATGCAGGGCTCCATCCCAGGACCCTGAGATCAAGAGCTTGACTGAAAGCAGAGGCTTAACGCACTGAGCCACCCAGGTGCCCCCACCCTCCAATATAATTTTTACTCACTACCTTCAATAATGTATCTTTAAAGTTTTTGTATTATTCTGTTTTTCTTTCTATTTGTAATGTATCTTCAATGAATTGTCTTCCTTAGTACTTAGATTATGTGTTCAATGAATTTTGTAAGAATGAAAACCTGATACATAAATTAGTACCTGGATAATAAGTGAAATAATACAGTTGAGATGAACTAATCAGAAAATATAATATGTAAATACATAGTTTAAATTAACTACGTGCACATTACATGTGGAAAATATAATGACGCTTTGATTTCTTTTTCACCTTGGTTCTGATTCAAAAGAGTGACATAATACCAAAGAAGGAAGTCTAAGAAGTTCCACCATTATGTATATACTCTTTAGAAATGACTGACAAAAGACACATACCACAATGTCCATAGAATTAAGTGTCAAAACTCCAAGCAGAAAACTAGAAAATGTTCATCCACTGTGGTATGGCCAAACAAATTGTAGCTATTATACAATGGAATACATATCACTAAGAATATATAAATTTATACTACACACAGCAATATCAATGAAAATTACAAACATGATATCAAGCAATAAAGTCAGTCAAAAAAGAAAGAAATTCATTTATGTATAATCTAAAAAAAGAAAAACCTGAATAGTCAAGAAAAAAGACCCTTGTGAAGACTGATTATGGTTGGAAAAGGAGCATAATGTGGCTTTCTAAGATGCAGGCCCTGTTTTATTTCTTGATCTTGGTGCTATTTTCATTGGATGTGTTTAATTCATGAAAATTGTAACATGGATTATGTGATTTTTCTCCATGTTATTCTACAATTAAATTTTTTTAAATGTCTACATACCCATTTACATCTTTAATTACCTAACTTTAAAAAATACGAACAAAAATGTCCATGATTTTTAAACATTACACAAGTCTAGCAGATCCAAATATAATAACTTACATAAAAGCACAGCCCTCAAAGTAAAGCTGAATTATGCATACTTTTGAGAATTATGATATTGATTATATGGCTCTGTTTGTTGTTGAAATGCTTATTTACCAAATCAGATATTAATCTTTTAAATGTTTCTTGGTTAGCTGAAAATTTCTAATAAAAAGCTAAACCAATATGATAACATGATATTTAGAAGTATGTATTCATCACCCCTTCTTAAGCACACGTGGTTTATTCCTATATTTTGTGTCAGAAAACATGCCAATCTCTGCCCTAGATCACTAGACCTGAACAGAAAAAAAAAAAGAAAAAAAAAAAAAAAAAGACACGCTTTTGAGTTCAAAAGTCACTGGCCTTAAAGTCCAACCTAAAAACCACAGGCTGTGGGGTTTGGGGGACCATAAAGAATTGGTGAAAGTTCAATTTTGTTGAAATGTTTTCAGCACTGACCACTTTTTTTCTTTCCTCTGCCAGGGAGCCTTGTGAAAGTCAAAGACCTGTGGCCTCTTTTTACTCCTTCTGGGGTTGACCATAAATACCCCAGCCAGCTTCCTTCCAGCTGGCTAAATCTATCAGTCCCTTGAGTGCTCCACATCTATTTGATCCAACCTGTGCAAAAACCACATTAAAATCTTGGGCATCCTTAAGCTCATCCAAAAAGGAGGATGGAGCTTAGGTGCCTGCATGGTTTATGATGACGTAAAAGGATTTTTAATCAGCCTAAGATTTTTTAATGATTTTTAATCAGCCTAAGATTTCTTAGATCTGGAAGAGCACAGAAAGCCATGTTACATATGACAGACATAACACAATGTTACTGGGTCTGTATCTCTTCCAAGTCTGGGAAGATGAGTGAAGACCATTAGACATGACAAGATTTTTTATGCACCCAACTCAAACAATTGTATATAAATTACAAAAGCAGCATACTCATTTCAATATCATTGTATTTTCTGAAGGAAAAAGCAGAGATATTTAATCGTTCCTTGATGTCAGGGACTATATATACTCATTAACTAACATATCATGCATACTGAATGCATGCTTATTGATTAAGTGAATAAAGGAAGGAATGAATGAAGAGGAACGGATAACTGGCTTTCTATCAGACTCTGCGCAAATCCACGTATAATTATTAGTCACGAGAGATACGCATCGGATGACAGCAGTTTGCAGATTCTGAGGAGGTATGCTCTGAGTAATTTACCCTTGTGATGTATTATTACATTACCAAAGCATTGCAAAGCAAATATAATTTTGATTACAGTACTCATCCAGAAAATAAGGGATAAATGGTAGAAGCTAATGAGTTCAGAGTTTCCATTCAGAATTTTAATACATAAAAAGAAACTTCTGGGACTGAGGGATTATTTTAAATGTTTCATGAAGGAAAATTCTGTTTTTGTGTTACAGAGCCATGTTGTTCTTTCACTGGGACTTTTAAAGCAAAAATTATGCTGAGAAACCTACTTATAACAATATCACTTGCAACAGTTTCTTTGGCATTAAGTCTTTTAAAGTCCCAGGCTAATAAAAACAATTGCATTATTTTGCTACTCTTAGGCTTTTAAACCAGTACATCACACAAATATCTGTGGAACCAGAGGAAACATTTTAAGTTAGGAAATAGGAAATTTTTAGTGAAGATGCAAAACTCATTATGAAGTTTCCCAAGAAGGTGCAATAGCATACTTATGAGAGTGTCATGTAGAAACCATCAAATGATGGATTTTAATACTTTGTTTGATATTCTTCTTGGTACCAGTAGATTTGTTTTCTTCTTTTTTCTTTCAGAATTACTAATACTAAATTTACAAATCACGTTCCAAATGCATTCCCCGGTTGGATTGTTTCAGCATTTTCTCCTTTACAGATGCACTCCCTCTTCCTTAAAAATCTCTTAAACTTCTAAATTTGCCTCAGTTTCAACTTCACTGGCTTCTTGCAGGACCCAACTAAATCAAAAGGAAAGAGTATAGGCTTCATATTTATAAATTCCATTGATACATTTATAAACTTGAACAGATAGTTGTGACATTGCTAAGACACCTTAAAATAGAATTAGGTTTTAAAAGGAAAGAAATGGGATTCAGGGTGTGGTGGGCAGAATGGCCAAGGAGAGCCCCAAGCCATACTGTAGAAATGACACTCTTAACCCAATAGGATTTCCAGAGCAAAGATTATCTTTTCTTTCTTTCTTTCTTTCTTTCTTTCTTTCTTTCTTTCTTTCTTTCTTTCTTTCTTTCTTTCTTTTTTTTAATTATGTTATGTTAGTCACCATACAGTAAGTACATCATTAGTTTTTGATGTAGTGTTCCATGATTCATTGTTCATGTATAACACCCAGTGTTCCATGCAATGCATGCCCTCTTTAATACCTATCACTGGGTTAACCCATCCCCTGAGTACTATTCCATTGTATATATGGACCACATGTTCTTTATCCATTCATCTGTCGAAGGACATCTCAGCTCTTTCCACATTTTGGCTATCATGGACATTAGAGCTAAGATTATCTAATGGAAATTCCAGTATTGAATTCATCCCTAGGACTTCTATCACACTAGCCTATTGGTCAGGAGCTTCTCCAGAAGAGTGTAGCCCCTGCTAAACGCTGAAGTAGGGTCCTGATGGTGCTAACACATAAAAGACCAACTGAGCCCTCTGCAGGTGAACAGCAGGCTGTTTCTGAAGGGAGACATGAGTTACACAACCCCATGGCTTGTCATACCTCCAGTCTTAAGGATGCCTGAGACTTTGATCCTTGGTTAAATTCCTTTCAATATCAATTAGTCAATGTATGGGAGTGTACCAGTTCTAAAATAAACAAGGATTTTTTTTTTTTAAATCTTGCTATGTATTCTGCATCGTTCTAAATAAACCTCTAAATTCACTGTACTTGAAGGATTCAAGATTGACTTTATGACCTGTAGTTGAGGAGCATTGGCTGAAGAGGTATGAAAGCTGAAAGAACCCTATCGACAATGCATTTCCCGAGCAGAGCTGGATCTTGCTTCCTTCTTCACTCATATATCTTGTAACCAAACACACCTCTGAACAATGTGTACTTGGGACGCTGAGCTGTATCTGAGAGCTAAAAGACGGTGATGCTCTGATGCAGTATATGCTGTGATTCTTAACCAGTCTTTTCTTAAAGTTAAATGGACCAATGCATTCAAATAATGTAGAGTAACTGGGCCAGATTTACTCTCCAACACCAAACAAAAATCCGATAGGAGCTTAGGGTAAACAATTATAGTGAATTCATATAATGGAATGTTCTCCGAAAATTAAAAAAAAAAAAAAGAATAAAGTACTGACCCACATAATAATAACAGTGAATTTCCAAACACATTCTGAGTGGAAAAAAGCTAGACTCAAAACTGTACCTATTGTATAATTGCATGCATGTGATGTTTTGGAAAAAGCAAATTTAACCCAGAATGATAGAACCAGAAGAGTAACTGTCTCTGCTGGAGACAAGAACTTCATGTAAAGGGGCAAGAGGAAACAGTTGTATCTTGATAGGCCTGCAGTTTATTCAGATGCATGCCTTTGTCAAAAATCACACTGTGCATTTCAGATTATTAAGCATTTCACTGAATAGAAGTTTTACCTCAATTAAGAAAAAAAAAGAAGTCTCCGGGGCACCTGGGTGGCTCAGTGCATTAAAAGCCTCCGCCTTCAGCTCAGGTCATGATCCCGGAGTCCTGGGATCAAGCGCGGCGTCGGGCTCTCTGCTCAGTGGCGAGCCTGCTTCCTCCTCTCTCTCTACCTGTCTCTCTGCCTACTTGTGATGTCTGTCAAATAAATTTAAAAAAAAATCTTAAAAAAAAAATTCTCCAAAACCATCAATTGAATGGAAGTAGAATGGCATTCAGATGTTTCACTTTTAATAATAGTCATCTTGTGTAGTATCTAAAATGTTGAATTATTGGGATCATCTATAATTTTAGCTTTAATGCATGATGATAGCCTTGATTAAAAAAAAATCTCTGGGCGAGCTTATATATTTTGTTTTAAATTAATATTTTATATAATCCAATGTGTTCCACCATGAATAATAAAAATAATTCAAATAAGGGGACTAATAATAATGCAGTGTTCTGTTTCTTTAAGTCAGTTATTTGAGGTAATTAAATTTTGGTAATACTATGATGTTCCATCATTGCTCTTTATATCTTTCTTCTTCTCCATAGCAATTAGCAGGAAAACACTGAAGATTAAAATAAAAGAGATATGCCTATAAAATGAAGCTTCTCCTCAGAAATCACTGATGTGATAGATGTAAAATGGATATAAAGGACATACTGTTGACAGGTCTTGGAAAGTGCACAGCATCCATGAGCATATTGAACCTTTTGTGGACTGATGACAAAACTTCCAGAAAAACTGATAGCCCTTTCAGTTGAATTACAGATTCCCTTCCTGCTAAATCAAAGGGAGGTCCCCGGTTTATTGATGAAACTTTCTGAAATTTAATGAAGTAAATCCTCCACCACTCTTCCAGCAGACACTAAAACCTGGTTGAAAATGGTGTATGATAATTCTACATAGTAGGCAGAAGGGACAGCATTATATCACCTAGTGCAGAAATAATTGGGCAACTGCCTTTTTTTGGTTTTGTCCAGAATAGATACTTATTCTACTTTATGCAACACTTATCCTACCCAAAGTTAGAGCGGAGAATATCTCTAAGAGTTTGCAGTAATGGATTGCAGACAAATTCTGCAAATGTACTAAGAAGCACATTAATGGGAATTACCTCCTCTACCATGACATAGTAGTAATTTGATTATGAAGTGGAATTAAGCACCTGTTAACAAGAATGAATAAGTGAAACCAGAAAACAACCAAGATGTCCTTCAAAAGGTAAACTGGCAAACTATGGTCTTTCTATATAGTAGAATATAATTCATTAGTAAAAATAAATTAGTTATCAAGCCATGAAAACACACGGAGAAACCTTAGAAGTATATTGCTTAGTGAAACAAGCCATTCTAAAAAGGTTGCATGACTGCCCAAATCCAATTATATGATATACAGGGAAACACAAGACTATAAAGACATTGAAAAGATTAGTGTTGTCCAGGGTTGAGAAGGAGAGATGAAGACTAAGCACGGGACATTTTTAGGGCAGTGAAATGATTATATATGATACTGTAATATTAACTATAGACATTATGCAATCATCAAAACTGTAGAATTGTACAACAGGAAAAGTGCACCCTAATGTAAACTATGGACTTTAGTTAATAATAATAATTATCAGCTCATCAGTTGTAATAAATATATCACACTAATACAAGATGTTAATAATAGGAGAACAAAGGGGGGATATATGAGAACACTGTACTAGCTGCTCAATAATCTGAAGTCTAAAACTGCTCTGAATATAATCAATTAATTAATAAAAACTATTCTCTAACATTCTTGGAATCAATGGACCTCAGCAGCCAAATGCGACAGTTAAAGCAACATATGTTACTGATGGAAAAAAGATGTCCGGAGCTCTTCCTCTGTGTCCATAGGTATGAATAGTGGGTTCACATGTAACTTATATGTTTGTAGATATGTTGTCATAAAAACACATGACAAATGGTGCCAAATAAGAAAAAATGATGGGCATGACATGAAGAGCTGAATTTCTATGCTTTCTGAATTTGAAGGGATTTTCCTTGGGAAGATCTCTGGAATCTAGAGGTAGAAATCAAAGGACAGGAATGTGAGATTATAAAGCTCTTTATCATTTTAACTCCTAATGTTTGTCTTTCGTTTTTTGGATGCATTGGTAGTGGGGATGGACAGATGAGGAAAGTCTTCTAAGTGTATTACAGCTACCTACATCCTGGATGAGACAGTATAAAAGGAAGTGGATATGCATGCGTGTGTGTGTGTGTGTGTGTGTGTGTGTGTGTGTTGGGGGATGGGTGTCCCAAGAGTTAAAGTCATTTTAGAAAACTGCTAAGGGATTATGGCCACAAGTAACACGTTTTTTAAGAAGGAAAGTCCAAAGCCTTATTGGATGGTTCAACTCTTGGTAATTATTAATGTTTTACCATAACTGTTTTCATGCATCAAATATTGTAAATGATGCTGTTATGAAAATCATATATATGCATGAGGAAATTATAAATATGCAACCAGTCATCTGATTGAATGGAATGAAAGATAAAATTAAAAATTAAGAGTGTCATTTTACTCCTTCCTTCTGTCTTAGAAACACCTGACAATTTTGCCATTGCTTGGCAACTGGTTACATCATTAAGTTAAGGAATATATAATATTGTGTGGAGTAAGGTAAATGAGGGTTTTATGGGGGTTGTTACTCTCTGTGAATTGTTCCAACAATGAATCTAAGCACACAATATCTGGTTGTCAGTATTGTTTTTCATGAAATATGTATTTAATGAAATGCAAGTGCACCCCCTCTCCCCAAAAAGGAAGCTTATCACACAACCCTGAGGGAACAGTATGATTAAAAAAGCTTTAAAAGCTAAAGGGAGAGCTGTTATCTTCCCTGAGTTGATGTAGTGTGTGCTCTAGTTAGCCTCATTTCTTAGGACTTGTACAAAGCTGTGTCTGAGAGTCATGAGAACTGAGTTGATTTTAAGGAATCCTCCATGAGCCTGCAGGCAACACTCTGGCAAGGAGATGAAGGTGCCTGTTGCTGAGAATAAGCACACATCAGGATAAAGTTATCCAAAGTATAGGAGCAGAGCAGAGCATTGACACCACTGCAACAAATTCAATGGACCTACAGCCAGGGTCCTAGAGGTTGGCCTGCCTTATTCCATCAGGCCCATAGACAGTTCATCACCAAGGTCTATGGATTTTATTTCTCCAATATCCCCCGCACCCATCTATGCACTTTTTCTCCTGTTGCTAACCACGTTGTGTGAGATATGACTTAAATAGAGTACTGCAATACATACATGATTAGTCCACTCATCCTTTTTGCCCTATCTCAATCAATTTCTCAATTTTCAGCCAAAAAGATATTTTAAAATTTCAAATCTGAGCATATCATCTCCCTGCTCCCACATCTCACCTCCTTGTCTTTCCTTTGTTTGAAATATTTCACTGGCTTTCTATTGATCATAGGCAGGGACCAAAAGCTATGGTAGCCTGCAATGACTTGGCCTGAATCTCACTAGATCAGCCCTATTCATCATCGTAGTGTTACCTTCTTTTTCTGAATCAGCCCCATCAGACTTCTCATATGGACAATGAGGAGTCGTAATTGCTGGACATGGAACTTGATCTTATCATGCAATGCTCTCTTACAGAGAAAATCAATCACTCTCACTTCCCCTGTTTATTTCCTGCTTAATTCTCAGAAGGAAATTCCTCAGACTGTCATATCCTCTGCTTCATTTCAATGTGTGTCTATGTGTGCATAAATGCGTGTGTATATGTATATGCATGTCTCTCTGTGTGTATGTGTGTGTGTGTGTGTGTGTTTTTAAGATTTTATTTATTTGACAGAGATCACAAGCAGGCAGAGAGGCAGGTAGAGAGAGAGAGAAGAAGGGAAGCAGGCTCCCTGTGGAACGGAGAGCCCAACGCGGGGGCTCCATCCCAGGACCCTAAGATCATGACCGGAGCCGAAGGCAGAGGCTTTAATCCACTGAGCCACCCAGGTGCCCCTGTGTGTGTGTTTTTTTAAAGATTGTATTTATTTATTTGAGAGAGAAATAGAGAGTGCTAGAGAGTGGGGGAGGAGTCAGAGGGAAATGGAAAAAGCAGATTCCACTCTGAGCACAGAGCAGCCGCAGGGCTCAATCTCATGACCTTGTGATGGTGACCTGAGCCAAAACCAAGAGTCAGATGCTTAACTGACCAAACCACTCAGGTGCCCCAAGTATGTGTGTCTTTTTGATTATTATTTTTCTTCACTCTGGACTTTAAGTTACATGATGTAGTATCAGACAAGATTAGGTCTGTTAATGCTCACAATCAAGTTCCCAGTGTCAAATATAGTACCTGGATTATATTCTACAAGTCCACAAATGTAAGTAAATATTTGACTTGGATGAACAGATAGACAACACCACTTACATATGTATTATATTTCTGTTTTCTGTTTTCCATAATTATCATAACCTTGGTCATTATAATTCTGAGAGCACCTTACAGGAAGATGAACTGCAATGCTGATAAGATTACCAATTGTCCAAATTTTACTTTAATAATGTTTCCGATATATTCCATAAAAGCTGTCATTGCTTATTTTCATATCTTTAAATCGTTTTTCCCATAGTAAGTCAACTGCTTTTCTTTCTCATACTGTTATTGTATTATCTCCTCTCTAATGCAAAATTCAGAATTTTCATTTTACTGTAGAGTACACAATTACTGTGGTCTAAAATTATTTCGTACTCCTCTAAAAATATTTTCATATTTTCAAATCATTTCTTATTTATATGTGTTTTGTATTATTGAATCTTAATCTTTTTTAATGCCTATCAGTTTTTTCTAGTTATTTGTTATTGAACAATGATAATTTTGTACAGTTTTGAGTGGATTTCTCTCACTGACATTAGGATTAGGCCTTTCACTTTCCCCTACAATTCTTTTACAGCCTTTTCTTCTAGAGATTTTTAACTATTCAAAAATTCAACCGAAATATGGAAAAAGAGGAGCAGCTGGGTGGTTCAGTGGGTTAAGCCTCTGCTTTTGACTCAGGTCATGATCCCAGGTCCTGGGATCAAGCCCTGCATCAGGATCTTTGCTCAGCAGGGAGCCATCGTCCCCCTCTATCTCTGCCAATTTATAATCTCTCTCTCTGTCAGATAAATAAAATCTTTAAAAAGGAAAAAAATGTGGAAAATGGAAAAAGTTGTAGGCTTGAACATCCTAAGAGGAGAATTTCAAATCTTAGTACCTTTATCTTTGGTTTGGGTGAAAACACTATAAAAGCTTTATGCCAAATATGGTTTTCTTTATTATGTTGCCTTCTGTTACAGCACACATATGCTTTGAGCTAGGTGGGGTTTGGGGTAATCTGGCCACAAATTACCTTGTACCACTCTTGCTGACAATATCCTCGAGTACCTGCCTTTTTTTTTTTTTTTTTTAAAGATTTATCTATTTATTTTACAGAAAGAGAGAAAGAAAGACACACACACACACACACACACACACACACACACACCAGAGTTGGGGGAGGGACAGAGGAAGATGGAGAGAATCCTCAAGTAGACTCCCTGCTGAGCTCAAAGCCCAACATGGGGCTGAATCTTAGGACCCTGAGACCATGACCTGAGCCAAAACCAAGAGCTGGACAATTAACTAACTTGAGCCACCCAGGCACCCTGATATCCTCAAGTATCTTGACACAACTATCCTATCCCTTTGTTCCTGGTCTTACTGCCTCTTTTATATGCTTTCATGGTAAATGTCAGCTCCTCAACTGACTACTACTTAAATGATGCTTTGGGTGATGTGTTCTCTGCTAGGGCTGCTGTAACAAAACTCCACAGTCTGACTTGCTTAATTGACACAAATTTCTTTTCTTATTATTCTGGAGGCTAAAAGCCCAAGATCAAGGTGTTTGTAGGTTTAATTTCTCCTGAGGCCTCTCTCCTGAATTTGCAGATAGCTCCCTTCTGTCTATGTCCTCATATGGCCTTTCTTCTTCACACACATACTCTTGGTATATCTTCTTCTTCTTAAAAGGACAATAATACTTTAGATTAGGGTCTTACCATTTAACCTTAATTACCTCCTTTAAGGCGCTATTGCCAAATCCAGTCATGATTGGGGTGAGAACCTCAATCTATGAATTTTCAGGGGACACAATTCAGTCTATAAGCAACTGCCCATATCTTGTGTTTACTAGTACAGTGGTCAAACAGTTATGTCTCACCTTTGTCTAGGCACATCAGTTCTTCAAAGACAGAAGAGTTTTATAGACTATTTCCGTAAACCACCAAAAGCTGCTGGCCTGGTATAGCTGTTTGTGACTCTGAAACAATGTTCACAGTTCTCTCTATTATCACACTAAAGAAAAGCCATGTGGAATGTTCAACTTTTTATGACACACTGTCATAACCATCCTTCAATCTTCTAAAACAGGTGGGGTGTGTTTCAGCCAATAACTCTTCTATTTGCTTTGATGGTTTTTGCCTCATACTCAGGAAGTTCCAAGTTGATTTTATAAACTTTTGTTAATCATTTATTATATGTACAATGGCAATCTAAAATTCTTCAAAGTTCTTGGAATTTGGATATATCAGCCCTGAGATTCCAGCTGTGATTTTTTATATTTAAAGTCACTTTATTATTGGGATTTTTAAAATTATTTATTTGGTTAAGAAAATGCTGGATAGATAAATAACTATTTTCAAACTTCCTGCATTATTTAACCCACTTTTATTTCATTTTCACTTTTTTTTTCAGAGTGTATTTTAAACTTTTTTCAAGAAAAGTCCATGTCTTCTTTGATATTCTCCACAGCACTTGGCAAAATTCTATAAAGTTATATTGAAATCATTAGTGGAAATGTTTGTACAGAATTAGAGTCCTTGGTTATGTTAAATTTAATATTCCAATTACTCCAATTATAAATATAGTTGAATTAAATACAAGAACTGAATATTTCTTATGTAATAATATTTCAAAGAAATGTTCTATTAGTTGGTTTGATAGAAAAAAAAACACAAACAGAAATCTCTGGTGTTTATAAAGCAATCACAAAGTTTATTCATCAAGAATCCTCTTGATTCTGTGGTATGGCTTGAAAGGGATTATTATTTCCAACTAACAAAAGATGTAACTAAGTCTCTTAAGGAGGTAAACAGACTTCCCAATATAATACAGGAAGCAAAGGGGTAAAAGCTCAAACTCAAACACAGGTTTTTCTACCTCTAAATCTCCTGCATTTGTCACTAAAATTTTACACCCCAATGTTTTGCATAGAAGAAAAATAAAGGTTTCTTTAAACCTAGAGAAAGATGAGAAATGAGTACTTTTTTGTTGGCTCATTAAATCACACTTCAAATACAAATTTATAGAATGATATCTGATTTAGAAAGTTAGCATTTGGATGTACTTTGGGGAAGAGAAGAACTTAGATGGTAAATATAGTAACACAACTTTATAAATATATAAAACAAGACATAGAAATGTAAAACTAGGAGAAACATTTGTATGAACTATATGAAAATAATATTATTTGGGGGGCATCTAAATGTCAGAGCTCTGTAGTGTTCTTGTGCCAAGAAAGCATTTATTTAACCTATAAAACTATTAAACATCTACTATGTCAGGTACTATTGTAGTTGTTGGGCTGCAAAAGTGAACAACAACAAAAATCCCTGTTTAAGTAATTTATATTCCAGTGGAGTTGGCATAAATAATGATTTTTAGGTAGTGAGAGGAACTAAAGAAAATAAATTGGGAAAGGCAAAGAATAGAGGGGGCACACTCATGGAAATTCTTTTCTGTTATTTGATAACTGCTTTAACAATTCGATTCTATTAAAAAGATTTCTAGTTCTACCAGCCTACAAGAAATTCTTAAAAACAGTCTCTATTTTGACATGAAACATTGACGAGTCCTCTTAAAATGGAAACAAGTTCAGTAAAGAGGTAATTTAGAAACTCTACTTATTTTATTAAATTATTTAGCCAGTCATCTAGCAAGGCTCAGTTAAAATAAAATAGAAAGTCAGTTATTTCTGATGAGAAGGATGTGAAGAACACAAGAGAAAAGAAAATGACTCTGTTGGTATTAGCTGATAGTTCAGTGCAAACGGAATTCAAGAACAAAGGGTATTGTTCTTCATTCCAAAGTCAATGCTTATGAAATCTACCCTCCATGATGACAATGTAGCTCTGTTATGACATTCTCACATGCTCTTTTAATTTCTCTAATTGTGACAGTTTGTATTAAATGGCATGCCTGTTGATGTTTGTATCTAAAACTATCTTGTCATTGTCTGGAACACTATAAGTTAGGAGAAAAAAATTCATAGTAATTTGTTAGTTAGGCCACTTCATGTTTCATTATCAATGAACTGTTCCTCTGAAGTTCTGCAGAGCACATAGTGAAGTGTATAATAAGGGAAAAGTAAATTCTCTCTAGGGAGTGTTATAAATCAGAATTATTTGTATTTTGCCCAGAAATCTCTAGTTTGAGGAAAATGTTTAAAATCCTGAAGGAAATGGTGCATAAAATATTTTATGAATCTGGTCCTTACAGTGTAATCTAACTCATGGGGAATAATTAAGGCATTAAATAGACTCAAGGTATTTGTTTGTCATTTTTATTGAAACAAAAGCAACTAAGACAATTTTAATGAAAGACTTACTTATATATACCTAATTATGAGTATTTCAAAGAAATAAAAGTTAAAGAAATGGAGTCCTTATAAAGCTAGTAATGATCTTTTTAAACCATAATCAAAGATTTTTAGAAGATTCAGCAAAAGAACTTTCAAAAGCAATAGCTCTAATTCCTAATTTGGCAGGAAAGGGAAAAAAAAAAGAACAATTTACTCCCACAAACAGCACCAGTGAATAAATAATTCAATAGAACGTATAATATAATGTAAAATATAAATATATTTGAACAACTAAATTTTTTCTAAGAAGAAAGATGCAAACTGGCAAACAAATTAATTTATCTACTTTAAAAATGGTAGATCATCTGAAATTGTCTGAAAAGTTTTCAATTAATTTTACATTTTTCTACATCATCACATGCAAGAATATAAAATTTAGACAAAGTAGTTTTTTTTTTTTAAAGATTTCATTTATTTATTTGACAGACAGAGATCACAATTAGGCAGAGAGGCAGGCAGAGAGAGAGGAAGGGAAGCAGGCTTCCTGCTGAGCAGAGAGCCCAATGTGGGGCTCGATCCCAGGACCCCGGGATCATGACCTGAGCCGAAGGCAGAGGCTTTAACCCACTGAGCCACCCAGGCACCCCTAGACAAAGTAGTTTTATGGTACAAATGTACTTAAAAGTCAAAGAACTTGCTAGAAATTAGAAATTATGTATATTTCATTAAATCTTATGGGACCAGTATTTATGAACAGTGTAAAAAATACACTAAATAAATCTGAAATGTAAAGTCTCAAAGTCAGAATAGCAGAATAGCATGACTGTGATAGCCTACAGCATAACTGAACAAAAAATCACAAATAAAGAGTCAAAAACCTTGTCTTCTTACTTCGTAGTAATACTAGGAAAACACTGAAAATAGAACTGAAGAGCAATTACAATGTTGACTATGAACCTAAGGAAAAAAATCAAATAAATGTATTTCTCTGTGTTGAGTAAATTTCTTATTTTCATTTCAATGAAAACAAATCACTTTGGTGGGTAGAAACACAGTTCAAATAAACACTGAATGTAATTTGGTTGAAAAAGATTTTAGAAATTTAGAGGTTTTGTATCCTTTCAATTCTGTAAGTGGAAGAATCACAGTACAATACATCTGGCTCTAGTCTTAAGAGAATTTGCTATAGTCACACTAGAAATAAATGCCTCTTGTTTCATGTGAATGTTTGCAATATCTTTGCATTTTATAAGTATAAATACATTGTTAGGACTTGGGTTGGGGAAATTATCGTAACAGGATTTAAATTTTTAAGATATGGGTTTCAATACAACCTTATTTCAGAGCAGAATACACTAAGAACTTTACCATTTACATTTTTTATATATAATTCAAACTATATTTCTGAATATATATGAAGGGAAGAAGAGTAAAAACAAACCAATAAAACACTCAGAAACAGATTGGAAGCAAATACATGCTCTGAAGAGTTGGGGGTGTGCAGTGTGTTTAGTTTGAAAAAATAATCAGTGGCAGAAGAGTAAATAACTGAAGCTTGGATGTATCATTTAGAGAATTACCTGTGAGTCTTGAGAAAATAATAAGTTCATAGCTGATAAATGTGACAGAGAAAATAGTAAGAGAAAGTAGGTATGAAGTAAAAACTTTAGAAGAGATTGACACATAAAAATGTAGGCTGGAGAGAATCCCTCCATTAATAGGATAAGTCAAAGTGTGGAAAATATAGAAATGTTAAAATTGTTGTCAAAATATGTATATATTTTGTGTATATATATATTTTTTTTTGTCTGTCTATCTCCTTATTTATCATCACCATCATCATCTACATTCTTCTCACCTCATCTTAACATGTAATTATATAATTTACAGTGAAAAAAAAAGATCACTCACTCAGATATTCATTCATATCAGAATATAGGGAATAGTTTTGTTCAGGTTATTTTGTACTATGAAAAATTATTTTCCTATTTATAAATATAAAATCACATTTTATTGTGGATATATGAATACTGAATAAATCCTTCCAAATACCATATCCTCCTCTTGTGAATATTTTTGTAATTACCATTGTTGTACAGCAATTTTTAGATGAGTAAAGACAAGTTTTTGTTTTAAATAAAATGAACGCATTTGCAAAATGATGGCCTTACTTACTTTGAACTATTTCCCATTTGAAGTGAAGTGATTAAAGAGCAGAAACACAAGTAAATTTGAAAGTAGGTGGATACAGGATAAGTTCCTTGTCCCATCTACTTATTTGAATAAAAGACATCACATTAAAGAGAAGAATAGGAGCATTATAAAGCAAATATCCCCTTAGAAAAATGTGTGGAAAGGACAGAATTCTCGGTTTATCTTATAGTATAGTTGTATGGGTTGATGTGATTGGCTGTGGTGTATGAACTTCTGACATCATGAGCACCCATGTGAAGATTCACCATCACCTTCTCCAGTTCACCACTCACCTTCCTAGGCCAGGCACAAAAGTCCATGTATAAGAAGAGAATATTCCCAATCCTCCATACACTTGAGACAGCTCTATAAAGAAATCATGTCTAAGTCAGGTGCCCTGACAAGATCCACCTTACCATACTCTGAGCCTTAAAGAACATAAAAAAGAAATGCAGGAAATATGTTTTTGAGGGTTCAAAGGAAAACAAAATAATCTCCAGGCTTATGGTACTTCATATAGCCTAAAGCTATGTACTTGAAACTACTTAAGATATCCCTTATTTTGCTTGTTTTGATAATAGTCATGGTTACATATTCTATTAACGTTTACTATATAATTGAACTTGAAAATATAATGCTAATTTATTTTTTTAAATTTTTGTAAAGATTGTATTTATTTATTTGACAGACAGAGATCACAAGTAGGCAGAGAGGCAGGCAGAGAGAGAGGAAATGAAGCAGGCTCCCCACTGAGTGGAGAACCAGATGCGTGGCTCAATCCCAGGACCCTGGGATCATGACCTGAGCCGAAGGCAGAGGCTTTAACCCACTGAGCCACCCAGGTGCCCCTAATGCTAATTTAAATAATCACAATAAAGAAATAATAAACATTGAAGCTTAAAAGTAAGCATTAAAACAGTAAAAGTTTACATTTTCACTCAGAAAAGTGACATGAGGCAGTAGAGAAATCAACAAAGCAGATATCTTCAGTGTATTGCGGTGATTCCCCTAACTTTGACAAAGAGATTCAGCTCACATGATGGCTCTGAGTCTTGCTTTAATTTACACTGTGACCTTGACCTTGACTAGTTACTTGGGTTTTCTTGTTTCATAGTTTTCTCAATAAATTAAAAAGAAAAGAATAAATGGAAAAAGGATTACTAAGCCTTATCACTATATAACATTATGGAGGGCATTAAGAAATACAGTTAGAACTCACCATGCCTCCTACAAAAAACTCCATGCATATAAAGACTTAGTATATCTTCTTCTTCTTCTTCTTTCTTTCTTTTCTTTTCTTTCTTTCTTTTTTTTTAAATCTGTGACATTTTTCACTTGTTGTTGTTTTGTGACACTTCTGAGTGTAGATCTCCATGATTGGTAATTTGTGTGGTAAATGTGTGATTTCTGGAACCACTATACTTCCCATTTGTAAGCCAATATAAGAAAATGCGACCTTCAGATCTTCAGAGATGAAAAGAGACAGCCTTAAAGTTAATTCATTGTGTCACCTAACCTCTCTCCCCTTCAGGTGGAAAAATATATTAAGTCTTCTATTTTAGCGAGTTTAAATGTGTTACAAATAAAGGGCATTTTGCATAACATATTAAATATACTTCCAATTGAAATTTAATGCTGGTAAATTCTGTTTAACAATGCATGCTTCAAAAACAAAAAAGATTCTTCTGATAAAGGCTGAAGATGTAAAATTGCTTATATATACATACAAATGTGAATAATACTTATCATTAATGAGATGGTTTTAGGAATAAAAGTCTTATCATACCAGGCCATAACCAGCCATGAAAATAATCCTCAGCTATTTAAAAGTGCCTCAAAGATGGAATAGTAGTGTTAACTTTGACAAAATCATATATAAAGGAAAAGGTAACGCTGAGCATAGAGGTTATTTATTTTCAGTTTCTTTCTTTTTCAGTGTTTGTCACTGAAATTTCTATAGTATGTGATCTTCATTAGATATATCAGCATTAGCAATCTGGATAAATACATTGAAAAATTAGTTAGGTACCATGGAAGACGTGATAATACAATAGGCAGGTAGTGGAATACTATCAGAAATTAACCTTATGTCAATGTATAAAGGTAATTAATAGTCAAAATGAAACCTAGAATGAAAACAAAACAAAACAAAACAAAAAAACCTAGAATGATCATTGCCTAAATAATTACATAATAGTATTTTTATATAAAATTCTTAACTTGAATAAGATACTACAAAAATAATATTTGAAGTACTTTAAAAAGTATATATTAGAGAATATTATTTTTAAAGTATAATGATGAAAATGATTATATACTGAGCATGATTGTCCTAAGGTGATACATTTAGATACATTGTCTCCCTCTATAATTAACATAAATCATTTGGCTAATTTTTACTTTCTCTTTTATCTACAAAAAAACTGAGATCAAAGAAATGTTATTTTCTCAAGATCATACAGCAAATTAAAATTACACCAGAATTTAAAATTAGATCTACTTGTCATAGGCAGTCTCTTTCCACTAACTCACACTGTCTATAAACATATTTTTAATTTATATGAACTCTTTTCATTAAATTGAAAATACATATGGGTTATTATAAGCTTCAGTGGTTATCTTAAAAATAAAGTGCATCCTGGTTTTATTTTATAACTGCCTCAGTATATTACTGGACATGTATTCTGATTCCTGTTCAGATATGCTATCTACATGATAGGCACAGATAGTCCAACTTCATGAGATGATAGAAGTCATTATTTATATGAGTCATAACAGGGAGAATTTCTCATCTCTATACACAATAATTACCTATCAAGATATTTTCCAATCACATTCCTGCAAATCCTTAGCTCCAAAATATACATATTTTTATCTCCTCTTGGTCCACTTAAAAATACATTTATATATGAATATATTTGAAATATATTAAATATATTAGAATATATGTAGTATATTCTAATAACTCATGGAACAACTCAGAAATAAATATTTTCAGAATTCAAAACAGTGCAAATAAAGTTTATTCATATACAAAGGTCAGTAGTGTAGATTGTTTCACTGAAAAAAAGCAAAATCAGGCTTAAACGGTTTAATCACAGATGATCTGTGGAAATAGGTCTTGTTTTATTCCGTTTGTTTTATTTTTCCTCTGAGTAACCTGATTGGTTGGAAATCATCATGGAGAGAAGTTTGCCATTAAAGTAAGCGAAGGCAGTTTCAGGTTGTGTTTCCTAAGAAAGCATAAATTTCACCTATGAAATAAACACAACATGCTCTTCAGCTTGGAAAAATGGCAGTTGTTGTCATTTGATGGTCCCTTCTATTTAGTTAATCTGGGTCTGCACCTAGACCCTTGTTATGATTTGCCAAGATATGCATTTTTGAGTAGTTATAAAAAATCTTTTTCCTACAACTTTCTCTCCTCTACTCTTTACATAGCCAAATAGATTTTTAAAAGATTTCCTGAATTAAGATGCCCAGAATAATTGCCTAATTCAAGACATATAAAAGATAGCTCTCTGGAGAAATTATAAGCCACATTGCTAGTGAACCGTTTATTGGCCCTAATTGATTTTGCCTTATATCTAATACTACTCTCACCCTGAATGGGTCCTATAGAATAGGTCCTTTTTAATATCTTCCTGCATATTGCTTCTTTTTTTTTTAAAATGAAATTTCCTTTAAGCAAACCCTTTGATTTCTTTAAGACTTTATTTTTTTAGAAGTTTTAAGTTCATAGCAAAATGAAAGGAGGTAGAGCAATTTCCATATGTCCTCTACCCCCATAAACACATGGCTTTCCCCATTATCATCACCCCTCACCAGAGTAGGACATTTACTACAACTGATGAGCCTATTTTGACACATTATAATCATCCAAAGTCCATAGTTTTCTTTTAACAGTTCACTTTTGATGCTGTACATTCTATGGGTTTGCACAAATGTATAATGACATGTATCTATCATTTTGTAGCATACAGTATTTTTACTGCTTAAAAATTCTCTGTGTTTCATCTATTTATCTCTCCCCATCCCAACCCCTGACCACCACTAATCTTTTCACTGTCTCCATAGTTTTGCCTTTTACAGAATGTCATTATTTGGAATCACACAGTATGTAATGTTTTCAGATTGCTTGCACTTAGTAATATGCATTAAAGATTCCCCCATGTCTTTTTATGACTTGATAGTTTATTAATCTTTTTTTTTAAGATTTTATTTATTTATTTGACAGACAGAGATCACAAGTAGGCAGAGAGGCAGGCAGAGAGAGATGGAGAAGCAGGCTCCCCACTGAGCAGAGAGCCCCATGCCGGGGCTCAATCCCAGGATCCTGGGATCATGACCTGAGCCGAAGGCAGAGGCTTTAACCCACTGAGCCACCCAGGCGCTCCGATAGTTTATTAATCTTAATGTTGATTAATATTCTATCATCTGTATATAGCACAGTCCATTTATCTACTCACCTATTGAAAAACATATTCACTCCTTCCATGTTTTGGTAATTAAACATCCCTGTGCAGGTTTTTGTGTGGACATAATTTTCAGATCTTTCAAGTAAATACCAAGGAGCACAATTGCTGGAACTTATATAGTAAGAGTATCATTATTTTTGTTAGAAACTGCCAAACTATCTTCCGAAGTGGGTGTCTCATTTTGCATTCCTAACAATGACCAGTGGGAATTTCTGCTATACCATTCTCGTCAGTTTTTGGTGTCGTCAGTGTTCCTACTTATGGACATTCTTATAGGTGTATAATGGTGTCTCATTGTTTAAGTTTACATTTTCCTAATGATATATGGTGTGGAGCAACTTTTTGCATGCTTGCCATCTAGGTATCTTTTTTGGTGAGATTCCTGTTAAGGTCTTTGACTCATCTTTTATTTGGGTTGTTTTCTTATTGATGAATATTAAGAGTTCTTTGTATATTTTAGAGAATAGTCTTAATCAGAAGTGCCTTTTGCAAGCATTTTCTCCCAGTCAGTGGCTTGTCTTCTTATTCTCTTAAGTGTCTGCCACAGAGCAGAAATTTTTAATTTTAATGAAGTCCAGCTTATCAGTTATTTCTTTCATAGATCATGCCTTTGGTGTAGTATCTAAAAAGTCATCACCATATCCAAGGTCATCTCGGTTTTGTTCGATATTGTTTTCTAGGAGTTTCATAATTTTGCATGTAGATTCGTGTTCCATTTTTGAGTAATTTTTGTGAAGTGTATAAGGTCTGTGTCTAGACTCTTTGTTGCATGTTATGTTCACTTTTTCCAGCACCATTTGTTGAGGAGACTATCTTTGCTCCAGCATTGCCTTTGCTCCTTTGTCAAAGATCAGTTGACTATATTTATGAGAGTCTATTTCTGGACCCTCTATTTTATTCCATTGGTATATTTGCCATTTTTCATGTGTGCCATTACTAAACTCCCTTTATTACTATAACTTTATAGTAAATCTTGTAGTAGAGTAGTGTCAGTACTTCAACTTTTTTCTCTTTCAGTATTGTTTTTACTATTCTGGGTCTGTTTGCTCTTCACATAAACTTGAGAATCACTTTGTGATATCCACAAGTCTCTTGCTTTTTTTAATACCCGAACCCAAAAAATTGCATATACTCTCTATATAGCCTTTCAGCTATTTTTATAAGCTTATACAAAACAATGTTCAAGCTGAGTCCTGTGCTATGTTCTAGATACAACTGATATAACACAAGAATAGCATGTAATTTTTAAAACACCAGATGTCAACAAAGGAGAATGTTACGGCTCTAGGAGAGACTGTATGCCACATTATTACACACAACCCATTGTTTATTAATGACCATACTAAACGGTGATTAAGAAGTGATTAAATATGTTACTTCCTAATATCATGAGATCTTCCTACCATTAGAGATTGTTATCTTAAATTCCTCAGTTGTTTTCTACTATCCAATTAATTGGGTCTCTTTGGAGCAGAACCATAATCCAAAATTAGAATTTTGCAATACTTTTCATCAGATTAAAAAAAAAGCACAATTGGGAAACCTAGGGCAAAACATAATACCCTGGGTAGTACCTGCATTAACACTAGATACGCCAGAGGATGTTTGGCAAATCCTATTAAAGCAAGCCTGAGGGGATTTTTGCTATATACCATGTGACAATATTTTACTTAGCTCTAAACATATGGAACTTGCTAACTCTTATGTGGAAAACATGGTCCAGACTATTTCAGTTATCATAGGAAAATATATAAAAGTTGTAAGGGAAGAAAAGGTAAATTTTCTGTATATTTTAACTGTGTCATGAAAATTTTTACAAGCTTGTTATTTTGTAATAATTCAATCAGAGAATAGAGAAAGCTTACTTCTTTGTATCCAAATAATAAAAGGAACTTTGTTATTAAATTTCACTGCCATCAATTCTTAGGTATAAATAAGGCAAGTGAGTCATTCTAAACATAAGGAAGCACCGAAGAGCTACTGTTTACAGATATTGACCACAGATTAACATATTTTATCTACCCAATATTTCAATGGAGTGTAGAACGAGGAGAAGAGTCTGCAGTATTTCTCAGAGTCATGAAGCAGTTCAAGAAGAGAAAGATTCCTAGTAAAGAGTTAATTAAATCTGTTATTCTCATGAATAGAAAATAAGATAGCACTGGAGGAAAAAAACCTTCTAACCAATACCTGTCACTTAAGACTTGCAATATGCTTGTTCATTGACTTATAAAGTGAATCTACAAATTATTTTATGAATTGAAAAATAAAAGGAATCAAAGGATCCCTTGACATTTAGCCCCAAATTCCCTAAATATTTGGGTAAGTAGACTCAGTGTTTCCCTTAAGTACTTCTAAATAATCTAGAAGTCTCAGGAAATGAGGAAAATTGTCAACGTATCAGTTACATTATTCTGAAGGCATCTGTTGAACACCTTCAATATAAATGGTACAATGAGCATAAATTGCTGTGAAAATCAAATTCCTGTCTTTCATAGAGCTTACATTCTGGTAGAGTATATTTTGCTATGGAAGAAACCACATTTTCCCTCAACTAAACTTACTATTTACTTGCTATATATTTTGCTTTATTTTTTCTTAAAAAAAAAAAAAAAAGGTAAAATATTTTCCACCAAGGCAAAATACAAAGATGACCGAGTAAGCAGGAAATCAAGGAGATGGTCATATGAGTTAATTTGTAGGGGAAACTATATATATATATACATATATATATGTATATATATATATACACATATATATGAAATAGCTGGGTGCAAAAACAGTAATTTTAAGGAAAGATAAGGCAACAGAAATTGGAAAATACATAATAGAAAATAGGAGAAAATTCTCACTGATGCTTAAGAATATGCTTGTATTTTCGCTTAAAGCCCCCAAGAATTCTGTAGACCATTTTCTTTAATTTATACTATTTTAGAATATTTAGTTCAGAACTTTCAGTTCTCAAAAAGAAATCAAATCTAATAAACTTTGTGTCCTTTTCAAGTGCTTTGATAAATTCTTCCCTATGATCTCCCAGTGTATCTATATTTAGAATGTTAAAGAATATTTTTTGAGAGAGGGCAAAAAAATCACATTGAAACTGCAGAAAATCTTCCCAAAATGAGAGTCCAGAGTTAAAGATTGACTCATCCTGACTAAAGAAAACCATCTACATTGCTCACCTGCAGATCAGAAATATATACAATAAGCTTCAGTATTGGTCTAAAATTTTACCTCAATAAAATTGTGTCATGATGCCAAAATGCTAACCACTGGATCCTCCCAGATTTCTATTAATTTTATCTGTTATTACCTATTCTATTTACTTAAGTAGTTCTGTAATACATAGTTGTTTAAAATTTAACGTGCTACTAGAAATCAATTATATTGTAAAATTTAATAAAATCGTCTATTAGAATATGTTTTTTCATTAATCATACTAGGTGGAATAAATTAGAAGCTGAAACACTAATTTCTTTACAGTTACAAATTGTGAATTTGTTGCATATACCAAAAATTATAGACCTTCCCAAGCTCAAATCTATGTATGTCTTATTAGGTGGCTTGATTCAGTTTCTGGTTGGGAAAGATTTCAACAGGTTTAATATGACACAGATATTGTTGCCAAGTTGGAACTACTGAAAAGTGCCTATTCCTGGGGTGCCTGGGTGGCTCAGTGGGTTAAGCCTCTGCCTTTGGCTCAGGTCCTGATCTCAGGGTCTTGGGATCAAGGCCCGCATGGGGCTCTCTGCTCAGTGGGGAGCATGCTTCCCCCTCTCTCTCTGCCTGCCTCTCTGCCTACTTGTGATCTCTCTCTCTGTCAAATAAATAAATAAAATCTTTTAAAAAAAGTGCCCACTCCCTCTAACATCTATCAGTTTTCAACAATTTAAGTTAGTAATATAATAGATGTATAAAGGTTATGTTTCATATTGAGAAAGAGGCAAATAAAACGAAGAATGATTTTTTTTTTTTAATTGGCACTTTTGCCCCAAAAGCAATCTTTGCAGTGTATCATGTATGGAAGAGTTATGTGACAATTTGGATTTTCACATGTGGCTAGAATGATTCAAATTACACACATTGTAGCTGGCCATTGGAGAAGTTATACCAAATTCACAAATTTTGTTCAAGTATATTACTTTCTAAGTATAATGAACCACAAAGTGAAGACTTGAAATTGAATACCTGAAATTTCTTTTTTTTTTTTTTTTTAGGAACAGTTGTCATTGAAATAGGGAAAGATGAAGTAGCTAATTAACCTTTAAAAAGGCTTTTCAATCCATGCTTAGTAAAAAATGTTTACAGTATTCTGATTTATAATGTTTTCTTACTCTTTGAAAAATGAAATAGAAAGTTTAGCTGTGATATTGAGTTTGAGTTAGTCTGACTTTGATACTGAGTTTGTGTATTTCTTTGTGACATTTCATCATACATTGGATGATAGCTTTTTATTAGCAGTTCTTCTCAAGTCAACTCAACTCATCACTTCTTTATTTTTATTCGAAACTCTATCTCAGCTAAATAGAATGAAAACACACTGTCATGCTAGCTCCTCTCTGTTTTCCTCTTTTTATGTTTAAAGAAGTAGACATGTTTTGTTTTGCTCTAATTTATTTTGACAATTCTTCCTGTAATTGTTGAAATACAAATACTCCTATAACTAAATAATGCTATATAAAGTTGTGTGAGTTTCTCATGATTTGTAGCGCTTTCTTTTCTCTTTTGTTTGATGTCATGCCATAGGATTTTTTTTTAAAGCGAAAATTAACACTAGTAGATGCCTTGGAGATCTTCTGTTTAAATGCCACTTTTTTTTTTTTTTCCTCCATAAAATAATCTAAAGCTATGGGTTGTGAATGCACAAAAGCATCAAGATTTTAATGGACAGAATGAAGCTTGACCTCAGTATCCCAAGTATAATGCTCTCTTCACCTTTAGTTAATTGTGATACCAAACACTAATAAGGTGGCAAGGATATCTCTCTTTCCTAAAATATTCCCTTTAACTGAATAGTTAGCCTCAACACGGAAATATACATGGATGCCTAAAATATGCTGAGACATTTTCCTTCATAAGTTTATAAAATTCCCCCCCTTAACACAACGGTAAATTGCATTTTTTCTTCCTTTCCCTGTTTTAAAAATGCCTTTGTTATGATTATTGCTATCTCACCATTCTATAACACTGACTATTTCACTTGGCTGACTCCTTTCTTGTATTTGTATTAACTGCGTTTATTTTTAACATTTTTTTAACCCAGAAGGAAAAATATTATTGTCCTCAATCAGTACATCAGAATACCTACAAAAATGAGGTCTTTGAAGAGACTTTATTTCTACAGATTTCTCTTAGCTTTAATGTCAAATATAGTAAATGAAGATTTTTCTTTTCAGTATCTTTAAAAACTACTTTAGCTCATCTTTAAGAAAAAGTCTTTATGTTCCAATAGAATTCTCTTGTCTTCATTTATTCATCATTAGACCAAGTGCTGGAAGGAAATCCTTTGTGATTTATTCATTTTGAAATCATCTTTTATTAATTAAGGTGAAAGTACATTTACAACAATCACTGGTAAATGATGTGAAAAAATATTTAGCCTACTCTTCTTGATTATAATATATTTGTTGAAGACGTTTCATGGTTTTCAAATTGGCATTTAGAAACTTCACTTGGTTTAAGTGCTGAATATTTTGCTTAATATAATAAAACAAAAGGTAACCTTGTGTCTTCCCTCATCTCCATTTTCAATATATTTTCTAAGTGCTGCTTGCCTACACCTTGAGTATGACAAAGGAGAGAATATGCATTTCCCTGAAATACATACAGAACATTAGGAAACCTTGAGTTTCAACTTAGGTAATTAGTAACCCAACTAAATGGCCCCCTAAATGCTCACTGTATAATTGTACTGCTTTGTTGATGTGAGTCCAATCTAATCTCATTTATTTTTATTTTGCTATACCCAAATTCATACTTGCTACCATTCCACCTACTTGATTTAAGCCTTTTATCATCCTAACATGTTGCCTCAGTGGAGGGAGAATGGAATATTGGACTATGAGCAGAGATCTGACAGAACACTTGAAATGCCAAGCAGAACTGCCTTGGTTTTTTGACTTCTTTCTAATAAACAAGTAACCCATTATTATAACTATTCAGTTGGGATAGCTAGAGTTTTAAAGGCAGTGTATTTATCTAAGATCATTATCATTAAATACCCATATAGGGTAACGGGCAGAATACTGTTGCTGTTACAAAAATTGTTGTTTGTGTATGTATTATCTTAGGATCTTTTTGCTACCTATAACACTCAGATTTTTCCATCTTACTGAAAGGTTACACATACTATGAAACTGATCAATGCGGTTCCTATCAGAGTCAATAGAAATTATGTGGAGCTACTATTCTACGTTACTTTTTGAAAATGGCAAATTATAGTCAATAAGGGAAAAAATCATACATCTGCTCTGAAATTGATTTTATCTCTATTTGTCCAAAGAAAGTAGTTATCTCAGTGGTGGCAATATTTGAAACCTGAAATGTGAGGCCAAAAAAAAGTCTCAATCAAAAGTTGCCTATCATTCTTTATCATGAAAATGAGACATGAAAGGCTGAAGAGGATAATTATATCATACTGTTTTTGAACTAATCATTTTAATAATATTTATAGTTAGTCACTAAAACCCAAACAGTTCCTTGTAAATATGTATTTCAAAAAAAACAATGGCTTAACCCATATGTTGTAAAATCATAATTGTTTCCATCACTTTATCCCACTTGCTAAGGCTCTGTTAAAATTATTTAGACCAAGTCATTTCTTTTTCCTCTCTTAATATTCTTGAAACTATTCAAGAATTAACAATGATTTAATATATACATATGTCTTTCTTCAGAAAACATTTAATGTATAAAAGACATATTTTTCCTATAAATCAAATAAATATTTACTATTGCTATTAGTGAATCACTGAAGCTTTTGAGACCATACATTTATGATTTTGTGTCTTGTAAGAAAGTAAAAAGATATTACAAACCCATTTTATTGGCTCTGCTATGTATTATATCCAGTTGCATTCAGGTAATTTCCCAATAGTCTGCAGAGTAACCTGGGCCAAGTTGTTGGGCAGTGTTTTTTTGTTTTTTTTTTTTTCTTTTTTTTCCTATAACACCATTTTGTTTCATGGAGAGATAAGTACAGAACCTTTTTCACTTTGGAATAAAAATAAGATGCTCACTGAATTCAGAAAATCATTTTCCAAAGTCCTCTGTTCTTTTTTTTCCTCTTTTTTTTTTAATTTATTATTAGTTTCTTAAATTCAAATCCTATACACTGATGTTCCTTAGACAGGGTTATGAGAAACAAAAGCATACTGGATAATTAAATAATTTTATTTAGGCTTTCACAATAGAGAGACTTAATTAGAAAGATTTCAGTAAAGAGGAATAGGGTCTGGGCTTTCACAAAAGCAAATAAAATGAGGACGTTTGGATAGAAATCTTAGGAGACCAATGAGGATGGGTGAAGACAAGGTACAGGTAATAAGTTCCCGTAATATGTGGGGAGTCTTTTGTAGTAAGCAGTTTCTCAGAACAAAAGTCTAAGCTATTTCTCATCCATCCCTGAAATCAAGGTGACAAGACCATGCTATCTCTGAAGGCTTCTAGGAAGGAGTACTTTTGTCTCTTCCTAGGTCCTCAACGCTCCTTACAATCTATGACCTTCCTTAGCTTATAGACAATTCACACCAGTCTCTGCCTCATTTTTCAAATGACCTATATGTATCTCTGTGTATCATCTCCTCTTTTCAAGGATACAGGTAATTGCATTTAAGGCCAAGACCAGTTCAATATGACCTCTTCTAACTAATTATATTTGCAAAGACCTTTTTCCAAATAAAGTCACATTCTGAAGATCCAGGTGGACACGAACTTTTGAAGTCATTATTTAACCCACTACAGATGGGACTATAGGTCATGAAGAAATAGTACTTGGTTACCAATTTACTCAAAATGACAATAAAAGATTTTAAAAGCAATCATAGGAGGTTACAGGATAGTAAAGAACATTACCATTTTTGAAAATGAGAACTTTGTTTTCATAAATAATGGGGGACACGATAAAATTAGCATAAAGCTCAATCATTCAGATAAGACACAGGATCTTCTCTCCTACCCCATTGTTCAAAGTATCTTATTCTTGTTAAATAATGCTCTTTCAGACTTTCCTGGTTCAAACAGTTTTCCTTCTATTTTCATTTTAACTATTTAGTTAACAGTTCTGGTACCCTATTAAATCATGTCTTTATATGACTCTATTTATAAATAAATGACGAGTCTTTCAGATTAGCACTATTCTTTTTCTTTTCCCCAAGATGGCATCTGGTTGTTTGAAGGTGCTATTTTTGTACCTCATACCTGCAGAAGTCATGTGCTGTTCTCTGTGTCCTTGGTGGCCTCTTCCTTAGAGTAAGTAGACCAGTCAGTTGCATGGTTAGTCACTGCTCTGAATATTCCTGCCATTTCCACTGGTCTCAGGCTCTGCCTTTTCTTTCTAACCCCACATCTCTGCTAGTCCATTGTAATCTGATCACCTCCATGTTCTTTCACTGGAAAAAGCCAGAACTTCTGAGTCCCCTACGTACTGTGCTTATTAGAGGACAGAGTGTTGACTCAGGCCCATCTATCACTTAGCCTATCATTCTTATCTTCAAACATGGTGGATAAACATCTATATCTCAGTCTACAAATGTAGATTGAATCAGATAGAGACTTTTTCAAAGAGAGTTCCATCTACTCACCACTCAGACTCCTCTAAAGCAAAGCGAAGACAACCATTCTAGAATACAACAAAAGATAAAATATATTTCCCCTCTGTCTTCTAAACTGAACTTCTCTGGTTACACACTCAGAATGACTGGTGTTTTGCACAAGTTTGCCATTTTGCTTGTAATCCCACCCCCCATCCCCCCACCCCCCCACCCCCGCCCCACTGAAAGGGGTTAGATATCTTTTACTGCTTATCTATATCAACTCTTATCTCCTTTCTATCTTAAAGTCATCTATTCTATTTTTTTCAAGTAAAGCATATCACCTCTCTTTTTAATCCCATTTTCTTCTTATACTTTGTTAATGAAATAACTGCTTTTTCTGTTCTAGATCTTCAATTCCCCCTCCTTTTTTCTTTTTCTGGATAGCATATATATTGTTCAGATTTCCCACCCATAAGAAAAAATATCTACCTCATACTCTGTAACACACACTTTATGTAAAATAGTTATCTTTAAGTTGAACTGGGAAAAGTCTATGCTTCTCTTTGGAGACATTTGGAAGTCTAGTACTGACTGTTGGCTAATATAAAAATAATTAGGTAGTTAGGTAATAATCTGTAATCTGCTGCTTAAAAGTGAGAACTTCTTTGGTGAACCTGAGTCAGTTTTCTTTACATTTTTGGGGATGCATAGATTTATGATTTATTCCTGTTTTAACTGATTACATAGTCTGGCTTAGCTACCTAATCAGTGGGGGATAAAAGACACTACTGGAAATGTTTGTGCAATATCTCCTTAAACCAAGATGCCTTGTATGTATTTTGGTGATGCATAATTTAGAGACAAGCATTTTCTGTGCAATTGTAAAAGGGTCCTTCCTAGGTAGCTACACCCAGATCTTCAAGGCCATGATTCTCACTTGTTCCTCTTAACATACCATATCCTTGTCTTGATTAAAGCTTCATGTAAATATGCCTTATAGAGACTTGTGAGTTCTTTTAATTATCTGGACGGGTATCATCATTGCACCCTTTAACATAGATCTCATTTTCTAGCTGTAGACACAATATTCCACAAAAAGCAACAGTGATAAGCGTAAAACCAAGCCAGTCCAATCTGATTTTTAAGGACATGCTAAAAGAAAGAAAAGCTCCCTCTTTCTCTGGGATTATAAATAGAAATGATGTATTTCTAGACTTTTTGCTACAATACTGTTGCTTTTACCATTTTGGTGGAATTCATTTGCATGGAGGCAAAAGGTGATTAGGACAATACACAAGGAAATGATAAATTCTGAGGGAAATGGATAATGAGAAAAAGAGACAGAAATAGAGAAAGGTATAAAAAAGAACCCTGAAGCCCTAAAGTAAGCTCTACTACTGGATTCCAGTTATTTGAGCAATGAATTCCCATTTATGTTTAAGTAGTATGAGTGGTGTTTCTGTCACATTTAACCAAAACAACTTTGACTAATATATTATTTAAGGACAAAAGGCACGTTTTATTAAATTAAAATTTATTATAATTATATATATAATATATTATATAATATATATAATATATTATAATTAAAATTTATAATAAAAATTTATTAAATTAAACAAATATTCTTAAGACCACCTTAGGCAAATACTTTTAGATGTCCCCATGAAATGGCAGGCTGAATTCAGCCTGACAGTCTCCATTAAAACATATATAAACTTATTGTATTAAATTTAAAGCAATTTGAAATATGTATAGTAGAAATATCTTAATTTTGTAATATAATGTATAAGCACTACCCTTGAAATATTATATATAGGGATTATGATCTCTCCTTTCCCATTTATATTAATTTGTAGAACTAATTTTTTTTAATAATTCCAGAAGAAATTTTGGTGAAGACTATTGAGTTACTAGTCACTTCCTTGTGATACAATGTCTTCTGATCAGTGATAAATATGTCTCCAAAAACACTAACAATACCAAAGACTGACAAGGATGTGGGGCAACAAGAGCTTTCATTCATTGCTTGTGGGAATCATAAATGGTACAGCCATTTTGAAAGACAGTTTGAAAGTTTCTTACTTAATTCAATATCCTCTTACCATAAAATCCAGCAATTGTACTCCTTGGTATTTACCCACATGAACTGAAATATATATCCTTATATCCATACAAAAAGTTAAATGGATACAAGTACAAGAATATTTATACTTGAATATTTATAGCAGGTTTAATCATAATTTCCAAAACTTAGAAGTAACCAAGATGTCCTTTGGTAGGTGAATAAGCTGTACTATATGCAAACATCAGAGTATTATTCAGCACTAATATGAAATAAGTTATCAAGCCATGAAAGACATGAAATAAAATTAAATGCATATTATTAACTAAAAGAAGTCTATCTGAAATGTTACATTCTGGGGCGCCTGGGTGGCTCAGTGGATTAAGCCTCTGACTTCAGCTCAGGTCACGATCTCTGGTCCTGGGATCGAGCCCCGCATTGGGCTCTCTGCTGAGCAGCGAGCTTGCTTCCCTGGCCCCTCTCTCTGCCTGCCTCTCTAACTACTTGTGAACTCTGTCATATAAATAAATAAAATCTTTAAAAAAATTTAAAATAAATAAGTAAATAAAATGTTACATACGATTCTAATTATGGGACATTCTGGAGAAGGAAAAACTATGGCAATGAAAGGATTAGTTGTTGCTAAGGGTTGGGAGGAGAAAGGGATAAATAGGCAGGACACCGAGCATTTTTAGGGCAACAAAGCTACTCTGTATGCTACTATCATGGTTACCACATGTCATTATACATTTGTCAAAACTCATAGAATGTACAAAACTAAGAACACTAATGCAAATTATGGACTTTTGGTGATACTGATGTGTTAAACAGGTTCACTGATGTAGTAAATGTACCATTCTAGTGTGGGATGTTGATAGTGGGGGATGTTGTGTATATGTGGGAGTGGGTCATTTATGGGAACTGTCCGTATACTTCACCCAATTTTGCTAAAAATGTTATAATTATAAAATCTATTAAAAGTTATTTTAAAATAATTATTTTGTCCATTCCTATAAAATCCTTAAAAACTTAAACTTCATTTCAAGGTGAAACTTTCCTACTACCTTAAAGCAGACTTGTTAAGTCTTACTGTGTATAGTGAGGTGGTGGTATGTGAGGTTTGAATTTTTTTTTCTTTCCACTTTTCATATCTATATGCTCATTTCTCAGTTTTCCAACCTCTATTTCATATCTCTCCAGGATAAAAAAAGGTCTCAGGAGGATAAAACTTTCATAGGAGCAGGGACAGAGAGATGGCAAAAAGTTCCAACTTGTTTAAAATTGCAATGGTCCAGTACCATAATCGCTAGATGTGATTGTGTTTTCAAAGCTAGATGAATAATCATACTTGTTTGTGATTTTCTCTATCGCTGGGATCTCTCATTTGGTGTTCCATTGTCTATTATGGCTGGTAGCGTTTTCTTGTTTTACGCACTAAGCTTCTCATCTAAGTCAGATGAGGTTTCCTTTTGCTGAAGTTCGTTTTTCTCTGAAGCTGCACTCTTGAAAAACTGAGGGATATACACACAGCCTCTGTAGTATGTAGAGTCCTCAACTTCTCGTGCATTTTAGAAAAACTCTGAACATGAAGATTTCTCTGTTCTGTTGTGTTGTCAGACATGAATTCAACCCCAGTCCTAAATTGCAGAGGGCAATTTTGAAACATCCCGATTTTTCTCCATATGGCTTCTTGCTCTTGATTTGAATATAAGATAAGCAAACCCATGCCCACAACAAAATTTAGCTCTTGCTAAAACTCCACTTAAAAAACAAAACAAAATTTTTCAAATTCCCCACAATTTATACACTTGATATTGGCAAGGAGATTTAAACATGATATTAGGTTTTTATCATTTCTTTTGGCATGTACTGCTGGTGCCATCAAAATTTACTTTGTCCTTAGTTTTTTTGTTCTGTTTTTTTTTTTGTTTTTAAGATTTTATTTATTTGACACAAAGAGAGAGACAGAGAGAGAGGGAACACAAACAGGAGTAGTGGGAGAGGGAAAAGCAGAATCCCCACTGAGCAGAGGGCCTGATGAGGGGCTCCATCAGGACTCTGGGGTCATGACCAGAGCCGAAGGTAGACACTTTATGACTGAGCCACCCAGGCGCCCCTTTGTCCTTAGTTTTAATGGAAAATTCTACCTGAATATGGTGTTAGTATGCTCGAAAAAATAACTACATAAAAATCCTGTTTCACAAAGTATTTAGAAGTCCAGATTCTAGCAAAAAGAGAGCATGGATTTAAATCCCAGCTCTGCCACTTTTGTCAGATTTGTGACCTTCACAAATAGTTTTAAAATTCTAGCCTTCAGTTTTTTATTCCTAAAGGTGAAGATAAAACAGCACATAACCTCACAGGATATTGGTAAAATAAGTAATTTGATCCACTTAAAGAAAGAGGGTATCTGTAACATGGTAAATTCTCAATTAATATTAACTAAATAATCATGTATTATCACTAAAACTCCCCTTCTGTATCAATATGTAATGTCATCAAGTATCATAAATTTGAATATTACTGAAAACATGATGAAGGAAAACTAAAAGAACATCATCTTGTTCAAACCATTATTTTGATGTAATATTTCCCATTTTCTACTCTCTATTTCTCTATCTTCTTATTTTTAATTTCCTTTTTTTTGTCTCTTCATTTTCCTTACTTTCATTTCTCCTCTTTCCCTCCTCTTTCTTGCATATAAACCTTATATTGATATGAAAATCAGTAAACATCCAGCTGTTGAAAGTTATCAACAAGTACTTCTATCTTAAATATTTTGTGAAAATATTTACTTTCAATGAATTGAAAATGTCAGTGAATTTTGTGTCTTACCTTCTCAGGTTTACAATGTAGACTCATCAGCTATGGAGAAGGAAAAGCTACCACAATTCAATCTCTGTTAGAAGACCCATAAATGTAGATCTTCATATAACAAAGATTTTCCCTCTATTTCATAAAAAATGTAACATCCAGTGTCTGTCTCTGAAAGCTGTCTGAATTAATCACAATAAACAGAGGAGAGCTTAGTAGAATGAATGTCTTTCATAATCAGGTATTACATGGGTGTTGGAAGAGGGTGATAACTTCCTGTTCTATTCTATTTTATAAAAAAAGGAGAAATTACATGGATGAAAGAAGATCAGGTAGCTTATTCCCTTTAGTTCTCCTAAATTTCTTATGCTTAAGAATGGTATAAGACAGAGAGATGAAGAAAAATCAAGTTAGACACAACATTGAAAGCATGGCATACTAAAAGAAGAGTTCTTTATGATCAAAGCTGAGAAAAAAAAAATGTGCAGACAAGAAATATGGAAATAAGTGACCAAGTCACTTAACATAGTTTTAAAATTTATATTGCCCAGACTTGAGTGAGGAAGAGGATATAGAATTCTTTTCCTTCAAGCAAAGGACCAGAATAGAACTAATCTTTCCCTAAATAATCCCTGATTTACATTTTAAATAACAAAAGTTTTCCTTTAGTTACTTCCACTCAGCTTGTCCCCATGTTTTTTCCCCATGAGCAAAATACTTAACAGCTTTTAAAAAATGAATATAGGTCAACCTAAGGGACAATAATGCAAACAGCTCTGATGTCATCAATAATTTGTGAGAAATAATTTGCAAATAAAGGCTTTGGTCTTCTTCCATTTCAACTCCATTGTACTGATTAGTTTTTAATACTCATATATATTCATGTTATCCTAAATGTAAACACTTGATTTATAACCACATGGATTCCTTTTCTCCCATTCTTTCTTCTTTCTGTGGCAAAATGAAGATAGCTAGGTGATCAGGCCTGTATATATAAAGTGGTTTAAATTGAAAGGGAAGAACTTTAAAAATATGGATATATGAGTTTCTATACACTTTGTCCCAATCTCCCTCTGAGGGAAGAAGAGAAACTCAATCTTCCTGATGGAAAAAAAAAAAAAAAAAAAAAAAAAAAAAATCTTTCAGAAAAGATGGGTAAGGATCCTGGCTTTTTATGCTTTGGAATGTAAATAAATGCCTCTGGGGAAAGATAAGACAAGTGTTTGAATGTTTTAACTGCTAGAATGTTTCCTTGGTTCTGGGTTTTATCCCTCATTGACATTTAAAAACACACCTCCACTAATGTAAAATTCCTTAGTATTTATTCAGTCATCTTCCAGGTAAAGTCCTGTTCTTTAATTCATTTTCCATGTTTCTGTTTTAGTTTTGTTCAGAAAGCACTGCTGTGCAGAAACATGAAAATACTCTCTCTACAGTCTCATAAATATCATATTTCATATTCCATGCCCTTTTTTTTACACATTTATGTTATGAGGCTCTTTTTAAAAAATCTGACTTTTTTTTTTTTCCCTCTCATAGCAACACTCACTTTTTGTTGATCAAAAAGTTAACTTTTCATTGTAGATGTCTCTTGTCTTTGCAAAAGCTCTTCTTTTAGCCACATGTATAAAGCTCTAAGGCTTAGGGTGCTTTTTTCCTTCTAATAATATCAGAAGAGGAAAGGGATTGAAGATATCAAGTTAAACAGAAAATGATGGAAGTAAAAGTGGGCCATAGGCCACACAATGCATCTAGAGATGACCTGATCTCAACACTTCATCAGGAAAATGATAATAGAGGAGGTGCAGGGATGAAGTACTTTATCCAGTGTTGCTGTTTGGGGGTCAAAGCTAATATCAATTTGTATTGGGAGGTTTTGGTGTCATCTTTATACTCAGGGTCTTTAATCCCATAGACTCAGGCTGAGAAAAATAATATTACCTCAGTAGAATACCATCAAGTACAAAACACTCCAACTTCCAATTGTAAAACTCAGAAGTTGTATCAATTAAAAAAAAATGCCAAATTATCTGAAAGATGAGTAAGAAACTATGTCATCAGCTAAGGGTATGGGCACTACTCCTGAAAGTGATCTAAAAGACTAATATACTCTTCCACTGGATAGGAAAAGAATACAGCACCATGAACTGATATAGACACTGTGATGTCAGCTTTTCCAGTAGTCACTCGTAGATACTTTTATCCTAGTTGCTGTCCACAGGACATCAGACATTGTATTATTATACTATCTCTCTCCACGGCATATCCTCCATATAGTTTCTTAATATACTATACTTAATATACTAATAAATTATAGTACTAGTGAGTAATTCTCAAGTGCTGAACATGGATCTGGGACTCTATGTGTATTATTTTATTTTAATATTCATAACTTTATTATTATCCCTATTTACAGATGAGGCTCAAAGAGACTAAATAATTTGCTCATAGTCTGCTAGCTGAGACCTGGTTTGAGTGCAGGTTTTCTGGCTTCAGAGTCCACATTCTTTACCATTGTTTCATACTGACTTCCATTAAACACAATCCTTAAGTAATGTTAGTAAATACATTATGCCAATTCAGAAGAAGTGGTATAAAATAACTTAAGAGTTGTATTTCAGAGGAATTCGGATGTCAGAGATCTTTGCAAGAAATAATTTCAAAATGTAGTATGTGTATAGCCCGCAAACTAGCCATTGCCCTTATTTTTAGCTGCTGAAGTCATTTGTCTGGGGAAAAGAGTCAAGAATTTCAATCTATGAGGATCACGTTATTAAAACCAAAAAATGTTTTTGTGCTTTCCTTACTTCTTCCACTACTACCTATGCTCCATTAATATTGTACTTAAATGTGTATATATATATATATAATATATATGATATATATGTGTATATATATATATATATCATTTCATAATGGTAATATCCCTTGCATCACTTAATTTTATAAGCATATTTTAAAAAATACCCAATATTCTAAGTTGTGCTGTATAAAATGTTTATACAGAGAAGATAACTGGATGGTAACTGTATAATTTGGATGGTAACTGGATAACCCCTTAGCTTTGATGACAAACCTAAAGATTCTTTTTATTCTCATAGCATGTCATTTTTGATAAATGTTAATACAAAATTAGTTATTTGCAAAAACAATATCATTTATCTACCTATTCATTTACTTTATTAAAAATATTTAATAAGTCCTATGTGCAAGCAGTGGTCCTAAGAATACAATGTTAAACAAGGCAGACAAAAATCTGTGCATCTTGGAGCCCACATAGTGAGTGAATGTGGGAAGAACTGAAACATAGTTGCTTAAGGATAATAGAAAATGAAAAATATAACAAAAAATCAGAGGATAGTATATTTAAAGCCAAGTACATAGATTTTGATACCATACTAACAAAGTAAAAATATAAATGACAAATATTCTCTATGGGAGGATACATTTGACTGCTGCTAATGCCAGAGAGGTGCCCCATCAAATATATTATCTACACACACTTTTATCCTTAAGGATTGATCATTCTTAATTGTTTAGGAACTGCCTCCAGCATGCATGGTTCCTGATATGTATCATTAGCATATTAAAGGCAGCCTCAATTTATGAACTGGCTTAGCTAAGGTATTAAGAAATAATTTACTTCTATGGAGGTAAAAACTCTAAAGAAAAAGTCACAAAATTACTGAACCAAAAACTACTACTAAACCAAAATGAACCCCAATAGCTCTCTCCTAGTACCCTGCTGCTGGCCACCATCTCTACTCACTCACTTCTAGCTAGAGAGAGGGTCACTTGAAAAAATGAAGAGTTCCAGAGTGCTAGACTGCCCCTGTTCTTTTATGTTTCCTATTTGAGTAGAATTTTTAGAGGCAAAGCTATATGCATGTAGGAGACTAGGACTGGGAAAGAAGCAAAGGCAAGTGGAAAATTTTTTTCTTTCCTTGTCCTTCAAGCTTGATGAGAGAAATCTGTCCGGCTCTCCTAAACCTAAATTAAACAATCCCTATTCCAGTTCATCCTAGGGGTGTCTGGCCAACTGAGGCACTTCAGTGTCTCTTTTTGTTTCTCATAAGAAGAGTCTGTACTCTTCTTTCTATCTAAAGTCTAGACATTTTTCTCTTCTCCTACCCAAATTTGGGTTCTCTTTGCTTTGGCTCTCTTTCCCAGAAACATGCCCTTTATGTACAACTGGCCTTTCTATATAGGAAGTGACTCCCTTACTTTCGATGCCAGTCTATGGGGATATTGTTTCCCATATGACTTGCATTTGTGAGCAAAATTATTGAGGGACAAGTCTGATATTCTGGTTTTATATCTTAGGGAAAACTAAAAGGACCCTGTGAGGATACCATAAATCTCTTACTACAAAGGAAAGAAAAGGAAAGGAAAGGAAAGGAAAGGAAAGGAAAGGAGAGGAGAGGAGAGGGGAGGGGAGGGGAGGGGAGGGGAGGGGAGGGGAGGGGAGGGGAGG